>NW_028300899.1:1932500-2262500 GCF_049000335.1 Polistes dominula
TTTTTCTTCGTAAACGATACAAAAAAAGGTCGGACATGATAAAAAAAAAAAAGAAAAAAGAAAAATGTAAAAGAAGGATAAGGATCCGCGATGATCGTCAGAGAAATCTCATCTTCGCTAATAACACCGAGAAGAGGAGCAATATCTCTTTGGAGAGAGAAAAAGAATGAGAGTAAGGGTGTTGCCCTTTTCGCTCGAGAAAAGACAGAGACGAAGAGGTGGGACTACTTCAAAAAAAAAAAAAAAAAAAAAAAACGAAGGGAGTTTTTGTAAGGACCGAGAGAATTCGAGATGAGTAACGATGGATGGACCTTTACCTCGTCTAGTCGTTATATTTTTCGACTAGACACCGTTTATCTCAACGTCTTATCTATCCATAATTCTCGACCATTCGCTCTCTTATTCTTTTTATCCCATCTTTTATTTATTGATCACCTTCGAAAATATACACAAACTTTTCTTTTTCCTTCCAAAGCCGTAGTTACACGTACCTATTTACAAGCGCGTAAAATCCTATCTCTATCTTATAAACGAGAAATAATACTTGCGACCAAAGACAATTTTTCGAAGACCAAACCAACTGGAAAAGCGTATCCTTATCGCAAATTGATTAGCTCGTAAATGTCAAAACTTGTCCTATAGGTATGACCGTTTCGATAGAAATAACCATGCTTCGATGTGTTCAATCGTTTCCCGGAATGTCCTTCTCTCCGATCTTTTTTTTTTCTTTCCTTTCTTTCTTTCCCTTTCTGTTTCTTCACATTTATCGTTGAAACTTGGTTTTTGGTGAGAGAAAAATCAGAGAAAGAAAGGACAACGTTGAATGTTACGAAAATGTTATTTCATTCTTAAAACATCATCCACGCAATGTTCTTCCCGGCCGCCCGCTCGTCCGCCTCCCCTCTATCCCATATATCGAACGAAAATCGATTATCCTCGTTATCTTGTTGAATTCTTTCACGTTTAAATTCCAAGATGTCTTGTCTCTGATTGGTCAGTATATTATGCTCGGAGGAGAGCGTTCTCGATTCCAATGCAATCTTGAGAACCGTTTTCTCGTCGTGCATGTGAAAGTGAAGGAGGAGAGAAGAACGGTGGAATACCGTGTCCGCCCTCCGCAACTTTGTGCTAACAGAAAGAGAAAGAGAAAGAGAAAGATGGTATAAGAAAAAGAGATGGAGAAAGAAGAGAGAGAGAGAGAGAGAGAGAGAGAGAGAAAGAGATAAAAATAACTGGGAGGAGGGAAGAAGTTGAAGGCTTGTGTAAACAGAAGAGCCAGTTTTCGCGCCGCACGGTACACCGGTACGTCTGCACCTCCCCGAGATCCATCACGTTCTTTCGTCTCCTCCTCTACCACCTACTTCTCTTCACCTTCTCTCCCGTAAAATTTTCTCTCTCTCTCTCTCTCTCTCTCTTTCTTTTTCTCTCTTTTCGTATTATCAACAACAACGGTTGATTTTCTTACGAAATTGAATAAGAGAATCGTGACGTACCGTGGGATCTTTTTATGATTTTAGCATTCCAATTGTTTCTTTCTATTATTTTTTATTTTTGTTATGTATTTTCTTGTTTTTTCTTTATCTTTTTCATTTCATCATTTTTATAAGACAAATTCGGTAATAGATCCTACATACGATGATACTATATAACTTCACGATAAATTATAGTAATATACTGTAGTAGTAATACATATATATATATATATATATAAAGACTATTATCTTCGTCATCGTAACGACATATGACTGATCGGCAAGCTTGGCATCAGTTTTCTCTTCGTGCTAAAGACAACCGGGTATCGATTTACCTTAGAAGGAACGTTCCAAAGAGCTCGATATATACTCCGGAAGAGAGACGTCATCGGATAAATGACAGTGACTTTATAGAAGATATAGCTATTGTTCTTGGCAATGTTAACGATCGACGTCACATCCACTGTTTTAACCAGTTCCAATTCTAATTTATTTTATTAGTTATAGCAATTAATTCGATATCTTGATATCAAATCATTTTTTACTCTAGGATTTCGAACGTAAATAATTTCCCATTATTATGATAACCAAAATCACATCGAAAATAATGGAGATTATTTTGAAGAATAATTAAATGTATGATTACTTTACAAAAGAATACTTATTTTGTTTCAAAAAGTATCATATATTAATTGTTATACATAATCTTGTTTTTTTTTTTGTTAAATAGAATAATCGTTTTATTTCGCGTAGAAATCAATTTTATTTACTATCTCTTACTTGATTATTTCGTTTTTGTTTCCATTCCCTCTTTCTTTCGTTATCGTATTAGCGAAAGCGGATGCGTGCCTGCGGTCGCTCGAGTACAGTTTCCGTGGTCGTTTACCACGAACGTAAGAGTAGGTGCTGCTAAGTATTTTTACGATCACGTTACAACGATAATCCTAAAGGATCGTCGTCCCCAGGTCAACTTTCCGTTTGTCTGATAAAACTATGGAAAAACTTCCTCATACGAAAATGAATTCGATCGATTCTTATAATTAGTTTAATGAAAAGTTAAACATGTATTTTCATGAGAAAGAAAGACGTCAAGTTCGTTTGTTTCATCTTAGAATCATTAGAAATCGGCTTTTAACCCTTTGTCTCCTAATTACACGGTGAGAAAACTGGTCCTGAGACTCGTAGAAATAGACATATATATATATATATATATACTACTCTACCTGTTAGAAAAAGAGAATGTGTATGTCTATTCAACGAGCCCGATTAAGAGAGGCTCGTTCTCTTCCATCGCGTTAGAAACGGTAGAGCCACTAATTGGTTGTCTTCATTGTTCGAATCGACTTACGACGAATTTACTCTAACCCTTTTTTACGACCACCCCGAGAGTAGTCAGGGGGATAGGGTGGATAGGCGTTCCAAAGCTATCTAAAACGTTCTCGGAATAACATTGGATGAGTTACTCGAAATAATACGAGCATGGGAACGCATCTTTTCTTTTTTTCTTTCTCGTTTCTTTTATATTTTTCTTTTTTTTTTTTTATCCTGCGACAACTGGATAAGATCGATTAACATACTCGTTCTAAAAGGACACAGGAATAGAATAAAAAGATAGAAAGAGCGAGCAGAGGTTTAAAGAATTTCGCACGAGCCAGCTTTTCCTTTTGAGTGTCAGGAAAAGACGGACTGACGGATGGATGGATGGACGGACAAAACTAGATAGGATTAAATATGGATCGGAGATCGAGGAAGGAAGGAAGGAAGGATTTTCAAGCGCAGACAGGACTCGTCCGACTTGAAATTTAATTATTTTAGTCTTAGCGAGCTGTGTGATTAGCGCGTCACTCCGGTAAACCAGACTTCAGCTGTCGCACCTTTGATCCGAGCCGAGACGCCCAGATTTATTTTCTCTCTCTACTTTATCACTCTTTTTTCTTTTATCCAGTTTGTATGTACATCGTGTACACGTACTCTTTGCTTCTGGTAAAGAAGGAAGAAAGGAAGGAAGGATGCCGTTGCCCATCGACCAATCGTGCGTTTAGGTGTTAATGACAGGGTCGCTATTATATACGTGCGCCCTCATAACAAGAGCTGTAGCTTATACGCATCTTTTCTTTCTTTCTTTCTTCTTTTTTTTATTCTTCTGCTTACGCGTTTGGTATACCGCTTTGGTATACCTATCTCGCGTTGTATTATAGCTTTCATAACGCCGACGCCGCGAAATTGTGGCATGCCAGTGGTTCTCAATGGTACCATTTATTCGTGTCACGGAAATAACAATCGTTTCAATCAACCCCCTTTTTCTTCTATTATTGTTCACGGATAAGAGAAACTTCTCCGCAACACATAGGACAAAACATTGGCAACAGTATTTGGACGAGTTTCTTCGAGCCTGCTTTTAAACGTGAAAGGGTTGAAAGAACTCGGCCGTCGTCCTCATTCGAGGGCGCGGCGGGTCAGTTGCGAACCTATAACCAACCGGCAAATCGGTTCCCGTATCGCGAGAAGCACGTAGAAGTAATATATGGGATCCATTCTTCTCTCCTTCTCCTTTTCTTCCCCTCCAATCCCTATCTCATTCTCTCATTCTTTCTCTTAACGTCCCGGTCTTTTTCCTTGTATGAGAACGCTGGTCGCCCATCCCACCGGTTATTATCGGGGGTAATCGTGCCTAAAAGCCGGTGCCCGCTTTTGATTAAAATTGCCTTTTAATTCATTTGGCAGCCTCTAATCTCCTGGCGGCTTCGATCAGAGGGCAGAAACAGTAAGGAGACGGGGGTGGAGTTTTCGATAGAGGAAAAGAGTCTCAGTCTCTTTCTTTCTTTCTCTCTCTCTCTCTCTCTCTTTCTTTCTTTCTTTCTTTCTTTTAGCAAGACGAAGAAATTTTTTGGTCATGTTCTTCTCCTCGTCGCAAAAATTCTTCTTTTAAACTCCTTGCAATCGATCGAAATCGTTATTATTTTGGTAATCCTTATTATTGAACAGTGTATTATACCAAGTATCGAGGCTAACCAAAGGGAACATAAGAGGGTCTTTGATTTTCGGTATTTAGAGAGAAGCACTTGGCACTACTTCAAATTCGATATCGAAAACCGCAGGATATATATGGAAAACTTCCAAACACTTACCGGTATTGTAATGTCTCTCGCGATGTGATAGTGAACTATTTCGAGATATTGTCAATTTCGTATATGCCGTTTCCGACGTATTTTCATACATATTCATTGTTCCCGTTTTTTCTTTTTTTTTCTCTTTTTTTTTTTTTTAATAGATATTCCTTCAAATGAATGTAACGGAATTGACTTTTCGAATGGAGGTTAATTAACTTCTATAAAGTTCGATTTAGAAACTCTCTCGAACAAAAAAAAGAACGTAAATAACTTAGAGAGATAATTTTGGATGTTTCTTGATAATCCGATGCCGAGAATTTAACCGAACTTAACGAGACCACAAGAAATGGACCACCCAAAGTACACTTTCTTTCTCTTTCTTTTTACACTATCTGTCTCTCTTGTCTTTTCAAAGGAAGCTGTTAAAGTTTGAGGAAACTTAAAATCTTCCGGGACTTGGTCCTACACCTGTAAAACTCGTATTCTCCCTTTACCACGATCGTAACAAAAGAAGATTCTTGGTTGCTGAGATATTTCGTAATAATATAAGAGAGAAAGAGATAGAGAGAAGAGTTTGGGTTATAGAAATGAAAAAAGACGAAAAAGAGAAAAGGAGAAAGAGAATGAGAATGGAAGAGGAGAGGTGGAGAGGGTGTAGAAGTTGAACGTGCACTCTTCGGGGTCGAAGCACGAACGACAGGGTCCGCTAAGTGGCAAAGCACACACCAGTCGGTCTCTGTGCCTCCTTCATTAGCACCGACCTGCCTGCCTGCCTGCCTGCCTGCCTGCTTGCCTGCCTGCTTGCCTGGCCGCCGCTTTTCTTCTTTCCACGGTGCCGAAGAAGAGTGCTGAACGATGGAATAAGAGGGACAGTAAGAGTGAGCGAGAGCTAACGTATTTCGATGTAGGTAGAGTACGGACTCCTCACGCCATAAACCACACGGGGACCTTCTTTCTCTTTCTTCCTTGTGGTCTCGCTTCTCGGAAATGTGCCAGTGCGAGAATGCGCGCGAGCGCGCGCGCGCACGCTTTAGCATACCGATGCCACCACCAAAGACATCTCGAGTCCGGCCACCATTGACGAGTTAGCTTTGTCCCATAGCATTTGCCGCGTGTATCGTTTCGAAGGACGCACAGCAAAATCTTTTATATTCTTCTCTCTCTTTCTCTTTCTCTTTCTCTTTTTATTTTCTACAAAAGCAACGATTCTCTATTTGCCCTTTTTCTATTTCTGTTACAGAGAAGCTCACGACACAGTCCGAGGACTTCAGTAGGAAGTTGTATATCTTCGCGGAAAAAAGCCAGCGATACATTTGCTTCAACAAGCGGTGGAAACTCGTCGGCTTGGTAATTTTACTTGACTTTCCTCCAATTATTTTAACCGATTGTTTCATCACGAGAGAGTTCACATATTCGAATAATTTATTTCTCTATTTTCAATGATATCATTTAAAGTTCTCTTATTACTTATTAACTATAGAAGATCTCAAGCATTTGTTGTAATATCTCTAAAATCTTGGCGTTTAAATGAGCCCATTTTGGATCAAATGGTACGACCCTTTTTTTTATGTTGCAGCCGAAGAAACAGAAAGGACCGATGTGCCAGTTTTACGAGGTATACAACGGGTCGTATCTCAGGTACAGGAGCGTGGCCGACGGTACGCGATACCTCGGTTTCAACAAGCTCGGCAAACCAATGAAAAATCCCCATGGTAGACAGGAATGTTTCAACTTCATCAAGTACAATCCTCATGCCGATATAAACCACCATAACAGCCTGGTGAACGCGGATATGGGTGGTATGGAACCGAGAGAACCTTACGTGCTATCAAGAAAGCCTTCACCGATGAGGGCAACGAAGAACTCGCTGATACAAGCCGACAGTAGTGGTGTGAGGCAGCAACAACAGCAACAACAACCGCAACAACAGCAGCAACAACATTCAGCAGGGCACACGACGCATCGTCATCGGCACTCGAATCGTTGGAAGAATCGACAGGACGAAGAGGAACACTCGGCGATGCAACGAAGACGACACGAGAGTCGTCTCCTCGTCGAGGCCAGCAAGTATTGAGCCGGAAAAAGCATTGGCTCGCCGATCAAGACTGCCTCTTTAAATCCACACACGCAACACACATATACATACATGTAGTAGTACACGCGATATACACAAAGCGTACACAAAATACATACATTTATATATATATATATATATACTTATTGTACACGAATATACACTTACATGAAAACTATTATAATTACACAACAACTGTATACACAGGCAACACACACAGACAGACACCGAACCTCCGTGAGTAACCTGAGAATGTATTGTCACCGAACATCAACAAACACACACACACACAGAACACGCTTAAATCGTCGCTTTGATTGGCGTTATTTTGTTCGAAAAATCAGTTCGGTAACGAATATTCAGGGAAATCTTCAAAACGGAGAAACACCGCGACTTCGAGATGACTGCGATTGCGTTTACTCGAGGCACGTGAATTCGATCGCACGAAAAGCCGCGTCTCGATTTTTCTATGGAGATAATGTATAAGAAGATCAAAATGGAATAGGCGAAGGATAGAAGAAAGGATAAAAAAAAAGAAAAAGTTAAAGGAAAAGAGGAACAACAACAAAAAAAAAAAAAAAAGGAAGAAAAATACATAGGGACGAATTTCAACGACTTCGATCTTCAAAATTTTCGCGCGACTCCGAAACTCCTCACTTGTCCCCCGACTGAACCCATTTAGGACAAGTAGGAGTTATTAAACACAGAGACGTAACACGCGAGAAAGAAAAGTCAAAAAAGACTCGCGTCGCGTTTCGAATTTTTGCGGCAGTCAGGCCACAATTCTTCTTCGCGCAAACGAGTAATCGGTCGATTGAAAAGAAAAAACAAAAAAAACAAAAAAATATAATCGTAATGGCGATCGTAGGTGAGCGCACGTGCGTTAGTTTTTCAACCGAGCGATCTATCCCTTTCTCTCTCGCTCTTTCTCTTTCTTTCTCTCTCTCTCTTTTTTGTACGAACGGATTAATAAACGGTTCTAAAAAAATAAAATAAAACATAAAGAAAAAAAAACATTTCTTCTTCTTCGCTACGCACACGAACATTATCAAATTAGTTTTGTATTCTTAAAATGCGCGATTTTCATATAAATAACATCGAATTAAATGCGATTGATTATTTAACTCTTAATTGTATAAAAGGAGAAGGAGAAGGAGGAGAAAAAAGAGGAAAAGGAGGAGAATAGAGGAAAAAAAAGATATATATATCTATAAAATAGAGATTCGCGGTGTTCCTCAGGAGGGGCGTCGCGCGCGAACTCGCTGCTGCGTACACACTGAGAACAATAAATAAATAAATAAAGAAAAAGAAAAAAAAGGAAAAATAAGCCTCATGTCGCTGCGCAAAAAGACTCACTCGCTCGCTGTGTGCTAATTTAATAGACCGCCTAACGTAACATAACATAACATAACGTAACATAACGTATGTGCGTGCGTGCGTGCGTACGTGCGTGCTCTGCCTGCCTGCCTGCATGCATGTCGTATGATATGTGAATGTTAAATGTATGCGTGTGTGCGTAAATGCGCTTGTGTGTAAGTAGTAGCGTACGCGTGCGGCTACGTACGATCGATCGATCGATCGCTCGCGAGCGAACTCAAAGCTTCGATGCACCCGACCGAGCAATACTAATAATAATAATAATAATAATAATAAGAATAATAATAATAATATAAATAATAATAATAGTAATAATAATAATTATTATTATAATAATAATATTAATGATAATAATACTAATAATAATAATAATAATATGAATAATAATATTAATAATGTTAATAATATTAATAATAATAATAATAAAAATAATAATAATAATATTGACATGAAAACAAAAAAAAATATATACACGATAAAAGATGATAAAAAGTAAAAAAGAACATTGCAGAGGAATCGTGGCCCGAGCGAGCGAGCGAGCGAGCGAGCGAGCGAACGAACGAACGAACGAGCAAAGCGAGCGAGCGAGCGAGGAAAAGCGTACCTCTCACTCTCTCTTTATTCTGTGTTGTTGTTGTTGTTGTTGTTGCGTGTGTTAAAAAAAAAAAAAAAAAAAATGCGTGCGTCGTATGCGTGTGGTACGCATCCAAACTCGTGCGTGCGTGCGTGCGTGCGTATGTTGGGGTTGGTAAATTTGCCTCTTAAACGCGTGTGAGTGCGTGTAATATAAACTATATCGTTATTGACTTAATCCTTAGGAAATGCTGCTGGCGCATTAATAATTAAACAAATAAATAAAAACTGTATTATTAGGTTAGAAAAACAAGCGAAAAACTTATGTACGCGATGGCAAAGCGAAAAGCTGTACTGGTTGTTGTTGATTACTGCTCCTGTTATTGTTGCTACTGTTGCTGCTGCTACTGCTGCTGCTGCTGCCGTTGCCACAGCTACCCCTTGTTTCCTATTTTCTCGATATCTTTTCCTTTTACAATTTTTTTCTCCATTTTCTCTATTTCCCTTCTTTCAACCTTTTTTTTCTCTCCCCTCTCCCTCGAGTCCTTAATCCAACGGGAGCAGCGACACACGGTGCAGCTTTTCTCTGTAACGCCACGCGAAAGGAGCGCCTGCTCTGTTTTTTCTCCCAAAAAGGTAACGCTCCCTAGGTAGCTTATTTATTGAAATCACGTTTTAGGTTACTACGAAGGCCGAATCGCCCGATCTTTTAATTCATACTTTCCCTCTTCATTTCTTCTTTTTTTCTTTTTTTTTTTTTCCTTCATTTTCTCTCTTTTATTTTCACCCTCCCTGTCCCTTATTTTCGTCTCTATCCTAATCCCTTCCTCTTTCTCGATCGACCTCGTAACGCGTGTGTGAAAATACGCGTAGCTCTCTTTACCATAATACCCCCCACCCCCCACCCCTCCATCCTACTACCCCAAATATCTATATTTTCGTTTATTTTTAATTATCTCTTGACAATCTTTCTTTTCTTCTTATCTTTTTCCTTCTCATTTATATAATTCCTCTTTTGTGTGTTTGTGTTTTTTTTTTTTTTTTTTTTTTTTTTTTAAATTAGAATACCATTCCCCATTTCTTGTTTCTTTCCTCATCGATTCACCCTCACGACATCACACACGAATTCTTACTTAATCATTGACCGTTCGATCGCGTAATGATCGAAACAGTTTTGTCTCTTATTTTTCGTTGTTTTGTATAAAGATATAAGAAAAAAAAAAAAAAAAGAAAAAAGAAAAAAAAAAGATAAATGATAAAAGAATGATCTGAAATCGCGGACGTTTACGCGCACGATTCGATTTTAAACTCCTTCCTTCCCTTCCTCCTTTAACAAAAGCCCCGTTTCTTTTTCTTTCTTCTTGTCCATAGAGTATCAACTCATTTTTGATAAATTTTTCATTCATGCATTCATATACATATAGGACGCATATACATTCACGAATCATGTGCGTATGTAAATAAAAATACGTATTATGCCTAGCTTTCGAGGAGAAACGAATTCCAGGCCAACGATCGTGCCTCGCATTTAATCGTCTCGTTCGTTAAAAAAAAAAAAAAAATAATAATAATAATAATAATAATAATGAAAGAAAGAAAGAAAGAAAAAAAAAAGAAAAACATTATTTAATGATAATGAGCACCAACATTCCCTTTTCTTATTTTCTACGTACTTAAAAACGAAACCTCTCTCACGCACACGTTGTTGTTCGACAAATTGTCGAGAAATGAGATAAAAAAATAAAAAAGTAAAATAAAAAAAAATACCGAAAAACAAAGAAAAGAAAAAGATTTTTTTCGTTCTGACTTTAAGTTTGCGGCTCGCGATTTTATAATAAGTCGAGTAAGAGAAATACTCGAACGTTTCGTTTTTTGCGCAACGTTAAGACAACAGCGCTTTAGAAAGGCCCTACAAAAAATATAAAAAAGTCCCACCCACGACCGCCCCCGAGAATGCTGTTTGTATGTGATGCTAATGTGAGTAGTTAAAAACAAATTGTACGTAGGAATATATGTATATATATATATACACATGTATATATATGTATATATATATATGAGAAAAAAAAAGATAAAAATAAAAACATAAAAAATATAAAAACAAAACGCCACGTACCCTTTGACGATACCGAGAACGATAGATAAATCGAGAAATCGATCATTTTGTTTATACTTGAAATTCTATAGAACTATAATTGAAGTTTATTATTATCATCATCATCAACCCTCACATTCAAAATTCTCATAAAGAAGAAAATGGAAATTTTGGGCGGAAGTGGAAATAGAAAACCGGATTCGAGTTTGCATAGAAGAAGACTATGCGAATATAAACGTATGTTTTTCTACTCTACACTCATTATACATACATATATATATATATATATACACGTACATGCATATGAACATACATACATACCAACATATATAAACACACGCATATGCATGAACACACATCACCATCAAGAATCTTTTTCTTTTTTTTTCTTTCCTTTTCTATATATCTTTCAAGCTCCGCGTTTTTCCACCTTCTGTCTCTTTTTAACACACGTATTTCTCCTATCTCGTTTTCTTCGTCCATTGGTGCGTGGCGTGCGCAAGCTAACTAAGCAGAATAAAATGTTGCGCGTAAACGGAAACTAAATGCCACCAGCTGACCATGGAGATTTATTAAAACGAGGAAAGAAAAAGGAAATAAGAAAAGTGAAGGAAAATAAGAAAGAATATAGATATATATATATACATATATATGGGAAGAAAAAAGAATAGAACAAGAAGAAGAAGAAGAAGAAGAAAAAGGAAAAATGACATGTAAAAGTCCGAACGCTTATAATTTAATAACAGACAACCTAATTGTAACGCGTAGTGTATTCATATTGTAATATGGTATTGTAAACGCCACCTTTAAAGATGAAAAAAAAAGAAAAAAAAAAACAAGAAACACAAATTATCCTAGAACTATTATTACTATTATTATTATTACTATACTATTACTATACTACTACTACTACAACTACTACTACTACTACTACTACTACTACTACTATTCGTTTTTGTATGTGTAAGCATAGTTTCGTCACAATCGTCACGAGGTAAGGGGAAGAGGCGCTGCGAGAATCACGATTAGAATAAGTATGATAATAATAAATCGATGATTAGAAAGAGAGAGAAGGAAACACTTTTGGAGAAGCATATAAGACGATGATTCTCGAGCGTTATCTTTTCAACACTTAAATACCGAACAAATTTCATTCCTATTTCTCTTTTCTCTTTTCTCTTTCTCTCTCTCTCTCTCTCTCTCTCTCTCTTTTTTCTTTTTTTGCCTTGCACTTTTTCCTTCATCATCATCATCATCATCTACATCATAATCATTATCATAATCATGATCATCCTAATCATCATCATTATCATCATTGGCCCGTTAATTATTTTTGACGAATAATCAGAACGATGGGAATTAAACGAAAGAACGAAGCACACGAGATGAGAATCTGATTACCCTATAGATAGATAGTATATATATATATATATTTAAAAAAAATATAATTAAAAATGAAGAAAGGTAAAGTATAAATACGTGCATACAAAATTAAAAGAAACAAACAAACAAATAAAAAAAAAATTAAGAAAAAAAATTTCAAAAAGAAAAAGAAAACATAAAAGAGAGAGAGGCCCCCCATGTGTATTGTAAGATATTTAATACCGAGAGACACATTGTCATAGGCACACCAGATTGATTGATGATCGATAACGAGCAAACGACGAATGATAATAACGATAATAATAATAATAATAATAATAATAATAATAATAATAATAATATTAATTAAACGTTATTCAAGATCACGATCGTTGGCAAATTTTGCGAAAAACGACGATGTATGATACTCTAAACTATAATTCGCGTGTAGTTTAATATAGTAGCCAAACCGTTACCCAATAAATCGATGTGTCGATGTAACCCGGACGTGTTCTGGTCGTTTAAACGTGACTGCCAAAAGAAATTGAAAATAATGAGTTAAGTGAGAAAGAGAATAAATAGAAAAAAAAGCAAAGGAAAAGAGAGAGAGAGAGAGAGAGAGAGAGAGATAAAGAAAGAAAGAGGGAGAAAAAGAGACTTGTTTATGTTTATATTGAATTTTTTTTTATGTGTGTGTGTGTGTGAGTGTATTAGTGTGAGTGTGAGTGTGTGTGTGTGTGCGTGTCTTCTTTTTTTATTAATTAATCATTTCGATCGACAAAACAAGAAAAATGCGATTAAAAACGATCCATGACACGCCCGGTAGCAATTAGCAATAATATAACATTCCAACGTAAGATTGAAAGAAAAGATTAAAAAAAAGAAAAAAATAATAAAGAAGATTAATGAAACGAGAACAACACACACCACAAGGCGCAAATAATAAAAAAGAAAAAAAGACAAAAAAAAAAGAAAAATTAATATAATGCGAT
Source organism: Polistes dominula (assembly GCF_049000335.1). Classification (NCBI taxonomy): domain Eukaryota; kingdom Metazoa; phylum Arthropoda; class Insecta; order Hymenoptera; family Vespidae; genus Polistes; species Polistes dominula. The sequence continues at coordinate 1,945,556 of NW_028300899.1, forward strand.
TTCCGATGAATGTGTGCCGCCGTACGAGAGAGAAATGGATGATGAAGAAAAGCAAGAAAGAAAGAAAAAAAAAAAAACATTGTCAAATACATGCTCATACACTGCTAATCGTCGTTCTAATAAACCCTCCAAATCGTCCTCTTTCTTTCGAAATTAATCAATGCAGGTAAGTTATATACGGGAATACGCATTTTTTCGGTATTTTCAATGTAGAGTTTTTTTATTTGTTTTTTTGTTTTTTTTTTTCAAATCATCGACAAAAATTCCTTACCAAGTTGAACGTTTTTCCAGGACATAGTGAGAAAAGAATTTGTAGTCTATCGAAAGAAGAAGAAGAAGAAGAATAAAAAGAGAGATTTGGAGTGTTCACACAATCGTAGTAAATCCGTGTATAGGAAGCTTAAGCGTTCTTCTTTTAAAAGAAGTAAAAGCCAAAATCAAACATGCCGTTTTTCTCGTGACGTATTTCGAAGGACATTACCCACAGCACCGAAGAACGTTGATGGTGATGTTGATGGTATTGCACCGTGGGTTCGTTATTTGCCAAGGATGGTCGAGAAGGAGGGTATTATTAGGGGTCCCCGCGTGTAAGTTAGAGAGAGGGGGCCGCGGGCAAAGGGCGGTAGGTGTAGGTACTACGTGTCTCAGCTTGACGGTCTCGACACTCCAATTCCGACCGTTGATTTCCTCGGTAGTGGGCTTTCAAGGGTACCCCAAATAACGTAAAAAAATCCTCTCACCTCCCTCCTCCTTTTTTTCCACGAGGAGGGATGAGGGAAGGACTCGACGGTAAGTGAAAGAACGAAACGGGATGCGAGAGATATATAGATAGGTAGAAAGAGAAAGAAAGAAAGGAAAAAAGAAAAAAGAAGAAAAAAAAGAAAAAGAGAAGGTCCCCCAATTTCGATCCCTCTTACCACCTCGTTGACACCCTCCTTTCTAGTACATACCGACTCGAATAGTATAAGCACCCCGTTCCAGCTTCCTTCTTAACGCTCTCGAGTGTTTGATCTGGAAATCATGCGTCTGGGCCCAGACAACTACGACTACGACTACGACTACGACTACGATGACGACGTCAACACGTTGACGAAGAAGCCGTTAAGTTTCACCCTCTCTTTTTCTCTTATACTGTTGGAAGAAGCATTCACAAGCTACCAGGTCGAAATTGATCCCTCGTACGAGTTCTCCTCCCTCTCTCTCTCTCTCTCTCTCTCTCTCTCTCTCGGTCCTACGAGATCTCAAGATTAACCCCTTTCGCTTCATAACTCTGTTTCCTCAAGCCGTACCACCGGAAATTTTATCTCACAGGATAATTCCCACCGTAGAACGTCAAACATAAAATAATAATAATAATAATAGAAATAAAAGACATATGGATAAATTAATATATAATTTAATATATAAATTAGTAAATAAAAAAAAATCCTTTCTTATTTGATTGGGAAAAACCCGTATGAATGGAATATCTTGTTGCTTTCGAAAGTCTTTCGATCTAATATTGCAAGAAATAAAACAGTAAAAGAAAAGAAAAACAAAAAAGGGAAAGAGACATCACGAAGGAGTAGATATTTAATTGATTTCTTTCGATAAATTTCATCTGTAAATTCAATTAAAACTCTTGTAAAGCTTGTGTAGTTTTACTCGGCTAACATAAGTGGAAAAAGTGACGCGCGAAATTATACGGCATGGTCCGAAACGCAGATTCTCAGGTTCGACGAGAACAGCATTGGCAAGAGTGTCGGAAGATTCAAGAAAGTGAAAGAGAAAGAGAAAGAGAGAGAGAGAAAGAGAGAGACAAAGGGAGATAGAAAGAGAAAAAGAGAGAGGAGGAAAGCACGTTCAGGCGAGAAGGAGGTCCGATAGGGTACCTGTAGACTCCAATTAAGATCTCTCAATTAGCGTATCTTATCTTTTGGTTGCTTATCCGTCGAGAGCGTCGGCAAACTCGAGGGACGACAGGTTCGGCCTGGTGCGTTTCTTGTTCGTGAAAGAAAGCCGGTCGTCGGTCTATTTCTTCTGCCGTTGGTTGCATCGGCACTTTGCTTGTGAGAATATACACCTCGTGCTCTTTGTGCCATGGTTTTTAGCCGCCGCTGACATAGCCTCGAAGTCACAACCACCCCTCGTTAAAATCGGCTAACCACGTCGTTCGAAAACATTAAGTCACTGATAATTAATGGAAAAAAGGAAAATAAAATAAAAGAAAAGAAAAGAATCTCTCCCGAAAAATGTTTCTTCCCTTTTTTTTCTTTTTTATTCTTTTTTGTCGACGATTTTCGTCAGATCTAAATTTATCGAGCATACGTAAATCATTCTTTGATCGTGAAACATGTTCGGTCGTTTTATAAACGTCAATGTTTGTCTGTTATAAATCATGGATAAATCATAGATTTAAAGATGCCGGATATTGATCGTAATTAGATATGTTTGTACATTTATTAAAATGGCAATGTTTTAAACGTCGTATATCTAAAGCGAGAATTATGACTGCACTTTGTGTATAATCGATGTTATCGTTTATGGTATCTGAAGTTAAAGCTCGGATATGACATCGTCAATGATCGGCGAATTATAATTATGGTATGTTATCGCAACAAGTCTCCTCTCCTTTTGATACCAATGCACTTTCCAACTTCTACTAGCCACTGAGAAATTGTACCGTTATGGGATATTATACGTGTATACGTACGCGTGTGTTTGCACGTATAAAGTGTACCAGATACAAGATCGTTAATTATAATTATTCGATCACGTACAACGTATACCGATAAATTGGCCAAATTGATTGCGACTTTTGATAAGAATCGTTCGAGTATATAATATTAAATAGCGAGTCGCGATAGTGAAATTGAAGGAAGACATATCAAACGTGTTCATCGGAATGCGTGTCTCGTGTCGTTTAGCAACGGTAATAGCTTTTTATGATAAATTAGATCGTACGATATGAGAGAAATCATTTTGATCGTGTCTCATTCTTCTTTTTCCATCCTTCTCTTGATGATTACGAACAAACTAGAAATGGAGACGTCATAGATTTTTCTTTTTTCCTCCGACAAACAAAGAAAAAAAAAAGAAGAAAGAGAAAAAGGATGAAAAAAAAATCAATTCCCTCCCACTTGTTCGTCAATTGAGTTAAATCTATTGTAAATGAAAGGGACTACGTTTTTAAAAAGTCTCTTTCAAATAGGAGGTCAAAATGCGGGCCTTTACAATCCCTTCGTTTGTCCTTGACTAAGAAGAAGAAGAAGAAGAAGACCGTTTATAGAATTTCTCAATACGAATTCGAAGGAGTTTCGGGATATAGTTCGAAATAGGACTAAAAATATATAACCTGAGATGGAAAAGAAAAAATAGTTATAAACGAAAATTTAATGATCTAAAATATAGAACAGACAATTATTAATATACTATAATATAGTAGCAAATGGTATAACAATTGGGACGTACTATATCTCGTATAAAGTCGTCCACATTTAAAAGTCATAATCCAAGTCCATTGAAGCGTTTCCGCAGGAAGTCCATTTCACAGAGAGGTCGAGGAAAATAGAGGCAAGAGAATCCGTTTGTTCTCTCTCTCTTTCTCTCTCTCTCTCTTTCTTTATACTCCTATTTCCCTTTCTTTTCTATACATACACACATAGAACTCCATTTCGAGTAACTTTCGGTAACAGGAAGTCAAGTTGACGTTGTGTAAAATACATGGCCAAGGCGGGATACGATGGTGAACAAGAGGAAGAAATCGTTAAGAATGAAGAGAAAGAGAAAACGGACCTCGGTAAATATTCGTTCGGACGTTAGGTCTCTCTTTAGGTAGGTATTGTGAAAGAGAATCAGTCAGTCGACTTTGCCTTTAATCGTCACGGATTTTCTTAAAATGTTCGGCGATTTATGTGACCGGGTTTTTGGGTGGCCACCTTGTCGAATTTGTAAAGGATTTTTTCGCACGTTAGAAATGTCTTATTCATCTCGTTTTCTCTATTTCTCATATATTCACTATGTCTCTTTGTTCATTCCTTCCCGTTCTTCCAGTTTCTTTTCTTTTTTGGTAGTCTTACCTAGACCAGGTGCAAAGATGCAGCAGCACTTTTACGCTCGAATAGAATGAAAAAAAAAAAAAAAGAAAAAATTCCTCCATCCTCCAAAAAAAAAAAAACAACCAATCCGGAATCAACGAATTTTCATTGCAATTAAAAGAAAAAAAAGGAAGCAATTCTTTCAAGAGTTTCTTCACGTTCAACTTAAAATGTCGTGGTCGAATTTTTTCTCGTATTTTTGCAAGATACCATCTACACAACGACAATAAGATTTCGTGATTAGTTGTCATCATTATTGTCGTAATCGTCGTTGGTTATATACATATATACATGTATAACTGTATTCGTTAAGCGATTAGGAACCCGGGGACGTCTTTTTAAACGGCTGTAGATCTTTGAAAATCGTCAAGATCGTTTTGATTTTTCGGATGGCGGTTCTTAATTGGACCAACCGTGAGGAGGACACTTTAACACGCAAGCGCACTCGTCTACTGCCTTTCGGCGACCTTCCTTATCTGGTCATTATCTGTAAAACAGCGGCTACTCCTTAACCAGTAATATCATGGACCGTAAATGCTTACAAAAGAGGAGGGTGAGAAAAGAAAGAAATAAAAAAGAAAGGAGAGAGAAAATTTTCGAACAAAGGCTACCGCAACCGAAAGTACAATTTATTTTAAAGGCCGATTCGTTAATTAGATAACGTGTCGACGATAAAGATTAGTTTGTCGTGTTTAGAAAAGTAGAACGAATGGCACCCGTGAAAATTGGATCTTCTCGGAATTTATGCGGTCTTCGAATAAAACGAAAGGTGAAATAATATATATATATTTTTTTAACGAATTATCACGACGTAAAAGAACAATCTCATGATTTATAGTTTACAATTGATTTCGATGATTTACAATAAAACGCATCAATACGAGGATTACGTATAAGACCTTATCAAAAAATGATCTTAAGAAAGATCACCGAAAAATTCTTTGGTATTTATGACGTAAGCCCATTAATACTATTATTTATAAAACCAATTAAGACAATAAAATTAGTCGGGAACGAGAAAAACATCTGACGTAATCTCTTTTATAAACGTATCACGAAAGGTTGCTTTAAATTACGCGAAACGACGTAAGCAGGACACGATGCAAAGATAAGAGTAAATGTTGCAACGAGAGAAAATGTATGAAGGGCTATCGAAGAAAGTCGAATCTTTGAAAGGAAGATAATCGATCGATTTTCTCGTTTGTCGTTATAATCGTTTTATTCTTTTCTTTTTTTTTTTTTTTTACCTTCGGTAACAGGCCGAACGTAATTTCGAAGAGAGCAAGCAAGCAAGCAAGCTGAGGTAGCACGTTCGGAAGTCGACAACGAAGAATTTCTTTCTTTCCTTTTTTTTTTCTTTGGAGAGAAAGAGAAAGAGATAGAAAGAAAGAAAGAAAGAGAGAGAGAGAGAGAGAGAGAAAGTAGGGTGGTGGTTGCTTCTGCTAGCCGGTACAGTAGAGAGACAGGTAATTGTGCACCAGTTTACGAGGACGATAAGTTAGGCCGGCACAAAAACTAATACCCGGCAAATAACAGGCATTACTTATACTTACACGGTCGTACGGTGGACGGCGTGTCAGGCCCTCTGGGCTCTCCGGGCCCTCCGGACCTACGGCAGTCCTCCTCTGGGACGGAACTACGGAGAAGAGAAGCACCAGGCCTTCTCCGATATTGCATTACGCCCGTATGATATATGCATTCACTCGTTTTACACCTCTGCCACTCGAACCTACGCTGGTGTGCACTCACCCTACCTGCTGCTGCTGCTGATGCTGCTGCTACTCACCTATGCTCAAACTTATTCTTCTTCTTATTTTTATTCTTCCTTTTCTCTCTTCTTTTTTTTCTTCTTCTTCTTCTTTTTTACTGCTGGGACATATAGCCAACCATTTACGATAGCTTTGCACTTCGATGTTACGAGAGAAACGCTTCGGGTCTTTCTTTTATTATTGAAGTTGGGAAATCATTTTTAGACTAATCTTTGAAGTTATCAAGTTATCAGATGATATTTATATAGAAATACGAGTTATACATTTACTTATATACATAAATGCATACATCAAGAATATTATCAGACTAAAACGTATTGAAGATAGAAACGAAAATTGAATCGGAACATGATGGAATAAAACTCGTTGGCGGAAGTAAAGCAGACAAGGAAATCAAATGAGCGTTCTGAAATTTCCGATCTTTCGACGATTATCGACGAAAAAACCCAGACAGTACTTCATCTATCTTTAATAATTACTATCTCCATTTTACCTTTATTAAGATTCTTCGTGTTGCAATTTTAATTAATACAAAAAAGAAAATAAAATCAATATCATTTAATATCGTTGCATGGTCGATCAATTAAGGTATGAAGAAAAAATGAAAAAATTCAATCGATCCTTGATAAGATTTGTTCGTCGAGTTTACAACTACCGAGATGGTGATCCAATAAAAGAAAAGCAAGAGATCTTCCCTACTCTTCTATACTCTTTTCTCCTTTCCTCTTCTTCGAAAGGGGACACGCCGTACGATCATAAAATAAAGCTAACTCAATTACACGATGAAAGCGTAAAACGTGCATAAATCTGTTGGCTCGATAGTCGTGTGGATTCACTCACATGCACGAGGATATGTTAGCACATTACGTATTACGTTCGTCTCAACTTCTACGAAGCGACCCAGATGTGGTATGTAGGTATATAGATGGTTAGATGGAAAAAGGGAAGGAAGGAAAGAAAGAGGGTAAGAGAGAATAAAGAGAGAGAAAGAGATGATGCAGGAGAGGCCCTTTCCGTAGTAGCGTACCAACTGAGAACGCCATAAATATTCATCTTCCTCGTTATATTTGCTCTTTCGTTATTTCTGTGCTATATATATATATATACATACAAACACACACACACACATATACATAGATATATATGTATATATAGGAAATATACAATAGATCGTAGTAAAGGCGTGCCCTTACCGATTTCTTTCTCTGTGATCCGTGAAAACATTTTGTTGTATTGAGCCTTTCCTTCTAAAAAGGGTCCGGTATATCGTCGTCTCTCCCTGTAGGCAGGCATAGAATTCGAGAACCTTGATAGAGCTCCGTTTCTTCACGTCGTACACTTTGTGGTACACGATTTCATAACGCTTGTTTTCTTTAATACCAGCTTCGTTTTCTATGACGTCGACGAAAAAAAAAAAAAAGAAAAGAAGAAAAAATTCGAATAGTTTATATTTGCCGTTTCTCATTATATTATATACACGTATGTATGTATGCACGCATGATGTACTAAAAGGGCTGGCTTTACGAATAAAATACCTTTCGCCCTTTTTTCTCTATTGTCTAGGGATTTTATTAAGAAGGAAGGGTTAAGGAATGAATATTTCTGTTTAAAAAGAATATCCTCGTATCAAATAAACTTCTCCTTACCTTTTCTTACTCTTCATATTTTCTTACTCTCGTACTTGAAAAGTATCCCCAGGGTTTGGGTAAGTCGAATTACTTCCGTTTCGTTTGATAAAAATGAAGATTAATATTCCGTTCCATAATAATAGCTTCGTTCGCCGCAAGACGTTCTCGATCTTGAGGGTTTCACGTACGATTAGATCGACGATAACGAGTTACATAGTTGGTACCTACTATTACACTGATGGTTGTAGTAGTATAGTGTAGTGTAGTAAATACCGTTTGAAATTCATTTGTATTCGCTCGTAAATGCCGGCACGTCTCGACGACAAAATAATTCACGGTTGTCGAGGAACTTATGTCAAAGTAAAGAATAAGAGAGAGAGAGAGAGAGGGGGGGGGAGAAAGAGGACACGTTACAGAAGGAGAAAGGGTAAGAGGAAAAGGGGTGATCAGAAAGGTAAGAGGAACGTACCATCGGTAGCGTGAACTATATATTCAAGCATGTAAATGTGTGTATAATATATTTGTGTATTACGACTAAGACCTCCATGATCGTGGAAGATTCACGACGATTTCGTGAGATTTATGGAACGGGGAACAGACATTGATTAAGATAAAAACGCGACTGATTAACAAGCTCATTCGTATTCATACTTTTTATTCACGGTCAGTTTACACGTTCACGAACACATGTGCTTTTTGTTTTTTTTTTTTTTCTTTTTTTTGAAAGAGAAAGAAATAAAAGGAAATATAAATATAATAGAAAGATAAAGAGAGAAAGAAATTAAATATATGAATTCCTTTCTTATGTCCATAATTAACTTTTTGTTAATTATCGACGATTGGAAAGATGACAAGACACGAGAGTTTATTATTTGTGTCAATGGACTTTTATTTGTCTCATTGTCATCTCGTGTCACTAGTTTGGCGCCGTACTATTATTTTTTCCCCCTCCTTTTAACTAAATTGGCCAACCAGGTCGTCGTAAATACTTCAATTGATTTCTCTCTCGATGTACAATGAATAATTTTTGTTCTTCCTTTGGAATTATTTTCTATATGTGTTTCGGTAGGCTTTATTCAAAATATTTTATTAAGAACACTCTAAAAATGAATTGCAAAGGATATTTCGAATATGTCAAATTTTCGTTAAAAATAAATGCAGTTTTTTTTTTTTTTTTTTTTTTACGAAAAGACAATCCGAAATTTTTATAAAAATACGAAACGTAACTACTTTTAAGTGTTTCGATCAATAAATCAACATTGATCACTGCATAGAGGTATTTATTTTTTCATTTTATAAATATCCTGATTTATCTGAATTTACGTAAAAATTCCAAACTTAGTTGTGCCGATAATGCATATAAACGAAGAATTCAATTAATGTCCGGTGCGGATGTGGATGGAAAGCATGACGGTCCGGAATTTATGTGATAAGAGAGCTCTCTATGTGTATACGCGAAAGTCTTGCGGAGAGAAAGGTAGAGAGAGAGATCGTTCTCCTTCTTAAGACTCCTTAGGTAGTTTTAGTTAACTGAATATCTCTCTTTCTCTCTCTCTTTTTCTCTCTCTTTTCTTTTTTCTTTTTCTTTATCTTCGTTTCTCTTGCATTCACCTGCAACGTGGAGTCTGCCAGACTGGCGCTTGATAAGCAGTCGTCGGACGATAAGAAACGAAAGATCGCGAAACCAAGAGGGTAACGCACTCGTCTTTTCTTTTTCTACAGGACGTTTCAGTTACGTCTATTTTCATTCCATTTCTTTCCCACTTCGTTCCTCCTCCTCCTCCTCCTCCTCCTCCTCCTCCTGCTCGTTCACACGATAAAGTCCGACGAGAACAAACGTACGGGTATTTCCACGATTTGTTCAATACGGACTTGCAGATTTTTCATCTTATCTGAATCTTTTCTCTCCGACGTAATCATATGAACAAACAATCACGCCCTGCAACTTGGTTACTTCAAGCACCATGGAAATTTGTCTAACGTTATTTTTATCGAATGCAAATCTTAATTCGTTATATACAATTTATCCAATTAATTAAACTAACTCGTATGAGAAAAAGAAATTTCAAAAAAAAAAAAAATAAATAAATACTTATTCAAAGCGATCCGTGTAAAAACACGCAGGAATGTATTTTGATCTCGTGAAGATATCGGAAAGAAAAAAAGAAAAAAAAACAAAATAAAGGAAAAAAACTCGATTGTCGATCTTTACCAGTGTTGTAAGGAACGTGTGGGCGTAGAGATGCATCGAGATTACGTTTCTACGTAGAGTCGCGTGGCCTCCCCCCTCTCCCCCTGTCCCTCTCTTGAACCCCTTCGATCCCATTCCACTTTCTCTTGAATCATCCTTTCTCTCTTTCTCTCCTTCTCGTCTCTCATACTTCTTGGCTTTAATCCATCTCTCCATTTCTTCTTCAAATTTCTTTAGATTCTAACCACAGGAGTGTAACCACCCGCTGCTTTATGCTCCACTCTTCCTAGGTTTGGTTAAATTGTCGCAAAGCTTTACGACATATTCTACCCGTATGATCGTTATGTGACCCTTATAAGAAGTAAAGAGAATTAAAGAAAGTAAAATAGTTGGAATGATTCAATATATTCTCTCAATTTTTATTCTCAATCATTTTGTTATTGTATTTTTATTTTTTACGTAATAAGATAATTAATGAAATATGTAAAATGTATATTGTTAAATTACAAATAGAACAAAAATATCCTCATTATAGAAAATTATATTATATTTTCCTATGGCTTTTTTTTTTTTTTTATAGGGAATTAAAGCAAGTTAAAATAGTAAAAATGGTTAGTTATATTTGTTTCTAATTTGATTTGGAACACTTTGATGACGTCCGGTATTTGTTCGATACATTTAAGAAAGCAATAATTTAAATCATTTGATTATATGACTTTCTTTTTTGTAACTATTAAAAAAATAAATAGAATGTACAGAATGTTTTACTGTTACGTTGCCTAATAGAATTTATCCTCTTTAAAATGACAAATTCAATCGGATCCTCAAGTTTACCTCCTCCATCTTCTTTCCCTCAAATCAGGTCGGCGTACGTCGACGTTCGTTTCTTGTTAACAGAGTCGCGTTAATGTCAAGCCAGACACACGGGGGATGAGAGGTAGTTACGCCATTCCGGAAATGCTGGAATGCCGTTGTGGCGCCAGGACAGCATATCAGTACATGGCGAACCGCAGATCAATTTGCGTGTCGTCCACCTCCTGTCTCACTTCTCCTCCTCCCTTCTCAGCTCTTGTCTCACCACATCTCTCCCCCTTTTCCTTTTCCTCCTTCTCCTCCTTCTCGCATACGACTCGCATACGATAGAAGTAGAACGACTTGAAAGCTCGATTAATTGTCATTCTTATTCACCATAGTCATTGAGATCTACCATTACGACGAGTAGACTCCTTTAAACGTGGAATGGTATCTCGTCGACACGTTCATTTCAATTAACATGTACAGAGTGCAGTGTCGGATTCGCATACGGTCCATTATAAAATTTCCATTTAAAATTAATTTCTAATTTTACATGACTCCAATATTACAATCAATGAAAATGATTTCGGTATGGAAGAGAACGTTGAAGAGAAAAATTTCTAAATGTGTAAATCAATTGTATTTCAAATATTTAGAAAGTGAGAGATCAATTAACACGGATTATTATTATAGTTAGGAGGACAAAATGTTCGAGTTCTCTTCTACCAAGTGGTGGTCGACTGTGATCATCGATCGCGTGTCGAGGATCGTTAACGTTTAAATACTACCATCAAACGTCCGATCAAGGACATTATTCGTTTTAATCGGACGGTGGCACGGCAATTATCAATAATCATCTTTCGAGCTACGATTCTACCGAATGATCAAATGAAGAAAATGGAACTCTGTCGTTCGTTTAAAATAAGCGATTTACGCGTATCTATCAAATGTTCGTGCTGTTACCGGCTACTTGATTTACGAAAATGACGGTGGTTCTCTCGGTCGGGGTCGATGGGCGGTGTGGTCCTCGAGTAAAGAGAATCCCCAGGGCTTCTGTAATTCGCAGCATCCCTTGAAGAAAGAAAAAGAGAGAGAGAGAGAAAAAAAAACAAGGAACGAATAATATGGACCAATCGAATTATTTTTTTCGTGTGTGTGTGTTTTTCGAAGTCGCGATACCCCCCGCCCCCCGCAGTTGGTCAAAGTGAACGGTAGGAAGTCTCAAAGAAACGAATCGAGTGAAATGCTATAAGGGCAAAAAGGGCTCGAACGATTAACCCATGGCGCCCGTGGAAGATCGTAAAGCCCTTTAGATGCGCTTGATGGGGCTATTCGCGGGAGATTGTATTTGGTATCCATCTATCTTTGTCCCTTTCTATCTATCCCGTTTTTCTCTTTTGTTTTTACGAATGAGAATCACTGGTTCGGTATAGAGAAGTATATCACGTTAATAATATCGGCCTATTATTACGATACAGATGAACGTACTAAAATCAATTTTCATATTCGATTGGTTTTCAATTTGACGAGAATTTTACCTCAATGTAATTTTTCAACTATGTATATCTCAAATTTCATTAGAACACAGTTAGTTACGTGTAATAGATAATTATTGATAATGAATCTTTGACAGTTAGAAACGTTTATTAAAACCAACTCTCTCTCTCTCTCTCTCTCTCTCTCGAAAAGTTAGAATAGGCCGACACGAGAAGTTTTTAATAGAGATCCGTTTTAAAAGCACGTGGCATCAGCACGCGATGCCAGAGGTAATGGCCCGCGCTGCAATAAAACGCACCGCTAAGATATGCAAAGGTTGTATTGAAGATGAAGAAAAAGAAGTAGAAAAAGAATAAGAGAGAAGAATCATCAATAGGCCAAATAAAAAGAAATACACGTGTATTTACAATGTATTTTTATAATGTATATGAGAGAGAGAGAGAGAGAGATTGGTCGACTAATGTTCGCGTTATTTTTCTTCGTTGTGTAACGCGATGTAAATCTCATCGTGAAAAAGAAAATATCGATTCGTCTTTATTCTCCTTATCTTTGTTTATTTTCTTTTTTTATCCTGTTTCTTTTTTCTTCTTTTTTTTTTTTTTTGACCTCCTACGAATCTTTCTTCTATTCTCTCACCTTCTCGATGTATCTATTTTCTTTTTAAAAGCATACCTCGTACGCTATCATAAATAAAGCTTCACGAGAGTGTTTCTCTATATCTTTCTTTCTCTTTTTCTCTTTTTTTTCTTTCTCTTTCTCTCTTTCGTCTCTCTTTCGTCTCTCTTGTAATGCGCCACGTACGCGAGATCTCGCCTTATAAGGGCAGGCCATATTTTTTCTTCCCGCTTCTTGAAGTTTCGAATCGTTTATGCGACGGCGCCACAGAAAGACGACTTCGTACCGTTGTAATGAGCGTCGTTTTCTTTGGAGAATTCGGTGAACGCGCCCGATAGTAGTCATTCGAAATTAAAGTATCCATATTGGACACTATTCTATGTTATTTTACGTAGTATTTTATGAATACGTTATTACCTTTAATCGTTAATGATACGAAGGAGAAAGCTTTTGATTGAATCAACTCGAAATTTAGAAGATATGAATTTTAAATGTACGATTTAACGTTTAAAATTACGTCAAAATTGGAGAAAAATGTATAATAGGACATTATTAAAAGTATCACAAATTCATTATTCTATCATATATTTGTTTTTTTTTTTTTTATTTAATTAAGATCAAAATTGAATGAAATTTTACGAGAGAAAGTGATTTATCGTTTTTTATATCAATTTTAAATATATGATTTAACAACATTTAAATTGATTCTTCTCTCGAATTATTGTTGTTTACAGTTAAGATCAAAGTTGAATGAAATTTCGCGAGAAAGAAACGGGGAGAGAGAGAAAGAGAGAAAGAGAGAGAGAGAGTTTGGCAAACGTGTAGTAAAATACTGGTGTGAAAATTCGTAGTTTTATTTACCACTTCGAGCTAATCGATTTTCAGTATTTCAAATATTTATTAAAAAATTACTAAAATCGGTGCGCGCGATGGGAGGACGCGAAAGGGCATGGAAGAGGAACAAGAGTTAGAGGTGGAAGAGGAGAAAAGGGTAGGGAAGAACGTACGCGCTAACTTTCTAATTTATCGCGCGTAAAATCAGTTACAAGCGCGTCCTCGCAAGCCCTTTTTCCTTTTTTAGGAAGGGCAAAAGGGTGGGAGGGAAGCACTGGCGCCGGTCGCGCCACGTTCGTTTCGACGAATCGATCGTGCCATCCAATTATTTCGCTTGTTCTCCTCCTACCCACGTGCCTCTCGCGATCTCACTGTACTCTCTTTTTCTCTTTTTTTTTTTTTTCATTTTTTTTTTTTTCTATCTCTTTGTCCTACCGATCGTACAGAGATAAAAGTATCGCGACGATCGGCCACCTTCGTGAAAAAAAAAAAATAATAAAAAAAAATATAAAGAGACAATTGTTTATCGTTTTGGATTTAAAAAAAGATAGAATTGATGTCCTACACAAGTTCCTTTTCACGAATTAACAAATTTTTCTTTTATCGATATTACACAGAAATAATGCGAATGCCATTGTTCGAATTATCCAAATTATTATATATATATGAAACGATATTTCTTTTTAATAATCATAAAATAAATATGTATTTAGTCTTCGAATAACAGCCGATAAAATAATCTGTCGTACTGTTACCTACATTTAAGAATTACTATAAAACGCTAATAAAAAATAATTTATTATTATATAATAACTCAATTACTACGTTTTTTTTTTTTTTTTCATTTAATCATATGGTGTAACATTATGATATATAATCTAATAATTGTAATAAATTTTATCATACAATCGGATTGGTTTATCATTTTTAACTATCTCTCTCTCTCTCTCTCTCTCTCTTTTTTTCATTCACAATAAAAGTGATCGAAACGAGATAGGATAGAGAAAGAGTATCCCTCGGGATCCGGTAGTCCGTCCTGGTTTTCTTCCACCACCAAGTGAGATCCTGACAAATGTGTTCTATCGCGTACGCGTGAGCACGGCCGAAATAAAGAATTGATTTACAGGTTTTCTTTCTCTTTTTTTTTTTTTTTTATCTCTTTCTCTCTCGTTTTCGTTGGAGCACGCGGTGCTGCAACACGCGGTGATCTCTCCTATATCTATATATATATATACTGTATCGCGAGCGTATTTATGGCTGACGGTATGGCACAGATATATGCCAAGCGTATTAATGGGACTGGAAGATACCGGTAAGGGCCATGAGACCCTATCGACTTAACGATCTTTTCAAAAAGAAAAGAGAGATCTCTTTTTCGTGTTATCGATACATACCAATTCAATCGATATACACAAAAATATGCATGCATGTACATTACACTACCGATCGAAAGTTTGGGTACACATCTTGTATTTGTATTTGCATTATACAAATTATGTACAAGCTGTGCGTTACATTTTGTTAACATTCTATTATCCTTTTGCACGTGTTTTATTTGATCTCATTGTTATCAAAATTTATCAGATTTCCCAAAATAAAAGTAATAAGCTGTTATTGCAATCGGTAATGTTCTATGGTTGAATCATTGCAATCTGTAATACTCAGAACAGTTGTAATTGATTGAAGTGATGAAATCTGTAAAGACGTTACTGGCCTCTGATTAAATAAAAAGACTAATGTAAGTAAATATTACAAAAGCAGACTAAATCAGTATCTCAATTTTACACCAAAAGAAAACTATACACATCTGATTAACACAGAAGACTACGTAAAAAACATTCGATTATACTAATTTGTTCACTTTCTACATAGGAATATTAACACAACTATGCTTAGAAATGTTATTCAACGTTTTTCTAATAGGATAAGTGTCCTAGTGTTATAATTATTAAATTGTTTAACTAATTTATCGAATGTCTGCAGTCTGGCAAATTGTAAAGGTTAAAAAGTTTATAGTTAATAAAAATTGTAAATTAATATTGTAATAAATATGAATGACACACACACATCACATACTGCAATATTTTGGACATTTAGCTTAGGTTTGTTTTGCGAAATTAATTTTAGTTGACATGTACCTTGACTTTTGTTTCGATATTGTATGTATGTGTGCATGTTGAATATCGTACGCGTTCATCTCCCACGCTTTTCTCTCTCGCAATTTGTTTTATCACGAGTGACTTCGATCTTCGAACCGACAGAAAATTCCAACATTTCTCTTTCATCCACGATCGAACGTAACGGATCTTCTTCGAGAAGACGATACACCAAGAGTCCAAGAAGCGTTACCAAATTCGGCACAGCACCTTAATCAAACGGGTTCGTTCGGTATCATCTCTTAGGAACCTTTTTTCAAAGTGATGAGAAGCTCAAGATTTAGGTACACGTGTATAAATTATATGTGTGTGCGTGCATACATATTATGTGTAAAATTGTACCATACGATAGGACTTACTCGACATTGACCTGATTTTTCTATCGGTATTTCGATTTTTCTTTTCTTTTTCTCTATTTTAGATAAAATCTATAAATTCGTCGTAAGAGAAAAAGAGAACAAAAATAGATAGAGTTAGTTAAAAAAAAAAATAAGTAGATATATCTAAAGATAACGTTAATATAACGTATCAATATCTCGTGATAATTCTTCACAAATAAAAGTGATCGTACTGAATTCTATTAGAGAAATATTTAGACTAACATTTTTTACCTTATGTATTTAACAATGTGACCGTTGTCATTTTATTTCTTATTATATACTACGTATCGTTTCTTTTATTTAGATGATAGGTAAAAAAAAGAAAAAAAAAGAAAAAATTACGAGAGAACGAAGCTTCGTTGAGAAAATATCAAAAGTTAGAAAAGATTTTATTTTCATCATAAAACACCGGTCACATCATGTTAAAAATAAATAATTTGTATGTAAAATCGTTATGTCTAATTGATTTTGATTAACATTAGACGTAACTAAGTTTAATGCTAATAGAATACGAATCTCTGTTGAATTAGACGGACAGTTTCTCTCTCTCTCTCTTCAAGATTTAACTAGTAGTTTGTATAATAATCGATGGCGCCTCGAATAAATTATTATTATCGTAATATAGAGATAGGAAAAAAAGAAGTATTTTACACGTTGATAGTGAATAATATTCTTCAAGATAATATCGTGGAAGTATTTAAAGAACGACCATACCTATGAAGTTTAACGAAAGACAACTAATAATCTTCTTCGTGATCGTCCTCGTATGTGTATAAGATTTATGTAAGCAAATATATAAGTAAATATGTGTGTGTATGTATATATGTGATTATAGACACTTGAACTTCGAACGAGGTAGTTGAATTTTCTACTTTGACTTGAAATATGTTACATACTTACATGCGAAAAGAAATAAGTATTATTACAAGTATCAACATTTTTCGCACCGATTTAGGAATCGATAGATCCCAGCTGCCAAGGATGATGATCTTACGCCACCCACGGAGGGTCAAGATAAATACCAGGAACCTCGGAATAGAGTCCTGACACTTCCTCTGAGAATCGATAAACAGCCGGAGGTCCTATTCGGCCCCGAAAAAATTTCTTATATAATTATATACATCGGCACAAGATCCAACGTGCGACGGGGAACTATCCTTTTCTACTCTCCTTGTACAAAAACAGAAGTAAGAAGAAAAAGAGGAAGGACGATAAGATGGAAGGGATGGTGGTGGTGGTGGTGGTGGGGGGGGTAAGGGGAGGGCTCCTTATTTTCTCTCGATCTAGAGAAGTTCGTTTGCTTGTAGAAAAGAGAAGAGGAAAGGAGAGAAAACGATGTGTGCGGTCTTCACTACTACAGATACGTGAATATATATGTGAGTGTACGTCTGTGTTGTGGGTGTATGTCTCTGTGTGTATGTTTGTATATGTATGATTATGTGTATGAGAGAGAGAGAGAGAGAGAGAGAGAAGATTCGAAAAGAGGACCTAACGTGCTTTGTTTCGGATTAAGGAGCCGCTCATAATCCGTATTGCGTTACGCGCCAGGGCTACGTATAATCACTCTGTAACGTAAAACCAAATTAGCGCTGATCCTGGACCACTCGCTAACTTGTCTTACGGCTGTCGCATTCTGGATACATTTACATCGCGTGTTTATTGGACGGACCAGCTTTCTCCATTATTATTCTATAATTTCTCTCTCTCTCTCTCTCTCTATCTGTCTATCTTTCTTTCTCTCAGTCCCTTTCTTTCTCAAATGTTGTATCTTTTTTTATTGTTATCGTATATTTTTATTTTCTTTCAGTTTCTTCTCTTTGCCAATGCTACGTGAAATTTTTATTACAAGAACCGCCTTCTTTCTCGTGTAATATTTTGACATTTTTTATAGTCGAACTAAAAGTTGATGGTTTTTTTTTCTTCTCTTTTTTTCTTTTGTCGTTTTATTATTTTTTGTTTTCTCGTCGCCAACGCGAGAACACGATCTCGTTACATAGATTATGATTGTTTTTTTGTTGGCATCGATTAAAAGAAGATACGAAATATCTTACACCGTTTACCACAGAGTTCACCTTAGCGACCTGGTCCAGTATCTTCCTTCCTTATTAGTTGGTCATTTCACGCTTAATTTTCTGGTTAATTGCCGATCGAATTTTATTCGCCATCCCTGTCGGTCGATTCTAAAAGGGGAGTTATGATTTATGTTTTGGAGATAAAGAATCGACGACGATCGAGAGAGAGAGAGAGAGAGAGAGAGAATGAGAAAGAGAGGAGTAGTTTTGTAACGGGAGCACGTCGAGAAGATTACAATGTAATTAAACTTCGTTCCTTTTGCCGAAGCTGATCGTTCAAGACAGCAGATAATCAATCTATTCTATTACAGTATTTAATGATTGCAATTACGCACTTTCTTTTTTGTTATTTTTATGATTTGTTTTTGTTTTTTTAAATAACAAATTGATATTTATTGGCTCGTGAGATATATTGAAAAATAATTGGCAAGAATATAAATTGATATTTAATTGACACGGTTGAAATAGATAGAAATCAATTGACTAATCTCATATTTTAATTTAAGTTTTATTTTTTTTTTTTTTTTTTTGTTATTCATTTTACCCCTTCGCAGTGAAATAAAAGAAAACTTAAATATCATCTATGGTAAGAGAATGAAACTCTACCTTATCTACAGATAGTAATATTTTCAAATTGTTTAAGATTTCACTTTCTCTTTTGGTAAGCGTTAAGTAGGAAACGTTTGTTGCAGTTATCTATCTTATCAACTGCGATAATTTTACCACCAAGTTACCAATAATCTCAATAATTCAGTATTTTTAGACTCGTCGATACTGCAGTGTAGAAAATGAAAAATCACAGAATAATCTTACCTATTTTACAGATTTATCAATAATTATAATAATATGATGAATGTAATTAATTCTTAAATTCAATAATACACCAGTAAACTAACTATCTAGATTATTTCTACAATTTTAATGATGAACAAAAATATTGCAAATAAAAATTGATTATTTTTACAGAAACAAGTTATGCTATGTGGAAAATTTTGTCCATGTGGAGATGTATAAAAGAGATATTATTTAAAACATTTTTTCTTATTATTAAAATTGTAGAAATTATTCAGATTGCTGGTCTTAGTTCATTCATTTCGCATACGTAACTTTGTTATTAAATGGTAGATATTATAATACTTCATTGTACTTTCATTCATAATGTTAATAGTCGTGTCATTACGTGAGGTCTATTATTAATAAAAAAAAAAAATATCATTCATAACTCGGAAATGTAACCACTCGTTCTCACGAGAGAAAAAAATCCTTGAGAAAATGCGTTAGACGCTATATATTATTCAAGGCAAGGCTCTTTGTTTCTTTTTTTTTTTTTTTAATTTTTATATTTTTCAAATACCTCAACAACAACAACCGCTCAATCAGCTTTTAATCATCGAATAAATGATCGTTTAGTATATTCCTCTGGGAGCATCTCGTGGGAAAATAAGAAATGACTAATCATTGCATTTGATTATTTCGTTTCCATTATTCTTGGTATGAATATTAAATAAGTATCGTTAGACTGAGAAAATTTCCATTATTTAATGGTTTCATTTAAAACCATAGTTGGATACTTTAGAATTAACTTGACATGAATAACGCAAAGAATTAACGGGATTGACGAAGGTGAAACACGTTGTTTAGATTCATCCGATTAGTTTTTCATTTGACGATAATCACGGTACCCGCACCAACGTGAAAAATAATAAGCTTGTTTCCTAGCCGAGAATGCTAGGTGGTTACGATGCTCGTGATTTCCCACGTACTTATCCAACAGAATTATAATCATCCTTAGATACGAATGATATCGTCGGTTTCTCTATTCGATAACTATAAGTAAGGAATAATAACGGTGGTTACTTTCTTACAAACCAGAACCCTCAACAATTCTCTCTATCCTTGCGGTCTTAAACATAAGACGGTGTAACATTCTTTTCAAATACACGCATACTATATTCCGAAATAAATATCAATCTGCAAAGAAACTCGCTGAGATTTCTACCTCATTATTAAATGTCCAAACACATTGAAAAGAAAGTAGAATCGTGTTAGACGTTGTTAATCAAAAAATCATGAAAATATTCATCAGTTTAAATCAGCAATGATTTTATTAACGAATTTCGTAAAACAATTTGACTATTATATTAATTTCTCCTTTCATTTTTGTACGGAAGACAAATAATATCACCATTTATTATGTATTAACATAAATTATTAAGAATATATATTTATTGGAAATATAAATTGTCGATTTCACTTTAGATTTAACATGTTTTTGATTAGTTAACGAATAAGGATGAAAAAAAAAATGTTTACCATTTATCGATCCTTTCTAGTATATATTAATCGATACTTCAGATGTTAATTTAACGTTTAACTCTTTCGAACGTAACTTAGCACCAAAGAACCAGTCAATAGCTGATATATCAACACATTACATCGAATAAATTATTTTCTTAGCTTCTTGCCCACGCATGTAATTAACGATTATCTTATTCGAACCTTTCGGAGATATCTCGTAGAGAATTTTTATTTTTTTTTTTTTTCGAAGTTATCATAATCGTTGACATCGTCGAAAGTTAGCAGATATTATTCAGGTGTGATTTCATAATCGAGATATCGATTCTTTGAGAGAAAAAATTCATTCGAGATCAAAAGGAAGATCGCGAGTTCGAGGAAGAAGAACATTTGTTAATGAATATTTCTTTTTTTTTGTTGTCCTGTACAACGATCTGTCGCGATTCAACTAGACGATTAAAGTAATTTAATCTTACCGAAGGAAGGTAATTAAATCAACGGTAATTGCGGGTGGTCGAGCAAGTTTAAAATATCGTACGCATCGTTCTTCGCGTGTAATAGTATTTAATTTCCGTAAGAACACATTTGTAGACCGACTACAATCGACATTCCTTCCTACCACGTGAAAGTATAAAAGTCGAGATAAACGATAATGGCAATAGACATCTTGGTAAAAGCGTATACGTATATATATATATATATATATATATATATATATATGTGTATATACCCCTCATGTACGCGCCCGCATACTCACATTTATACTACGAACACATTTACAGTAGGAAACATTTGTGGGGAGTTGTTAGGTTTTTTTCTATAAATTTCGCAATCTATATATTAGATATGTTTTTCTTTTATCAGTGATTATCATAGAAAACGATCATTAATTCGATCAACATTCCTATATTTATTTACGATAAACGTAACTGTAATAAAATATAAAGAAAAGAAAACAAAATTATCTATATATATTTTTTTTTTAATCGAAAAAAGTACCAGTATGAAGCTATTAAATGTCTTTTTACTTATTTATTTTAATTGAAATTTTTGTTATTTGCATCGTCAAATGTTTACTTTCGGTGACGTTCATTTTGTTATATTTTTGTCGCAATTATACTGCGCACTTCGTCGTCGGGATGTAAAAAGCGTAATAAATTTCTAAAAGCAAGGTGTTCCCAACAGCGAGTAACGTTTACAGTCGGCAAATGGAAAAACAGGACAGGACGACATAAAACGTATTTTTACGTCTTATACTTATTACACTTTTTGTCATGTAATTTGGTTAAGATCGTAAGCTGAGGAATAATCTACGGGATCGCGCTTCCTGGTCCGTAGTTCTTAGCTGCTATAATTTCATGGCGCTAACTGCTCATTAGGTTAGTTAAAAAACCTTTGCTAAGGTATTACCAACTCTAGCTCAAAACGAATTAATGTAACCCGTTGAAAGAGATAGCATTTCTATTATGCAGTTATTTGCATGTAGACCGTCTCATGGAATAAGACGTAGGCTATGGATAGGCAGCGACAATAATTGAATATTAGAAAATATATGAACATTTATATACATAAGTATAATTATGCGCATCGGTGCATTTTTTTCTTTTAAATTATCAAATAATTTCATTCCACAATATTAATTTCTTATAACACGAAATTATCTATTTTCAAAACATTGCAATATATCACTCGAGATATTCTAACACGCTAAACTCGCTAATACATTTTCCATGTAACATCTCATCTCGTGCGTAAGCTTTCCTATATATCGTAGATCACAATGACATCATCAGCTACGCCGATTATCGTTAATAACTCGAGGATGTGTATTCGTGACTCAACTGTCGTACGCCATTCTTACGGCATTAATTATTCGCACACGTGAGATCGTCTCTAATATTTTGAAATCCTATTTATGTACGCTGCTCCTCTACTTATATATTATAGTATATGCACATTTATTTATGAAAAGAAAAAAAAAAAAAGGAAAAAAAGATTTATTGAAATTCTCACGATAGATAAAATCTTGACGGTGTTCGTTTTGAAATGATTAGATTTTGTATTCGAACATCATCTTTCGAAGTAAGGCGTAGTTGAGGAAAGGGATCTAAGAGATCATGAGATTTTGATCGTTTTAGGATCACGAAGGTTCGTTGTTGACTAGCAACAGCGGTGTTACTCGTGCAAGAACTCAGCAATCGTTGGCATTCAAATGCCAGGTTCTTTGTTCGCCCTCTTTTCAACTCGAGGATTATACTTTGTGGATGATTGCACGACTATGGGTACCATATCTTTCACGGATAATATCTTTGTATGCGTAATATGTTTGCGTACGTATTTCTCTATTTCTCTTTCTTTCTTTTCTTTGGTTTATGCTCTGAGCAATAATAAATAATTAGATATTCACGTGTTATTCTCGTATATCATATTTACGAATCCTAAGAATCTTCAATACGAAAGTGTTGGATGGATAGTTGTTAATTTCATCGTAGAACATTTCCAACGATTTCTAAGGTGGTTCCCTGAGAAAAACAGAATTAGACAATCATTTTTATGATGATTCTTTACGATCCCATTGTAACTCATCGATGGAGTCGGAAGTTTGTTAGAAAATTTCAATCAAAAATATTACGTTCGTGATTACGAAGAAGGAAATAAAAGTGAATATATGCGGTTTGAATTTTATTGAATTATTACTGGACATGGTCAACTACATTGTATGACGTAAGGAAACGTAACAAAGAGAGAGATAATAAAAAAAAAAAGGATCTTCGACGACATGCATAATTTTTCTTCGTATGGTGAACAATAATTCTATCGACCATGACCTCATTTTATCGATGTTATCTTCGAAAACCATAAGAACGTCGCTATGATATACCCCTCGAAAAAAAATATCATGTGGGCAGATCACACGTGTTAGAAGTGAAACCTTTGAAAAACTAAGTTTCGAGAGAAAGAGACGACTGCAGAATATCAGGAGTAGGATAATTGTTGGGTTTATTTGTTATAATATTATTATTATATTATTGTTATCACATTCAAAAATTATTATACGTTTTATTGAAAACATATATAAATAGATAACATATTACACAGTAAGCAAGCTCTCAATTCAAAGAAATGAGACGAGTTGCTTCTGGTAACTAAAAAGTGCATGGTAACTAAACACCTCTGTTAGTGTAATAAACACCTCTATAGTAAGGTTTTTTCCGATAAGTCCGTAGGGTCTTTCCGATAAGTCCGTAGGGTCTTTCCGATAATTCCGTAAGGTCTTTCCGATAAGTCCGTAGGGTCTTTCCGAAAGTCCGTAGGGTCTTTCCGATAGTCCACTCTTCGTAGTATGGAAATGCACACAAACATATACAACCAGGAGCGATAACTACGAAGCATAGCATAAAGAGGAGACCGAGAATAGAAAAAACTGTATAGCTATATTCCGTCTCATTCCCTCTCAGTCTAAATGTTTGTCTCTTTTTCTTTCATTATTTAGTATGGCAACCGTTTCATAGCTCCGTTTCCGTTTATTTACTTTTCAGATCACTCCCATTCTAAAGAAGTTTTTACTTCAAAAAACGAGACACCACAAAGAATCGAAACGTGTTTTCAAAACGTACAAGACGTATGGTGTTTATATGGATTTTACTCTAACGGATGCTACACGTTCAATATCCGAGAATCTCGTAATGATTTTTACATTATCGGCATACATGATCGCTCGGAGGCCTTTTACCTTCACTCTTTATGAATCATACTTCGTTAATAATATCTTTCGTATTTCATAAATATATTTTTGTTACGTTAATTTCCATCTTGTGTTTATTATCTTGAATTTTATGATTAATTTTTTATTTTCTTATTTCATTATTATTATTATTTTTTTTTTTTATTAGATATAACAGACATTACGTGTTCAGAAAATGTAAGATATTCGAGTAAATATTCGAGTCGGAAATATAAGTGCAATTTTCTATTATTCACGTAGAGACTTATTCTTCTTCTTCTTGTTCTTCTTCTTCTTCTTCTTCTTGAAGCTCGATGCGTGAGTACGCGGAAACACTCACGAGAAACGTCTGTGCAATAATCTCACCGAGAACTCCTTCCTGTTTCTAAGTACGAGAAAGCTAATTCTTCGACGTTCCCTCGTAGACGAGCGAGATTCTCTCTCGAATGAGTAAACACGTACGATTAAACTATACCAAAGTAATCAAAAAACTTGAGTGAGAATCCAGATGAATCGTTACGTCGTTCTTGTTCGCACAAATATTTAACATCGTTTCGTAACTAAACCAATTCATCCTTATACATTTTTAATTATAAACTATTTTCAATTAGAAATGCAAATATTTGTATTATTTATTTTTAATTTCTAACAAAAAATAAAACGAGAAATATAATATTGTATTTTTAAATTATGTTTATATATCGAAAAGATTCCAGGAACAACTTTTAATAAAACTTACAATTAGATCAAACGTTTGTTGGTGCAACTTATACGCTTTTTTTTCATTTTCACAGCAATATGAAAATACAATGCGTGATAAAAACACAAGAGGATATAAGATAGATCGACGCTTATGTCATTGGGCTTGATTTCGCAATTACTTTCGTGTCGGTGTTGTGGTACGTAAGAAGAATAAACGGTGTACCGCCGCCATCGCAATACTGAAGGCTCTGGAATCCAGAAATCGAGAAAACGCAACCGGTAGTGGTCACGAGTTGAGTTCCAACGTGGTTAAGTGGTTAGAGTTTTAATATACGCGAGATCAAGAATTTCAATAAAAATTGACAACCCTCATCTTTTATCATTTTCAATTTCTTATAATTATTATAATTTTTTGTATCGATTAATAACTCTTTCTTTAGCTGACGCAATGCGTACAATTTAAAATAATATTTATACGTTCTGAATTTTTATTATTCCCATTGACTTCTTACCCCCTTTCCTCTTTTTTTTTTAATGCTTAATTCATCGATTAAAATTATTCATTTGACTATCATCAAATCGTTGAGATTAATGACACGATACCAGTACTAATTTATTTGTTTAAATACAACGTGTATGCATCATTAATACAATTAAATTCATAGATCATTATCGTATATTAAAATAAATTAATTTAGCATTCCTTTTAACGGAAAATTTTTTTTAACTCCTTAATGAGAAATCTGTAAAGAGATTATTGATATAATAAACGTCTAACAGAAGAAAACTTAATTAATCCTCGAGAATTTAAGTATGATTAATGAAACAAATGACGTACACAATGTCTTTCGTAAGAGTAGAAGAAGAGAAAGAAGAAGAACAAGAGAGATTTGATTATATTTTGCATTCATTGGAATAATGACTTTATGGATTGTCCTCACACATCGCTAAAATAAATAATATACGTACGTACGTGCGTGTGTGTGTGTGTACATGTGTACGTGTGTTGTTGAAAAAAACGTTTTAACTATAGGCCTTGGAATTATAAAGAGACGTCAACGTACGGACTATAATAGGATCGGATAAACCTGATCGTCCAATGAATGATTCACGATCGAGAATATGTGAATAGATTTTTTTATACAAAAATAAAAAAGTATCATTTATTAAAGTAAACTTGGACTATTTGAGAAATCGTGCGTTTCGTTGCCTCGGGTTTGAAATTTTTTCTGTTTTTTTTTTTTTTTTTTTTTTTTTTTTTTTTTTTAATAAATTCAATTTAGCATCAAAAGAACATAATTCGCAAAAAAAGTTATAAGAATCTCTTAATGATAATATCCCTCCGTATAAAATGAAACGCAAATGCTTCTAACGCTAGATACCTGTCTTTGTGAATTAAGCGGTTTAGAATTAAATAGAAACTTCAAGATTCGATTTCAAGAAGATAATGATGAAGTTTAAAGTTTTTGTGTGTGCGTGTTATCTTAGTTATCATTATTCTTCATCTTCTTTTTCTTCTGCTGCTTCTTCTTCTTCTTCATCGAGAGAGCAAGACAATTATTAAAGCATCAAGGAAGATTGATAGAAATGGAAACCGATAGCTCGACAAATTTTTGTCGATCGAACAAAAAGCTGTTCTTATCCGATCGAGAGACGACGAATCGTTAAAACGTATCACGAGATAAAAACTTAAAAGAGGAAGGACGACTTCGTTCAACGTCGAAGGAAAAAAGAAAAAAGAAAAATATTTTAAAAATTAGAAAAAAAAAGAAAATAATCCTTTGTAACTTTTGTGACACGTGTTAGGGAGTAAAAATTTAGAAAAAGAAAATTGTCGAGACTAAATTTTATTTCAATTGAGAATGATTTTCAAAAAGTAAATCTCACAAAGATGGAAATATATCTAACGTGAGAAATCAAGAGTCATGGATACAGTTGCACATTAATCTTCCTCCCGTCAAGAAGCTAAAAGCAGCTTTACTTGAGTAATCAAACGATTAATCCTCGGAGGCGTGGGCTTTTGTTTCGTAGTTCGAATCGATCGCTCATCCCTTGTGGCCACATCTTCTAATGCAAAGAGATACAAATAAATCGAGAATATTAAACGCTCATTATATTGTCGTCAATGTTCACCTAACAATCTTTTACATTTTCACTTTCATTTTCATTTTTTTTCTTTTTTATTCTCGAACGATTAATAACAGTGTCATCGTACTTTCAACATCTTAGCTTTTTCATATCGACAATTTAATGTAACAAATGAAAATATTCTACATATATATATATATAATATACACATTAACTATTTTATAGAAATATTTCGTAATAGTATTGAACAAGAAAGGAAACGTATCTGTGTATAAGATGATTTTGAAAGGAGCGCCATTGAAATAGGGTGCGCCGTTGAGTTGAAAGGTTCCCTAAATGCCGAGAAGAATTGCATCGATATCTTTTCGATCGTTGATACTCTCAATCGATCTGCACTATCCTCACGTAGTCTCTTGCCTGTCATCGATTTCTTCGCGGCATCGTTTTTTTCCACCCTTCTCGAGAACGATTTATAGCACTGTAGGGCAAGAACTATGGAAGAAGATGAGCTTCCGAGCTTGCACACGTATACACACTGTTACAAATCCGCGTACTCGATTCGCGTACTCGAACCACGTACGATCGTTATTTCACGATCTATTCTCATTAAGGACAACCGAGTCTTTCCGTATTAGCTGTTTAATAGACGAACGATCAAACGACTTGGAATGGTCTATTGGGTTGACTAGTTATACCCTAGGATAAGTACCTTCAACCTCCTCCTTCTCTCATCGATACCGTGTTATAATCATGGTTAGTCGATAGGAACGATATTAAAGCTCGATCATTATAGATTATTATGAGAGATCATGTTCTATTCGACGATGTTGCTTTGATCGGGTTTAATCATTTCTAACAAGATGATTGCGAGGTGGTGTTTTAATTAAATATCAATTGGTAAGTATATATCATTAAAATTATCGAAAATTCTCTTTTAATAAACCATGTACTATTTTCAGATCAGAAATACATGCTTCTGTTTGAAACGAGACTCGCACGTGATCGCAATTATGCACACTTGCCAAAGAGATAGGTGGTAATAAACACGTGTGACGTCGAAATGCCTTAAGCATTCTTTCCAGATGTTGTTGAAGCACGTGGCACGATTATCGGTGTCGCGTTTGAAATTCACCTCTAAGAAAGAGAAGAAGAAGAAGAAGAAGAAAAAAAAGTGGGAGCGTCTTGGCATTTGGACCAAGTATGCAAGGGCATATTTGATGATCTTCTATCACCTCACCCTTCTCCTCCTCCTCCTCCTATTCTCTTTCAACTCTTTTTCTTCCTGAATCGTTAAAATAGTCAATAATCTCTTGTTCGTTCATACAAAACCTTTAATGTAGTAGCAGATCAGGAATATTCGAAAACGTCGATATTTGAAAAGAGAAACTAGGAAGTAAAGTAAACTCGTCGTTGTATTTGTCGACAAGATGACGACCGATCAAATTCGTGTTGCTATCGACCGTTTATTTAACTCGCAATAATTTTATCGATTATTAGCGTGAAATCGTTAAGCGAAATCGATGAAACGTACGCAAAGATGTAAAAACTTACGCGAGAGCGAAACATAAACGATTCTTCAAATCGATTTCCTCGTTTTTCTAGTATCTCTATCACGTAAGAAAATACTTGGACTTTCGTGGATTTAAATCGTAAGATATGTTGTTACCGGTTGTGAATATAAATACATTTATCTTATTATTATATCGTGTCAATTTGGAAAAGAAAAACGTTCTCCCTTAGACATTGTTAACCCTGGTAATTATATTCATTACGTCTAACGTTTCTACAACTCGTAACATGACCGACGGTTAAACGTAAACGTTTAACGACGCGTACTAGTATCTCATAAATATTAAAACAGGTCGGTCGGCTGCTTTGATCGATCATAAATTCATTCACAAATTCGGTAATTAAAATTCAATACAACATCATTAACCAATTGGATTACGTCTCGTAAGAACTTAAGAATTTCCAAGTAGCAAAATTAAATCATAAAGTTTTGCGTTTCGTGTCTCATTTTATCGCGAAGTTTTGTATGACCTCGTTAGAAAAGAAAAATTCACACGGATAACTGGGTATGGTTGTTGTACTTATACGTGTAAGAGATCAGGCGTGCATGCACGAATCTACGAGAATATAATCAGTGTTGATTATTCTGGAAGCTAGCGAATAGAGATACAAAGCAGGTGGTTATAGGTGTACACATTCATACATGTACATACATACAGTCTATATATATATATATAGAAATGCTGTGACACGGCGTGCCATTAATACGCTGGCTCACTACTACTATACACTATGGTCGTACAGGCTCACGAGATAAAGTCTACAATGATGGGAGAGATGTGCATTGACCTATTCAAGACCGGATCCACGATGGTGATTTAATGGCCTATAGATAAAGCCTCGTGAATCTTCCTCGATCGCGCAAGATCCATAGTCGCGTTGCATTAGTCACGTGACGGGATCTGTATTCTCTCAGAATGACGTATGTAGTTGTAAATATAATACATACATATACTGTATTTACGTTCAGCCAAAAATCATTAAATTACGTTGTTATTCTTTTTTTTTTTTTAAGAATGACGATCAATTACTATTATTACAATATTACAATAATTATTTTTAATTAACTACCCATTACTCCATGAAAATCATTAAAAATAATGTGCGAAAGAATTAATTATAAACGTACTTTTCCAAAATTGGATATTTCCTATTAAAAATTTGTTTGACAAGTCATAACTACAAATTAGTATAAATGTTAATCAGTGACTTTTGGTTGAACATAAACGACATGTATGTATTGGCTAATATTGCTCAAATAAAATGTGTAATACTTAAATATATAAAAAAGATAAGAATAATGAGGTCATTCGACAACTGTTTTATTTTCCTTTCTACCTTCTTTTGTAATTATTTTTGTTTGTTTGTTTCAAGATAATTTTGATGCGTCGAGAATGATTTTTTTTTACAAGTTTAATGACACTAGTATAGCAAAACGGTAAATGCAAAGGTGTTAGAAACACATCTAATCTCTGTCAATATTACGATATCGAAGTGGCTTCTCTAACAGATGCGACTTCTACACGTGCTACGAAGAAAGTCGAGCCTTGTCTTGTCGATGACGACGACGAGGTGAGATCCATGACCCCATGCACATTAGACGATTACTCTTCGAGAATTAAAAAGCATCGATGATCAGACGGAAAATGCATTTATTATCCCGTACTTCTAACATGAGTAGTATCAACGAATTATTTTAAAACAAAAAAAAAATGAATCGTTAATAGATCGTAAATGTTTCTACGAATGTTTTTACAATCATTTTATCGACGCATCTTAATAATAATAATAATAATAATAATAAAAATTCGAACTTATAGTCTAATACTTGCATCATCAAAGAAAATCAGGATAACTACCTATTTTTACTTATTGTTTTTTATTTGACAGACGATAGAATCGCGATCTCATTGTTAGTTCTTGTCGAATGATCGAGAGTGGCGATCGAATGGCAAGATTCAATAAGTGAGTGTATCTGCACATATGTGTGTGTGTGTTTATGTAGAAAGATAGAGAGAGAGAGAGAGAGAAGAAATAGTCACGATGGAATAAACAATATGTGTTACACGAGCCTCCGATATGCTTGTTTTTATAGTTCTTATATATATATATATATCTTTCTTTCTCTTATAAAAAATGCAACAAGTATAAAAGTATCCATATATGTTCATACATAACATTGTACATACTAACGTGAAAATGCATTAAAAATTTGATCGTTAAGATTGTTAATGGTTGCGAAGATTCTAACATCGGTTATTTCTATATTGTATCCTTACGTTTATTTAGATTTTTTTTTCTATAAATTTTATTGATTTTCCATGTGACACACATGTTGAATTCCATGAACTTTCCGCGTAATCTTAATTGCCGAAGTAACTGAATGATATTGATTTAATTGGAAAAAAGAAAATTAATATAGAAGAAACACTGATTAAGATAAGATCAGATCAAATAAGTGTTTTTGATCGTAGATCATTTAGATTCTGGATCATTCTACAACATAACCCAGGTCGAATGTAATTAAAAATGATAATTGATGTTAAACGCGTTGATCCATGCAAGAAACACGTTTGTAAGCATTTAGCAAGAGATCATGAAGAAATTTCCCGTTCGTCAATGATTAAAGCAATGTTATTTGTTGTTCGTTGTCTTCTTGGCTAGTAAAACATTGTCTTTTACTCGTCGTTCTTAGACAGTTTTAATGCGACTAATGTTACTTACGGATAATATATCTCTTAAGTTTTTTAAAAATAAGAAAAAAATATTCTTCTTCGTATCATTACTTCTATGAATAGAAGAACGAACGTGATGTTAAATTGATACTTTCACAACTACATTGGTAAAAATGATTATATATTTTCATTTAATTTGTGTTTACGTTATTTTTTTTTTTTTTTTTTTTGATTTGTAACTTAAAGTGAGTATTTTATTGTGAAGAAAAAAGGAGACTTCTTGTTCTTCTACTTTTTTTATGAGTTGCAGGTAAGTCATATAATTCAAAGACAATACTACATTGTAATAATTTCCAACTATTAAGCATGAACGTTTTCATGAATTTAATAGGCATATAGTTATGTATATGATATATATAAGTAATTAATATTATTGTAATATATACTTATAGAAGTTATGTTCAACCTGTGCTCGGATTTAAAAAAAGTTTTACGATCCGGTGGTGATCGTAAGAAAATTACATAAGGACGGGTTAGAACAATAGACTCAAAGTTGCGCAGTCAAAACGATCCTTGTTGTCGCACCAGATTCTAGATAAAAAAAAAAAAAAACACTTTATTCGTAAAGTTACTTGCAGCGTACTCCTTTTATATAAACACCGGATATGAAATAGCGTGAGTATGTGTAAAGATTCATCGTTGATAGGCGGGCGCGTCAAGTAAGCTCTAAATATAATGAAAAGTAAGATATACGTAATAAAAAGAAAAAAAAATTACTATCTCAAAGAGTATAGATTTAATTTAAAGCATTAACATGAGTGGTTAAATTTTAAAATGAAGGATCTTGAGACCGATTGGTTGGAACGTTTTCTCTTGGTCACGCGTTCGATGCCGTGCGCGCGCGTGCTAATAGTTGCTAATAATGGCGTAGCATTTTATCAAAGCAACGAGCAACGCATGTCCTCGTATTTCTTACGGTTGATTAGATTACAATAATTTATACAAGTTGTTTGTTTGCACGGTATGTCTCACTTATGGGGGAGCGTTAGTGGTTTGCTTGCTTGCTTGCTTCGAAAAGGAGTAGGAGTCTCGTAGCTCTACGACCAAGGAGTTCGGATAAAATCAACATAAATTTCCATAATGATAATACGTAATACGTGCGTATAGAAGTATTTGAGTTTGAGAGCGTTACGCTTGTACTTATTTAAGGTGAGAGAAAGAAAATAAAAAAAAAAACAAAAAAACAAAAAAGAAGAACGAGAGAAGAGAAACGTATTTAGTTTCTTTTACGTTCTATCAACATTGATTCTTTTCTCTCTCTCTTTCTCTCTCTATTTCTTCTTTAGATTTATTTTTAGATCTTCAATCGACATTATTCACGAGTAAAAAAATTCGTCTCGAAAATAATCGTACTAATGATGTAAAAAGAAATGTAAAAAAAAAAGAAATATTCAAAGGCGTTACATTATTTTGATAATGGCAAGGTCAGATCAAAAGATAGGTAATATTTTATCGAGAGAATAATGGAACTATACGATTGATTTGCGTACGATAGTGTCACGTATATCCCGGATTACCGACACGTAAGTTGACTGTAATTACATAGATCGTAGTGGTATTTTGACAAGCAGGCGGATCAGTTGTTGAGAAGTAAATGACAAACCTACAATAAGCCAAACATTTGCTAAGAAGTTAAGACGAAGGATTGACGTGTTGGCTCTCGATGATAGAAAATTTATGCACAATCACTGCATCGGTACTCTTTATTCAATTATCGTAACAGTGAATAATATATAAGTTATTTCTTTACCAATCGTAAATCGACGAAGTACGCGTTCGAATGAATTCTGCTTCTTTTTTTTACTATTGAAAACTATACGACATGATATGAATCACGGTTTCCCATGATCGATCAAATACACCGCAAACAGCGAAAGGTTTGGTCTAATTTCGTTCAATGGCGGCACTCTGTTCCGTTGCTTTCATTCTAACCGTTAATAGCATTGCTACTTTCAAGGTTACGTAAGAATATACTTACTTACTTACTTACTTTTAGAAAGAAACTTACACTGGTTGATTTAAAGAATTTCACGTTTGACTGACACAAAATGAATCAACTTTAAATATAATTAAATAAAACGATCGGTATTGATACATAGACACATTTTTCAACTGTTTCTGTTTTTTTTTCGTACAAATGACCTTCGCACTATTCGTTCAAACGATTTCGATTTTTGAAATTGTTCTCATGATAGACCAGTATTCGTTTTAAAAGTGTCAATATAAAAGTGAACAATACGATTAGATACATTGATATTATCTGTATAAGTCGTGACTCGTCAATTTGTTTCAAAAGATGGAAATGTTGAAATTTCGGTGTTCCTTTTCTCTTTAAAATATTGAAAAATTTTCAAAATAAAATTGTATCTGCGCATTACCTCCACATGGTGAGACCTGAACATTGATATTATTTTCTTCATAATTATTCATTATTTTATTTTTTATGGTAAATGATGGAATTACTGTCGAGATGATGGTTGCATTGTTCTTCCAAATGTTTCGATTGCATATTTTTAAGATTTTTTTAATGATTTTTTAAAGATTTATTAAAATTGTAGCTTCATAATATTATTCGCATTATTTAATTTTTGTTTCGAAAGAAGAGAAGAAAATCATCTTAGAACATAATAGATAGAACGTTAGTGTGTAATCGTAAACCAATCGATCAATTCAAACAGTTAGTTCGAAATAGCTTTTACTTTCGTTTTCGTGACGGTTGAATGTATTCTTTTGACTAACCATAAGATCTAGGACGGTGATAGAAAAAATTGTGATCATATTGTTACGGAAGATTCTTCCATTTTGTTTAGTTTAATGGTCAGTAAAGTACAATAGAAAGATAATTAGAAACATTTGCTTTTCTGTGTTTTATTTCGTCATAATTTTTTTGCTAGATTATTATATTATAATTTTATTATTTCATCATAACAAGAATACGAAGTTTGACACATGAGAGTATACATAAAAATATATAAATTATGTCAATCTAAACACATCGAATAGGTAGGCGGTTTTTCAATACGATTATTAAAATACACATCGTTCGACGTATGCATATCAATCGGTATCGAAATAAATCGTGACAATAAACCGAAATGTTTTGACTTTAAAAAAGTGTATCAAACATGAGTAACGAGAAATAGAATATAATATGTAAATTACTTGACACTTAAATACGGGCTTACTCCACCCACGTTATATACACATGTCACTTCGAATTATTCCTATGATCATATAAATAAGACAGTAATGTTTCGTTTTTTCTCATTTTATCTCGTTGAAAAAAAAAGAAAAATGAAAAAAAAAAAATCTTTTCTAGTATCTTTAATCGAGATGAATTTTGATCGAATGTTGGAAAACACGATTAATCCTTACTCGTTCGATCTTTCGCATTCTCCTGTCATTTAATGTCGATAATAGAAAACCGACAGAGTACAAACATAAAGATTTATTTCCTTAATTAATCGTTACCAACTTTGAACCTTCCCTGAAAGAAAAAAAAAAAATTCAAGAAAGAAAAAAACACTTATTGAATTACAGTATCCACACAAAGGGTATCGGACCGACTTCGACATATAGGTTGAAGCACTTGCTAGTTAGAATTCGACTCGACGTTATCGCTGACTCGTAGAAGGTTTCATTCGCATATCGCTAGTTACCTAATAAGCCACAAATCGTATAACTCGTTACGTTTGTCGCGTTTCGACGCGAATGTTGCAACATTAAAAAGTCCTCCAAATTTTCTACCGAATATCTAGAGCACCGGTTCCCAGATTTTTTTTGGCCTATCACCTCCTTTCCTGGAAAAATATTGCTTATTCGTGTTAGAAGTGAAACCTTCAACAAACTAAGTTTCGAGAGAATGCACAGTTTCAAGAGTAAGATAATTGTAGGGTTTATTTATTATAATATTATTATCATATATACGATGTGCATCGCTCACGAGGCTCGTTTAGGAGCCTCGTTTAGGAGGCTTGCTTACGAGGCTCTTTTACTAGGCTCGTTTAGGAGGCTAGTTCACGAGGCTTGTTTACGAGTCTACGAGTCGAAAATCCTTATCGGAAATACCCTACGGACTTATCGGAAATACCCTACGAACTTATCGGAAATTAAGAAATTAAGAAATTAATTTTCAAGAGGGCGATAAGCAAGATTTTTTCAGGAAAGGGGGCGATAGGACAAAAAAGTTTGGAAACCACTGATATAGAGGCAAACAAAAAATATTTTCCTAAATGTTAACATTAAAATATTAATATAATATTTTTAACGTATTGCATATATATTTTCATGTGGAAAATCTCTACGTATCAATTATACATATACATATATATATTATATTCATTAACTCGTTAAAATCTGCTTTTCTCCCTTTTTGGGTAAAACAAAACAGGAATCTCCGTTGTACAACAGAAGGGAATTAATAGACAAAGTAATAATCGATCACGGTAGATCGAGCACTCGGAATGTCGGGTCTTTTGGTTGCGAATAGCGAGCAACGCCAGTGGTGGTATATTGATCGCAGATCAATCCATATGGACACGCGACTTTTGCTTTAACGATTGTGTATGAATGTATGTATGTATGTATGTATTTATGTAGGCGTGCGGTAAAACCATAAGATCTAAGCAATTTTTATCAGATTTCTCTTTCTCGGTAATGGAGGTGTCGACGCTCTTCGTATCGTTAACAGAAACACTGTGGCATGTTCATTTTGCAGTTAGAATCATTGATTTTCCATCGAGTTTACCATTTCATGGTATACGTCGTTATCATAGTTAGAGGCTTCAGAGAAGGACATTGTTTTACGTAAAAGCGTGTTGAAATCGCTAACACGCGTTATTATCTTAGAAAATGTCGATCTGTCCATTTTGACGAGAAACAGGGAAATAAAGTGAGAAAGAGAGTGAGAGAGAAAGAGAGCTTAACGAGTAAAACAACGTGACTTTTCGAACGGTAATCGGTATTAATTGGCAGCAAGAGTTACGATAGAAGGCGAGATTCATGGCGCCGGCAATGATCGTTCATCGAAAGTAACGTTATTTTACCCCTTATTATATTATACTTTTCTTCGAGTTAGATACAACTGAAGTTTCGTAATTCGACTCTAAATAGAACCCCTTGGCGTAGAATAATTCGATAGGTTGTTATTTAGTTAGACGAAATCCAATTTATAACGTATACGTTTGGTTGGATTCATTAATTAGTTTCAGGTATCAAATTTATTTTGATTTTAAATAAAACTACGATTAAATTAACGTATATTAAATAAAAGAGTTAGAAATTATGGTTTCTTAATAGAGAAGAATTGGAATATAGACGATTTAATTATACTTTTATTATGATAGTAATGGAATCTTTTTAATTTGTTTTTTTTTTCCCTTCTAGTTTTTCAATTTAATTAAGAATAAAATTTCGAGTAATTAAATTAATTAAAATAATTTATTTATTTCGAATTTAATGATTTCTCTAATCTCTAAATACGATAATCATTTATACTCGTTAGGTAGTTCGGAAAACAGTTTAGAGATAGTTGACTGAAATAAATCGTGAAACAGATAGATAGGTTGCGAGTATGATATGATGTATTTGCTATCGTCAGTATTCGATCTGAAGAAAGGAGATAGTCAAGCGGACGACGAGGAATGCTGTTTAATCGTTCATCGGTAATCGGTTATGGGCTTGTGGGTCGTTATTCGCCCACACCTCGGGCATCTACTATGTATAGTTGGCGCATAGCTGTTTATTGTTACACCTACAAAAGGAATAATTACGCTTGGTCGCCGCAAGTCAGCACTCTTAGATCGTAATATACTAGAAGGTACGATTATCAAGAGAAGTCAGGATTTGTTAGTGTTGTATTATGCTACCATAAGCAATTTAAGTCAGAAGCATCTCAATTAAATTAAGATTAAAATTTTTTGTTTATAGTGTTTATACTAAACTACCCGAACCATTAAAATCAAAGGCATCAGCTTAACTGTAATCATTTATTTTTATTTTTATGTTATACGTAACAGTCCACCTGCGACATATGCACGTTTGGTCTGTTACAACAATTCGGTCACAAGGCATGTGCTTAGTATTCTTGATATTAGATTTTTATTTTTCGGAGTCGAATATCGTTGTATTTGACCGCGATAAGATCGTTTCGTGCAAGCATTGGTTATATGATTTTACCTTCCAATCGTAGCACGAGAAAACCGCCCATACGATCGGATCTATATAATTTAGAAAAAAAAAAAAAAAAAAAATTAACTGGGAGGAGGTCAAAGAACGTTTCCACGTGTTTAAGTAGAACATGATTTAAAATTGCACTTGCATCGAGATTTTTTAATAGACTCGATTTATACACGTAGTTATACAAAGAATTTAAGTTTAATATCTTGCACGATGTATCGAGAAAATAATTAAATTCAGTTTTGCTAAATTTAAATTTAACGTTGTTAATGGATAATAACACAGATATGAGTAGTTTTTCAATGTTGAAATAAATGTTATATTATTCGAATAATTCGCGATGACTCGTACGACAGGTAACACGAAAGTATACAAACGTATCGCGATAATACTTACTTATTGCGTCGAGTTCAATCGACTTTATGAATCGTCCAAGGCAAACGTGCATGACTTGTGGTAGAACAACCGTGAAATCGTGTCGCTTCCTTGACACGATCATTAATAATAAAGCGCATCGCGCAACTCCGCGAGTTGTGGTATAACAATTGCGATGGTAGTATGGTGATTAAAAAAAAAAGGCAAAAAAAAAAAAATAAAATATATAGATAGAAAAATGTAATATAATTAATCAATTGGAAACATCGATTTGTTCTATGATGAGTGTGAGAAAGCCTTTATTGTTTAACACATTGAACGTTCAATTGATTTTTTACTAATCGATCAATTTTTTTCATATTTTTTAGAATTCTTTTTTTTTTTACATATTAAATAAAGAAGATAATAATAATAAAAAAAAAAAGAAAAATTTACAACGATTGAGCAATTGATACAAAGTAAAATAATTATTAGATTATAAATATGTTGAATATAAATTTCAAGCTTTTTCTCACCAGGAATAAATGAATAATCAATCATGTTGCATTTAATTGATGTAATCGATGATCTCTATGATGTTGAACGTGTTTTAATAATAAGAAGATCGGCTACCAACGTTTATTATTTTCTTTCTTTTTTTTTTTTTTGTCGATACTCGTCGAATAAATGTAGAAAATCGAAAGTGTTTTTTTTTTATATATATATATATATAAATCCGTAAGATTTATTTTCTATTCCTTCGTTCGAATTCGATCGTCCGATTACAAACATAATTTACGAGCTATAAGCGACCGGTAACGATCATTAACATTGTGCGGAAATACTATCAAGACACGCGATCAATATGCTCCAAGTGTAAAAGAAGGAATCGAGAAAGAAAAAGAGAGTGAGAGAGAGAGAGAGAAAAATAGTGAGATCAAAAGTTGAGAAAAGAAATTTTCAAAAAATTAACTAAAATACGTCGCACTACGTTTCGTGTTTATTAAATTCGCTTGTTCGAATCAGCTTCTTAAAGACTTCAATTTTTCTTTTCTTCTTTTTATTATTTCTTTTCATAAATTCGAACAGGCTATAAATATCGTATTTACATACAAATAAAAGCTCGAGACAAAGGTAATCGTAAAAAAATGTTGTTCTCGCAAGAGAGGAGGAGGAGGAGGAGGAGGAAAGAAGAGGGGAGTAAGTAGGGGAAGAAGGGTGTAAAGCCAATAGCAAGAACGATTCGTGACTCCGATAACCCCTGCATGATTAATGAATCATTGTCGTGGAGAAGGATTGCATACGATTATAGAAAAGAAAAGAACAAAAACAAGAGAGAGAGAAAGAATAAAAAATGTAATGCGATTCACTATGTAACTGCATTTACTTTTTACCTTTCATTACTGCAATATCACATAATAACGCATAATCGTATATTTTTATTATTTATTATATTTTGTCTTGTTGCCCGTCTATTTATTTTTCGTTACGATCGTCATCGAATTAAAATCCGATTGGTCGGTCGGTCGGTCTTTCGATCGAATTGATCGGACTCGAGTGAAAGAGCAAACATAAAAGACTCGACATGCTTCTGTCAACGATATTACAAATACTTGACCGCACCCACGCATTAGCTTACAATTTATTACATCCACCCACCCACGAGAAGTTGATCTTGAAATGCGTTAATGGAGGATCCGGAAACACACGGTGTTCGGTCTCAGCGGAAAGGAATCTCGTTGCAAGGTCTCTCCTGAATAATTAATGAGATTGTTCATATATGTATTTATACAGGATTGATTCTGGTTATCGTTTAAATTCTTCCGGGTCGATGCTCGATAAGATTTATAGAATATAAATATATTATATCGATCGATTTAAATGCTTAAAGCATTCGATCTCTCACGAGCGAGAATAGACAGGTAATTTGATTTATTTCGTTCATCGATCAAAGATCTATATTTAATAAAAGAAAAATATTATAAAAAGGGGAGAATTACGAACGATAATCGATTTATGGAAATAAATTATTTATGATTATATCGACTCTTCTTATTATATGTTTTTATACGTTTTTTCTTTTATAGTATTATTATTATTTTTGTTTTTTACATTCAGCGAAAAGTAATTGTCACGCGATGAATAACGTCGCACGGTTTTTTTTGAACCTGAACTTTCGTGGATGTGAACATACGAGTATGACAGACGTATAAATTAACAGTTCACTTTTCTTTATTGTTAGATAATATATCTAACACGCATATGTGATTTCTTTTTATTTTGAAATCTCGCATATAATAATATTCTTTTTATTTTCATTAAAATTTTGGCATCGGAACGTTTAGAGCCGAACTTTACGCGAAACTGGCAAGATATTTTGCGGTTTTTTCTTTGAAATAATAACTGATATAACAACTTTGAAAATAAATAATATTTTGTAAGGAAATTCTAGGAAATATAGTAAATTAATCGATCACATTATAATGTATACCTTTAAAATGCAATTATCATTTTATCAATTTCAAACAATAAGTTGAATACATACATAGATATATGAAAATCTTAATTATATAATTTCGGGTCATCCGGTACATCTAGTAGAGAACATGCATTATGCATCATTTATACGTAAAAATAATGGGTTTCTTTTTCCCAAACCTAATATAAATCATCCGACGCCAAGGTATTAAGACAAAACGATAGAAATTTAAATGCATAGAGTTGTAAGAGAGAATCCGTAAAAAAAGTAAAAGTAATCCGTACAAAATTCATAAAAGTTTGAATATTATGGGTGAGGCTTTAATAGAGACGTATGCGCGATAAATTTGACAAGTAAAAATACCCGTTCGCACTTTCACACGATTCAGCCCGAGTGTGTGTGTACCTGACATCGAAGCAATCACAATTTCTCGTTACATGAACAGAACAATAAAAACATACTTTTGTTCTATATGAACGTATATATATATATATATATGTATACATGTTTCAGTATAATCGCGTGAGCAAAAATTCTCGTCGATTTACCGTGCCAGTTTTTTTCTTTCTTTCTTTTTTTATTCACACCGTTTCACTATGCATGTAAAAGTGAATATGTTCGTAAAGGTAAATGTCGGAAATTTTCGTTAGATACGTTTTTAAAGAACCGTACGAGATTCGTTTGATCTTTTTGATCGTAAAGAAGTAACATGCATATGTATATTCATCATGAAACATGTATCATAAGCGCGAGTAGGCTCATAATCGATATCTATAGCTAATCGAGGAATGAGCTATACTAAAAGATGAAGGAAAGAGATGAACGTATAATTCTTTTTCTTTCTCTTTCTCTTTCTTCTTCTTCTTCTTCTTAAGGAGAACACGAAGCGCATGAAATTACAGCTTCACGCTTTCCGCAAATTAAAGAGCATTAGACATTAAGGAGACGCACTTCATCTTGGTCCGGTAGAAATAAGAACTACCACAGGTGCCTTGTAGTAGATGGTCTCACGACTTACGAAACCATTGCGAAAGAAACACTAAAGGCTTTACAGCACAAAGAAGTCTTTCGCGATCGTTTCGCGAATCGAATTTGCGAAAGTGATGCAGAAAATATCTTAATAAAATGTTATCGATCGGAAGGTGTATACGCGTTCGCATAATTTTATACTACTTCGCCTACTTATCTAGGATTGATATGGAAATTCGATTGAAACTTACTCAACGTATTCAAGTGCAATACTTTACAATTTATTGCTATGAACAATTTGTATTATCGCAAAGAAAGAAATCGAACATACATTGGTAATATCCACGGAAAGTAGTTCAAGAGTGATTTAAAAAAAAAAAAGAGCAAAACAAACAAAAAAAAAAGATCGAATCTAAAAACGTTGACGAAAATAGAAAGCGTCTCAATCGATGATTTTTGTAATATCATTGAAATCGAATTCGAGAGTTTAGTATTTACGTATTTAGGTTGTTTAGCTTAGTACTTTCGAACTACAACGATTGCGGGAATGATGACGATTCGGATTGAAAGTTTCCAGTTAAATAATAGTGTTTCTTTTTCTATTAAGACAGTTGATTTTTATTTTCTTATTATTAGCGTAACGAAATGTTTAACGAGCATTCACAGCTACTTCATCGTTGCGATAACGTAGATTGCAATACATATATATAGTTAATCCATGGAATCCGAGCAGCATTGGTGAATTAAATGCTCGTACCGCTAATGGCCCTAACGATCGTAATAAAATAGCTGCGTAAAGACATTTGTACGTTTCGCGCTGAAATAAATGGCAAATTGATCTCCCTCGATGTAACTCGACGTTCATATTGCTTTTCACGTTATCGTTTTCATACATTATTCAATAGAACAACGATTGTTTTCCGACTTATAGGTATTTTATTGTGATTCGATGTGAATTATCGTTCACGCGAAAAATCAATGGTATCGATAGTGACGTCAAATGAAATAGAAGTAACGAAGGAAACTCGGTTACGTCGTCCTTCGATAATCGATCGCACGAGTATAGTTACAATCGACGAAGATTATTCCATATGATCTTGGAAGAAACGCGTCTCGATAGGAATGGGCATGAAACGGATAACGAGCTTAATCTCGTTCATGTCTTCAAATATAAATTGTCATTTTTTTTTTTTTTTTTTTTTTTATAACGCTATCTTTCTTTGTAACTTGCTCCATTTTTTTTGTTTTCTTTTTTCTTGAGTTAATTAAGATCAGGGTCAAACACTTTGACACTTATACGTACGCATACATCTTGCGAAAGATGATCGTAGCTCGTTTGTAATTAAAGAGGAAAAATATAAGAAAGTCCGAAAATAAAAGAATAAGAAGAAGGATAGTGCTAGGATCTAGAGGATTTCGTCATTTCC
Organism: Polistes dominula; assembly: GCF_049000335.1. NCBI lineage: Eukaryota > Metazoa > Arthropoda > Insecta > Hymenoptera > Vespidae > Polistes > Polistes dominula. The sequence goes on from NW_028300899.1 coordinate 1,988,088, forward strand.
CGTGATACTGCTAATTATTAAGGATGTTTGCACCACCTGAGATTAATGCGTCGGCATCAAGCATACTTCGTATTTATGCTCCGAGCTATAATAAGAAGAAGACACATAGAACAAGAGAAAGAAAGAATGAAAGAACGAAGATATTGCGAGGCAATATTACAAGAGATTAGATCAAACTTTCCAAATCAATTATTATTATTACTTAATTAACGAAATAACGAAATATTATTTTACAAGTCTATAATCATAGATATTCGTTTTTCCTTTCTTTCGTTTCTTTCTATTATAGATTACGATCTACGATTTAACATAAGCTTAAAGAAACATATTCTTTTAAGTGTTTTCTTTTACCTTTCCAAAAGATGTTTAAATTTATGTATTAAAACGATGATCTTAACTTCTCTCAATTGAAGATACGATCGCGTGGACTTCGTTCGTTCGAGGTCAAGCACATATTGCGATCGTAAAGTTTGTACTCGATTCACATTTCATTTGCATAAGATAACTTGTCTCTATGGAGAGCAAAAAGATCTCACGATTTCTTAGCAATTCGTTGTCGTTTGCCGTACTGTGTACTGTAAGCCTTGAGAAGAAAAAATCATCTCATAAAAATGATCAACATAGTTTACTTTCCCCGTGAAATCGATCTCTCCGTATCGTGATCATCAGTATCGTTCTTGAAATATTGTTTTGCATACTCGTTCAGCATGATAATGGATGAAGAGTACACCTTACTCGTTATTAAGTATACTCTGCTATCTAATCGAGTATAAACACATAGAATGATAGTTGTGGGTGTGTTGTTAGATCGAACGAGATTGATCTAACATACGACGTGATCGTATCGTAGTTGCATCAGTAAGATCATTGCATCTTTCATCGTGTCCTGTCTACGAACACGACCAGTTACAGTTTACACATCCTACTATAGTCGACTTAATTCTCGATAGGATTCTCGAAAGATCTTAAATATCGATGAACACCACCAAGAGTAATAATAATAATAATAACATAGTTTTTAAAATATATACGGGTTTAAAAAAGAATCAAAGACCGAACTTATACTTCAGCTGATTTATATTTGTCGATAAATTCATGTAATCGAAAAGTTTCAATGATTTATGATAGGTATGCATATGGTTAATTTTCAACTGGAAGGTCAGATTTTTTCCAGACTAACGTAAGTCATTATAACATAAATTGTCATTGTCATAGCTCAAGGATGAAAATAAGAGAAGGTCAGATACAAAGAAGAAACCAATCGAATTTCGTAGACTGAAGCGAGAATTGTATGATTCATTACCGTGCATACAGAAGGTATAGTAACGGTATAGATGTATGTACATATACACATGAACATTTAAGAAATAAAAGATTTGCACTCAGTGACGTGTCACTCTTCATTTTGAATAAGAACTCTTTCTTTACCATCACTCCTTGAGTCATATTCTTTTCGAACATGTAGCATAGAAGAAGAATGTACAACAATTTGATCACATTATTACGTTTCGTTCACGTATTCGTTCGAGAACAAATAGTTCAAAGTTTCCAATCTCATGGTAGTTTATTAAATCATTTTTTCTTCCACGTTCAATTTCATTTAGATAAGAAAGGAGAATGAAAGATCGAAAAACGCTGCCGTTTGGTTAAATCTAAGAATTCATTTCATTATCAAATGACGGAATTCGTTGCATATTTAAAAGGACAACGAGTTTACCTTCTCGATTACAGTGGTTAGACTCCCGATCAGACCGGTTTGATCGAAAGAATTACGAAGAAGGTGGCAATGTGGGTATCTTACGTCCGGCCGATAATTAATGACACAATTAAAAAGTATGCATACTATGTTATTTGGTGCGAAGGATGATCGTTCATCGTTTTCATTCTCGAAAAGGAACATTTTCATCGATCAATCTGAAATAGGAAGAAAATATTCACTGATCTCGATTATCTTTTATCTTTATCACCATCTCCTGTTCTCGTTATTTTTTTCTCTTTTTTCTTTTTTTCTTATGTTAGCCTCGAAACGTTGAAATATTCTTAACGTTGTTGCAGGAGAGCAACGAAAGTGACCCAACGAACGAACGTAGAGCTCGACTTTTACGAGTTAGAGAGACCGCTCTGGTAATCGTAGTAGTCCTATAGCCACCCGTTAAGCAACGCAAAACGTATTCGAGCACTGCCGACTCGGGAGGATCGCTGAGAAGTTGTTGCGAAACGCGACGAACGAATTATGTCCAACGAGCGAGGATAATGATCTGGAGTGCAATAATGTTTCATCTTGGATAGCGAACGAGGCGCGGACAGTGATTCGAATGGGCTTTCCTGGCCAAACGTCACTCTTCGATATTCTATTATGGCTCCTAAGTTTAAGCGTTTAAGAAACGTCAAGTATTAAAGTACTTACGAGTTTACCAGTCAAATATTTTAATAACCTATAGGTCAGGGGTTCTCAAATTTTTTCAATTTTGTACTACTTATGTATATATATGTATAAAAATCAAAAAGTATATACCGCTATACCAGAATTTCCTCATTAAAAATTAAATGAAGCGTTTATAATCAATGAATAAAATATTTGTAATTTATATTATTTGGAAAAAATGAAAATACATTTTTCTGAATATTTATTTCAATATTTTGGGTAAAAATTGTCTCATCAAAATATAACATGCTGTACCATTAGTGGTATATCTTAATTTGAGAAACAATGCTTTAAGAGATTACTCAAGCTTGAGTTTATTGGACGGTTCCGGTCAAGTGAACTTATTTTTAAAGAGAATTTTTCTCGTCAATTCCTTGATTAGATTAAATCAAATCTCAAAAAAATGATTAAGATTCTAGTTTTTTTTTTTTTCTATCGTTTTTGCAGAGACCGGTCTGATTTCTGGCCTTGAACAGCCCAACTTCAATTATAATTCATGCATGATTGTGTATATCGATCAATATTGCCATCGATAAGGCGAGTACGATAAGTCGATAGGAACTATCTAGTTAGTTGCCTCAAATACGTTATAAATTATTCTCCGTGTAACGTTGTATTTTTCTTTTTTTTTTCACCCAACCGTCGGCTGCTTTTATCATGCATATTTCTAATAAATTGTGGATATCTTATCGGTGGATCACTACGATACGCGAGATACAACGTAGCTACTGCTCTTTTGTAAGAGAACATGATTGTACTTTTAACGGGGTACTGGTAAATACTCGTAAAGAAGTAGTAGGGGTTTGATAATAGATCAATGACAACTTCATTGTTCGTCCGATGAAAGGAGAAAGGAAAAAGTGTCCATAAACGAGTAGTATATTGTAGGATGCGTAGCGGTATAATCATTATACTTTATTTACGACGAATAATATATATATATATATATATATATATATATATATATATATATATATATATATATATATATATGTGCTCGTACAAATAAGCGCACGTATAACTTCTCAGTATTCTGCGAAATTACCTGTATAAATTGTTCTTGACATTTCCTATGATATTTTAATGCAATAGGAGAACCATTGTTTCATGGCCCATCCTTAAAATCTGAAGTTAAACGTACTCTCATTATTGTTGAACTAACTGTACTGTAAAAGGCATCGTAGAAAGTTATTTCCACGTCTTCCGTGAAATTATGCATAAGCGTCGGAGGTTGTTTGAGAATTCTGTAACGTTTCAATAATTTCAAATATTTCGTCGTTTATTTTCTACGATAATATTTCGACATAATCTTTAACATACTTCGAAGTATTTAAAATAAATCTCTCTTTCTTTTTATTCATAATAATTTGCTTAATTTATATAAATGATAGAGTAAGATTGAAGAAACTTCGAGAAAACTCTAATACTTATGTTGTAGAACATTTGTACAATTTCTTTTGACAATGACAATAGGATAATTGCAGTAGTATCGTTTGTATAGTACGCGATGGTGGGTTTTATGATGCTCACAGTTCCATGGAATCCCCCTTCCAGAAGAAGTGCTTTCCTGCGCGCCGTATAAAACCGGTGAAAGCGCCGGTCGGCCCTCCAGACTACCGCACAGTCCGACAGCGACAGGAGCTCTACCGTGGATTCCATGAGACATACTTAGATTCATTAACAATTATATACGTGATAAAGAAAACAACGTGATTCGTAAAAAAAAAAAGAATAATAATCGAAAATACAACAAATTCCTAATCAAAGAAACATTGGACGTGCAGCATTCGTGTCATTCATTAACGCGCGATTTTTGTGATTAGGCTAGCTTAGATCAGGTGTGTCATCATGAAGACTATCCTTTCAAGGACTTTGATTGTCGCTTTGATCCTTGGGACAGGAGTGTTGGGATATCCACCGCAGGAGAGACTTATGCCAGGTAGGCGAAGGATGCATCGTTATTTTGTAAATTATTATCGCGATTATGTCTTTTTTGCTTATTTTATTTTTTTTTTATTTTTTATAATTATAGCATAATTATTATCACTTCTCTGAAATGAAAATAAAACTTTCGTGATAAAGTCATTTCGTAGTCGTATAAGTAAAGAAAAGATAGAATATAAATTATTTTATTTATCGATCAATAATCAAGTAAAATGACATTCGTAAAATAAATTTTGCAAAATATTTAGTTATTCGTTTTCTCGGTTTAATGAAAACGCACGATCGGCAGCATTGGATCGTTTACCAGCGTCGATTCTTAACTCATACGTTGTCGATGATTTAAAGTTCACGGTTACAACTTGCACAACGTGCTTCTATAGTTCAAAGTCTAACGAACGGCTTATTTTGTTAGGATTTACGATTCGTCAATTTGTAAATTATATTTACGATTGATCCTCAATGTCTCGTATTCATAAATTACAAGGATTATTCAAGGTAATAAATGTGTTCGTTGAATAAAAATTCATCTTCTTTTTAAATGAATATTTTCTATTTTGTCTTTTTTTGCACGCTTCCTTCAATTTCATTACTTTAACGAAAGTAGAACGCTTCCTTTTACCAAATGGATAATTTTAGTAATCACAGAGAATGTAATTTCGCTAACACGAAACGTGTCAGTATTCAAAACTGCAGTAGTTTAACTATCTCGTAGATATCACGTTTTAAACCCTCCGTATGATCTTTGCAATCTCAGCAATTGATGAAACCAACAGTGTTCTTTCACTTTCCTTAGCCACACCTTGCGAATATTTCATTTCACGTTAGTTAATGAATAATTAGCGAAAGTTCCTTACGATCTCAAAGATCGAGATTGAAAAATTTAAACGTAATGCGTGTACGTATTCACTGTTTTTAAAATTTTTCTTTTTTCTTTTTTATCATGTTTCTTAAAATCTTTCTTGCAACATCTATTTATTAATGCAATGGAGCTCACATTTCACCGTATATGTACACAACTGCTATAGAATTGAACATCGAAAGGGAAGAATTTCTTCTAGGATAGGCTTGAATCGGGCTACCATTGATCGTCGGTAATACACGGTAATGAGGAATCCATCTCGATGCAGTGCACCTAATTGCTCTGATTGTACCGTCATCAAGGAAGGTTAAAAATCCTTACGTAGAAATAGAATCTATTACCGACTCATAACATCGAAATTGGTAGACTCATCGGATCAACAGTTTACTAGATTTCCTTGATAGATTTTTTGATGTAAAAAATAAAAGAAACGATACAAAAAAATAATTAAAAACAAAAAAATTTCCTTCACTTATTTACGGTTGTTGCAACAACGACGTATTACCACTTAAAAAATATAGATAAAAAAAAGGGAGAAATTATGATTAACCTTCTCATATTTCAAAAAAAAATTCTTCCAACATTCGCTCTTTTGCGTTTCGTTGTTCATTGCTGCTGCTATTCAACTCTTCTATACTTACTTTCTCAAAGGAAGATAATGGTTCTATCGTGATCGGAGCCACACGGAGAAATGTGAAGGTCTTTCGAGCGCAGCACGTGAACGTACGAGATGATAGGCGAAGGAAACTCGTGAGTTAACACACGCGTAGAACTCGAACAATCTTCTTCCCACAATCGCTAGCACTAAAGAAATGTCAACGTTAAAGGAAGGATATACTATCTAAGTGGTACATTGGCTGGAAGGTGTGAATAACTGACTTGGTGACGACGATGTGGAGTAATAATTGAGAAAATAATAATAATAATATTAATAACTGTTTAGAGTTTCTTAGACAAGTGAGAATACTGGAATCACGTGTGGCACGTGAGTACACGTGCTATTGCACGTGCTGTTTTTAAGGTCGCGGTGTACCCGATTGAAGAGAGAGAGCTATGAACAAGAATGAAAAAAGACATATAGACAGAGAAAATAAGAAAGAAAGATATTAACGTTGTTAAATCGAAGGAAAAGTCACGTGCTTGCTTGTTGACTCGGCCGACCGTTTTAAATCACGAGACTATCATCTTGTCAATTAACAACGAAGATCGTCCTCTTTACCTGCTATACATCCGTGATATGGTTCTTAAAGGCCATGATAAACTCATTTGTACCTCTAACATTTTCATATTTAATATATGATATGTCTAGGAAATGTACACGTGACTTTCATATTTATGGTATAATATTTTAAGTATATATCATTTGCAAAACTATACAATTATTTGATCTTCTTAAATTTGTTTATGATTATTTTTATACGTAGCATGATCGATGTCATTGACACTGAACGAGTGTAGAATCATCGACTCATACAAAAACTACGCATACGAAGAACTTTTGAATGCTGCTGGTTCATCGATCTTCGCTTCGGAGAAAGTGTGTAAGAAATGACAGGATAATATTGCAATGTTTAAATATAGCGATATTCTCATCATAGTGTAGCCAAGAAAAAGTTCGTACAAACATTACTTGAACTATCTCTTCGTCATTGACACTGATTTTATTCCTCGTTCTCGCACGTGAGATAATTAACTGGTTTTACATAGCGACTTCGATAATTATGAGGGCGTGAAATATGTTTTTTACGACATTCGTTCATATATTTATTTCAAGATTTTACCCTCATGAATATCTTTTTCGATCAAGGCATGTGGAATGTAATACGAAATTCTGTAAAACGTTCATTATCTTTTAAACGAAGTTATTCCAATCGAAATACTTGAAGGGTTTCTAATTAATTAAATACGAAAAGACCATTTCAGGATAATCTCGTAAAATGTTGATTCATATTTTCGAAACATTTTGCTTTTTCTAATGATCTACCCGTATGTAATTATTTATAAGAAATATTTCATATTAATTCCATATTTATTTGTCAGTTTCAGTATCTTAGCAAATGGTCGAGTTTCGCCAGTTTTTCGTAGCCACTTTGTAAATTCAAGTTAGGTGGAATTCATAGAAATTCTCGTTAATTAACCCAATCGAACAGGCAGGCATTGTTTTTACGAGAGAGAATAGAAAGGACAGAAACGTGACCGGTCTTCTTGTCCAAGTCCAGATTTTTCGTGGCTCGCTCGTTTGTCGTAGATAATTCTCTTGGGAGTATTCGATATAGAAGAAAGCAAAAAAAAAAAAAAAACGAAAAACAGAAAAAAAGCAGGAAAAATTCGTGCTAATGCTATCGTCGTGGGAATCGTATTGATTCAAACGTCAACTTTTGAACGACAGTTTCAAGCGTCCAAAGTGTTATTAAAGTCCGTGGGGCGTATGTTAATTAGTGGCAAAACGCGACAGCATAAGAGAACATATAGTAACCCCCTGGAGATTCGAATCCACATTCGAGTCAAGCAATTAACAGTTGTCGAGTCGTTAAATCGTATCACGTTTTATACGCTGATCTATCTCGTTGTTTCTAAATTCGTTAGAAAGAGAATGATAGAAAGATGGGGGTGAAATGGTTAGATATACGCCCGGTTTTAATAAACTTTTTTGATTATTTCATAAACAGAAACATTCTTTCTGACCAATTATGAACCATATATTATCTAATGTTCTCCAATAAATCGCTAAAGGCAATGCTCTTTCTTTCCTTCGGGTCTTTTTTTTTTTATCTTTTTTCGAGTAAGAAAAAAGTAAAAAAAAAAAAGAGAAAACACGCGCATAACGCGTATTATATCTTGTCAAAGTTGGTAACAATGATACTCTAATGCAATATTTTAAAAATCTACGCTCGTATTTTCTCATTAAAAAGAAAATTGTTCCTAAGTTGAAAGTGCTATAGTAACATACACATTCACACAAATATACATTTATTATATCTGGATATATTCTCGCAAGAGTAGTTTAACCCTCGTGTTCCGTAATGCATTGAGAATGAAATACATAAGTTTGAAATTCACGGATAAGAAATGGTAAATCGAGTCGAGCATTTTTAGTAATTAAATAGACTTGGAGGCTTAGTACGAACTCTAATGATTTTCGTATATCACGGTAAAAGGCATAAGATTATTACGAGATAACTGATGTATTACATGATCTATCATGCATCCACGTAATCCACGTGGTTGTTTCTACCCTCGGGAGTCGAGAAATCCAATAGACGTATGTGGGACAACGAAGCTATCATTCTTTCTCTTTCTATCACGTTTCAGTGAACGTGTCTTAGATTCCTAGCGGCTTCCGACGTTAGATCAACCTCAATCTTAACGTTCTACTACTGTCCGGTAGTTTTTAGATTAAGGCTTTCGGGGGAATATTTAACGACAACTTCGAGGTGAGAATGTTCGTAAATGTTAGTCAGTATACCATTTGATAGTATTAGATATATATACATTTACGATTGGTCGCCTAAGCTGAGTTCAATTCGCGCCATATAAAAGCACCTTCCCCCTTTCATACACCATTATACAGAATTCACGTGCTCGAGAGCGTGGCGGCCGGTGCACCGTTCGATGCACGTGACGCACGGTGCAACGTGGTCACGTGCTCACGCAAGCCACCGGCCTTTGCTTGTGTTCTATAGTTCTCGAAAGGGAACGCGATAACGTCGCGACGGGTTAACCGCGGAACGCTAAGTGTTTCCTTCCTTTTCCGACTAGTAGCTGCTAAAGATTTCTTATTATTATTTTTCTTTTACTTTTATTTTTATTGTTTTATTGTTTTACTTTTTTTTTTTGCTTTTTTCTTCTCTTTTTATACTCTCATAAATCTTCAATCATGAAACATGACCGTGATTACTGTGACATATATTTGTCTATATAGAAATATTTATTATACTTACAGTTTTATTTGATATAATACACTATAGTATTATAGTAGTGAAGATAAATATTTGATTATTAAAAAGAAAATTGTTTTCAAGTTAGACGTACTGCATATGCTGTTTAATTATAAATAATATTAAGATTAATTAGAAAATTATATAGAATAAATCAAATGATATATTTTTTTTATTTTTATTTTTTTATTTTTAGTTTTTATGGAGTATATACTTTTTGATTTATAAAGAAAAAAGACGAATTAGAAGTATTAGGAAGCTTTTGTCGTTCGAAGTGTCGGCCAAGTACGTTTCAAAATACGAATCGGTCGAGTTCGTTTTCTAGGTCGGTCTAACACCACGCCTAATAAGTAATTACGTTTATTGAGCGTTTAGAAAAGCCGACGTTGGTCTGTTCAGTAAATCGGAATGCGGTCTTTATTCCCTGTCGATCGTCTAAAAGAAGTAAAAGTTCTAACGCTATTTCCGAGTAAATTTTTCGTTCTTTTTCGAAACGACAATTGATTTATTTGAAAAAGAAAAAGAAAGGGACAAAAGAAAGAGAGAGAGGCAAATAGATATGTTATTCTTATCCACCATAGGTGAAAACTATCGTAATTGTAATTATATACCTATATTAGTTAGCGTCATGTTACGTCGATTTCAACAACAAGTTTTCTAAGTAAGTTTTAACCATTTTCGGTGGTGAGAACGCGATGTCTAACATGATATGAGAAAGAGAATGTGTAAAATAAATATAAAAAAAAAGCATCGTTTTCCTCGCACTATAAGAGTGAAATTGAGAGATTACGTGGATGATCATACCTTGTTCGTCTTCTCTTATACGACGAGAACTCTCGTACGCGATCAAAGAACTTCCCGATATATAGAATTTTCACCTTATGTTACTTTAACTTCTCGGTCAGGTTTGGTATTGGTCCGATTATATGAGCGGAAGTTACTGAAAGATGTTTTATCTTGTATAAACGATCGAACCGTTCTCTTAGAAACCATTTTTGAACATATTATAAATGGAAAGAGAAATAGAGAAAGAGAGAAAGAAGGAAATGCATTGTGGTTTTTTGTAATGTTCAGAAAAATTCGATGTTCCAGTCATCCTTGAACGCAAGGATGCCATCTTCATGTGTTCAGCCCGAACAAAGAGTTGGAGACGACAATGAGCAAGCTGTTAACTATTCGAAAAATTCGCACCCACGTTATTTTTATCTTTCTCTTTCTCTTACGGTCACGACGAAAGGATTCTCATTCTTGTTCTCTTCTGTCTCATTCTCTCTATTTATATCTTTCTCTCGGGGACATCTTGTAAAACGACATTCCATGGTGAAAGGATAAAGTGCTCGCGAGTCGCTATAAGTTACCGAATTTATAGGCTGGCGATTCGTGGGTGTGTTCGGATGATTCCACTTACGAAAACAACTTTAATGTAAGAGGAAAGTTCGATGAGATTCGAAATCAGACATTTAATTTCTTGAAAGTGTACATTTTTATGCGCTTGTACGAATTAAATCAGATTTTAAGTGCAGATAGATACGTAAGTTCTTTTAAAGGAAGGAATTTAAAAAAAAAAGAAATTATTTTACGAGCCTACTTATTATTATACCGGTATTTAATTAATGAGTATAGACGAGCAAACATAAACCGCGTTAATGTCCTATCGTAACGTCGGAAACGTGAAGAAATATTTTACGACAATTTTCTACCCTTCGCACATCACTCGTAATTATTTTTTTTTTTTTTTATTAAACTATTCGTTTTTTGTTTTTGATTAATCAATGAAACTAATCCCTTGAATTGTCACGATTGTTCTTATTAAAAATATATAATTACACTTAAAAATAAATTATTTCTAACGAAAAATCGCGCCTGCTCTAATAATAAATATTTATTAATCTTACATAAATATTGTTGTTAGATTAGCTTATAAATAAATAAACCGCAAATAAATCGTCGGTTAACCGATAGCAATCGTATAAAATAATTCGAGTGTTAGAACGATCGAACGCGAATACTTTTTAACTTGTTCGGTTAAAAAGCCGTGCTAGTGACAAATCGTGCTTCGTTTCACGACAGTTACGATAGTTCGTGGTCGATGTCCGCACTTGTGTAATTAGTATTACTACTAGGAATAGTTGTCGTCGGGTTTCTTCATTGATGATTTTCAATGAGATTAATAGCGAGTATTGAAAGGTATACGTGGCAATTGGTGGCGATGATGATGATGGTTGTGGTGGTGGTGGTGGTGGTGGTGGTGAATATCTGTTTTTTCTTCTTTTCACTGTTTTTTTTTTCGTAAAGAACGAATTATTTCTAGGTCAACGACGTTAGCGAACAAGTGTACACTTTCATACGTAATACCATTTAAGTGCTGGAAAATTGTTTCTTATTTCTCAATTAACTCGGACTTATGGAAGGAAAAGAGAAAAGAAGAATGTTAGGAGCGATCGAGCGCGGTACACATTGTTTTTTTGTCCGCGGTTAAGAAGGCGTCGAGCATTTCGATGGTGAGAGGTAAAGGAAAATATGTGAGAGGCGAGAGTGTCGCGCTTGTAAGGGGACAAGAAAAATCACCTAGAAGAAGAAACTCGAACGGGAGATTTTTTCTTTTTTTATTATTTATTATTATGAGGAACAATGCAATCTTTCTTACTCTCTTTCTTTCTCTCTTTTTGATTTTGCAACAGAAATAGAGAGATTGTTTTATTTTTATACACTCTTACCGCATTTGTTAACAATACTGTACAAATATTTCGTTACGTTAGGCATTCGTAAATTATACTAGCATTCCTCTACATTTACGTGTCGTTATTTAAAAGCTCTACTTGCCTAGATAGAAACCAAAATTTTTCTGTTAACAAGGCCACGGTCTTGTTAATATTTTATTAGATCGTTTCACGAGGAAGAAAATAAATAGAGACATTTTTTTTTTTTTTTTCAATTTTTAATTGTAAGTGGATTGTGCATGTCATTTATGAAAAGCGTTAACTCGAGCTTATGCATATATGCACGTCGATAAATATTTTATTGCGATCATAGTTCAAATACGTTTTAAATCATTTGAAGGTCCTTAGAAAGTAAAAGCCCTGTGGATATCGCCAATTGATAGTATTATTTCTTCTTTTTTCTCTCTCTCTCTCTCTCTCTCTCTCTCTCACTCTCTTTCTTTTCCTCCTCCTCTTCGTATAGAAACGTTGAAACGTTTATAGGATTTCGATTCTAGAATTACAAGATGACGTCTTAGGTTGAGAAAAACTAAACATTGAAAAAACATCACGAAGCGTATTAATAAATTATGTCAGTTCAAGTGTCGCGAATTTGCTCGTATATTTTATGTAATAGAAAAATTCGTAATGTTGATAGCAATCGATGATTTACAGGAGTCTTAAGTGCGTGCATTCGTTGTATGTTGTAATTAAACGGATCTCGTTATTCGCAATATTCGATAATCGTTTTCCGACGGCGTGGGTAAATATGATAGCAATAATTTATTTTCGAAATAAATTTCATTCCGAATGATGAGATGTTTCCTCTTGGCAAATCATTTTCGTAGCGATCATAAAAAATATGAACACGTTGAAAAGTTAATAGAAGAATTCCTAACATGGCTTACGACCTTTCGGTTGAAGCACAATATCTGTTAGTAAATGAAGCGTAAACGATTGGAGCGTTAGTATAATATTACGTGAGGGAGTGCGTACGCAAATAGGTACATGTGTATCATATCTAATCAAAGCAATCGTACACTCTACAAATCTATTTATCTAAATGTATAGATATTGGGTGTACTGTGATACGTAAGTAATAATTATAAGAATTTTCTTCGCATATATTTTGAAATAATATCATACGTTTGTTACATAAGAAAACAATTTCAGAGATTTGATCAAATTTATTTATGTATTATATATATATATATATATATATTTTTTTTTTTTTTATAGATATATTTTATATATTTTTTTCTCCACATCTTCTATCAACCCTTTAAGAGTTTGTTATTTATATTCATTTTTGATTTATATATTGTATTTTTTTATATATCCTCTAAGAGTTACGAGATACTCTGTAGAGATTTTTTCACGTTGTAGAATAAAGCGCCGATAAGAAAAAAAAGAAGTTTCCTTGTCTCAAAAGGAAAAACTAAAATCGTTCTTTCGCAAGCAAGCACGTAACGTTAGCAGCGTCGCGCTCCTGGCAATCGTATTTTTACCCTTCAGTTGCTTATTTATTATATAGGTATACGGAGAACGTTCCAGGCGCGTTTGCCACCGGTGGGCACGCTTTTATTTGCTCTCCTGGTCGCGAACGATCGTAAATTCGAACACAAGGTGCTTCGAATGCGTTAGACCGTATTAGATTTGTTCGCTTTTGTAAAACTTTATTCTTAAACACTTTTATTTATTTTTCTCGATTTTATCTTTATACCATTCAATACGAATTTTTCATTATATTCTTCGTTATTACTTCGATGAATCGGCACTTTCTTAAAAGCATTGATACGCGTGTTCTGATTTCGATTAGGTAAACGTATAATTACTCTACCAACTTTGTTGTAAAAGTTTTATTTTTAATATTTTATTTATTTTCCCTTTCGTACGATCGTTTTTAAGAAAGAAACATAAACGAAGAGTGGGAGGAGATATAGATTATAGAAAAAAAGAATCGAATAAATCTCTGTATAGGAATCGCAGAAGATCAGTGGGAAACGACGAAGAGTTGAGCAAGTCTAGCAAACATTGCTACACATAGTACTCTCTTGTAATTACACGTGGATATAGGCTCCGGTTTCAAGTGTGTCTAAAGCCTGTCGCGCAATAAAGTATCATCGAGGATTTATAACGGCTTGCAAAATGATCAACGCGGATAAGCTTCTTCAAGAGTATCGACGAAGAGCAAAGAAAGAAATAAAAAAAAAAATAAGAAAGAAAGAAAGAAAAATAAAAAGAAAATAAAAACAACTAGAAAGGGAGAGAGAGAGAGAGAAGGAAAGAAATAGGTGGGGAGAATAAAATGGATTTTAATCTTCTAGCTCGTTAGAATTCTACCGAAGTAGACCGTAACGATCTGCTTCGTCTTAATTATGTCGTCAAGAGTAAACTCATCATTCTTCTGTCACTAATTAATAAGAGTTAAAAGCGGGGAGAGAAAATAAATGAGAAGAAGAAGAAAAAGAAAACCCATAAACATCACAGTATCCGTTCGAGATTGTTAGTGACCTGTGTAATCTTTCTCGCAGGTTAATTCTAACAACTAATTGGTAGGAAAGTCGAGGTAACAACGCGATGACTGTTAACGATCGGTAGAACGCAAATTCGTGCGATATTAGAAGAAAAAGAGAAAAGAAAGAATTTTCATTTAGCCTATTCACTATTGACTTAATGCCGTAGTCAACGTGAAGAAGAATATACGTGTACATTTTTTATATATGCATAAAAAAAAAAAAGTTAGTACGGCACTTGGGGTCGTTGTGTCGGTGCCGAGTTATTTCGAGAGCGTTGTGAACTTTAAACGTTCCGTCTTGGGTTAGCCAAGTCCTTGAATCGAATATTTCTTCGAGTTAACTATTCGTGACTCGTTTCGATACGACCCTCTGTAAAAGTCATCGCGATTTGAACACCTTCCACCTTTTCTCTTTTATAATATTCCTTTTCCATATTTTCTTTCTCTTTTATGCTAACGATCAGGTGTTTTCTTCTTACGGGACGACTCCATCTTCGTTTCATTCGATCACGATAAAAAGAGATAAACACAATGAGGATACACGTGTACAGAATAAAGAACGTAGTGCATGTTTATCTTTGTTTTCCAAGCACTTCGTTGTTTAATTGGCTATGCAGGATAATATCACTTTGTTATGTTTCATCTAATGATCGACATTTACGACTATCCATGCGATTCATGACTTTTCCATACAATTTCAAGATTTTCAAGAATCTCCGGTTTTGGATGAATAAAGAATTACCATTATTTATACTAAGAAGATTTACGTGAGACTAGTTGTAGGCCTTAGATAGAAGAAACTTTTGTATCTCGGTCTTTTAGAGTCGTTCGAGCTTACGGAATGTTATGCTTGTTGCATTGTTCGTTATTACTATACCTCGACTAGAGAATCGTAAAAACTATCTAAAAGAGATTTATGTACTCTAAGTTATCTATCTGTAGTCTCCTTGCTCGATCGACTATCGATCGATACGCTTGACGATCCTCGTCTCGATCGGAGAGATCAAAAAGAGTTCAGTACTGTTCAGGAAGGATTTCAACGTTCTTTATCAAAGCCCACGTCGGATTAGACAATGATCTCGACTGTTCGAATGATAAAAGAAAAAAATCTTTAAACGATATTCTATTTATCTTTTGTCATGTATCGAAGTCGATTGTAATGTCACGTTTTAAAAGGTGAATTTTAAATCGAAATGCAAATGAAATCTTTGACAATTTTTAATAACGATGAATGATGTATTTAAAATCAAATAAAATTAACATACTATAAATATATTTGTTAGGTAAATAAAAATTGTATATTTCATCGAATATTAGATTGATTCAATTTGAAATACTTGTGACCATTTTTAAGATTCATTCACATATATGACACTAAATTAATAACAATTACAACTACTGTATTATTTATAGGACAGTGTATTAAATAGTAGCCGCCTTAATAGTAGAACGTATATAAATCAACCCTCCCACACGTAGTACTCGATGATATTAAATTCAATGACTTCAAAAACCGACCGTGTTAATAAACTTAAGAATAAATTCTCTGGTACACAAGTACTCTAACTCGCAACAGCCCGTGACGATATTCTTGGTTAGAGAAACGTAATCGCGTTTGTTCAAACGGAAAGTAGTAAGAATAAAAAACAAAAAGGAAAAGAAATAATGCGAGGTCTCTTTTATCGATCACGGTGACTTTTTTTCTATTTGCCAACCTCGTAACATTTCTTTCGAAAGTAATTTCGGCATGGCAACGAAGCGATTGAACTATTGTTTCTTTTTTTTTTTTTTCAGACGAAAGTTCGTTAACGATCAAAATACAGTGGATCGATGGAAGTCTATTTTTTTTTTTTTCATGGATAAAAAGTCGTGCGTAAATAGTTTGGCTCTTACGAGTTTGAAATCTAAGTCTATCGTAAAACTTCGTACTTGGGAATAAGTCGTGGCGAACGATATAACAGCAACCGAACGAAACCATTTATCTCGTAAAATCGTATTTCGTCGAATATATAATGCCGATAGTTTCGCAAATTCTTCAACCTATTGCGATTTGGTCAGCCATCGAAATTTCACCGTTTTTTATTTATTTATTTGTTGTTGTTGTTGTACTAACGAGTCCACGTTATCGTTCGTTAGAATGGTTCATGATGATGATTTTCGAAAATGGCATGGATACCAGAACCCCCATAGAATCTAATAATGGGCTTGTGTACCTTGGAATTGAATATTACAAAGATAAACTTGTAGTTTTATTAAAAGAAAAAAAAAAAAGAAAAAAAACATTAAACACAATGTTCAAGATAAAAGTTAACGCGCACATGTAAACGTCATATCTCAAGACTAACCGCGGATTATTTCTCAACGGCAAGTTCGTGCTTTGCAGGACAAGTTATTTTTTTTTTCTAAAACGTTCTAAACTCGGGAGTCAGGGACCATTTCGGTATCGGAACGAAGTTTAAGCAATCGTCGGCACGTCCAACGCTTACAGATGGATAGATACGTTGACTAGAACTCGACAAGAGGAAAAGAACGCCCACCGGTGAGCGAAGGTACCCTACCAAGGAATCGGAATGGGAGACCCGGCACCAATCCTTTTTCAATTGGCAGCAAACGTCCCAGATCGGAGGCACGTGATCGATCGATCACGTGCGACACGTCGGGCGTGCGTGTGCGTAAGCGCGTGCTCTCCTGCAAGTTACGGTGAAGGGTTCGACGAACGTGTGCCACGATTTAACTACGTCGACACGGATTATTTAATTCGCCAACTAATCCAATATCAATCCCTCTAATTTTACTTGGCTACGTGAGATTCTATAAAACACGGCTTTCGTATTTTTGCGAAAACATGTATCTAACTGCTTTTGAATTTGAGCATGATCGTTTTACAATTACATTTTGTACGTGTCATGCTTTTATTGCCACGTGATCGTGAAAGATAGAAATAACAGTATTGGTCAGTTCGAAAATGATACATCAATATTGATTCTTTCTTTTTCTTTTTTTTTTCTTCTGATTCTTTCACTTCGATTTTAGCAAGGTCTTGAAAGTTTACGCATAAATAATCGTATTCTAGAAAAAATATAATCATAATTATCCTCTCTTGGTAAGCAAGATTTCTCTCTAATTTCGTACACGTCCCATTCCAAAGGTGAAATCAATTAACGAGTAATTCCCTTAGAGCGATCACGTATCTGATCGAGACAAGGAGCTTAAATGAGACCCTTCGAATGTAGACGAGAGGAGCCGTGGCGCTTACATACAAACGGATTTACCGTCTAGAAATGGAGCCTACGTTGATTAACATGTCATAGTTCGAGAATGCGAATGGACATTACATATGGGGTAAGTATTATCCGAGAAGGGATACCGAAGCTGGACGTAGTACTACTGTTTGCATAAGACTCGTTAGATTAATGATTCTTGCGTAGACGTAACGGTATGTTCTTTAAAACTAAAAATGTGAAATTGCAATCTGTAATAGAGGTCATAACACTAAGAAGTATTGAATAATAATTATAATAATAATAAAAAAAAATGTGAGAAATATTTGTTAAAAAGAAAAAATCTCTATTGATTAATACTTTCTATAAAACTATATTACATTTGTACACTTATACTAAAAGTCATAGAAATCGAAATACAAAACTATATAAAATGACGTTTTTTCACGCCAACTAGTAGCGCACGCTCGGTTAGACTCGCTTTTAATTGCTAACCATAGAGATCTCATCGAACGATTCACTCCTGTTAGAGCAATTCGGTGATAAATCTTAACGACCATTCCCTTATTTTTCTTTAAGTGCTGTAACAGCCGTCATTTCTTTATTGGACGAACGCGTAAATCGTTCCTGGTGTATTCGTCCGTACTATGGTGTGTAATAAAAATGTTATTCTCCGTGAAATTTCTCTTCGAGTCTAAGAGACTTCCTTTTTATAGACCATAAGATGATTGGCAGTCCATAAAATATATATATATAAGTTATTTCATAATTATTCATTTTCTCAATCTCTCACTGTCGTCTTACTTATAATTTCATAATTTCTAAACTGTAAAGAAATTTCGGCATACTCGATCGATTTTCTACAAAGTTTATTGGCAACACGTTTCAAAATAATTCACAAATACTTTTTTTTCTCTTTCTTTTGATACAATGAATTCTCGTTCAAGAAGAATAGACGGCAGCAACCTATACGTATGTTTATGTGGTTTCATTTGAGATACAAGAAAACGATAAGAAGCGTTCGATTTCCGGGTATGTTGCGGGTATCGTCGAGAACAACCATGCGAGATTTTACAGAAGCTGAACGCGACGATGTAATTCGCTCGTAAAATTGTCTCCCTTTTTCATATTTTTAATTCCATTCGTTTTTCTCTTTTTTTTTTTTTTATCGTTTATTTTGACCCTCGTACCAAAGGAATTCTATTGTCATGCATAAATAACGCTTTCATAGTCTCACGTCAGATTCGTTAGTCGCTTTCTCGGCCGGGTCACGCTAAAGCATTTGACCTTACATTTGTAGTGGTAAAAAAAAAAAAAAAAAAAAAAAAAATATGAAAGAATTTTTGTGCATATCTGTTTGGTACGATCTGATCTTTCAGTGAAACCTTCGGATGTACGCAAATATAAGTACGTAACATAAGTATATATTTATTTCTATAGCAAGAAATATCCGTTTGTATCGCGTAAAACTTTCTTTACGTCGCTAATATTCCGATTAATTTTACTCCTAGGAAATAATTTCCAGCAGTTAAAATAGGATGAATCTTACATCCGGTTAAAATAAAATTGAGAGAATGAGACATAGAGAGAAAGATAGAGAGAGAATGAAACAGCAACCGTTGGTTGTTATTAGTTTATTTCCCGTTAGTTCGCGTTTAACTCTTACAACTGTGTGTTTACTTCGTCCGCAAGAAACGCGCCCGGTATCCCGACCCGGATGTAATTCCTTCGTTGCATTTACAGCCGCCATATTAGTATTAAGCGAGAAAATAACGTCTTACTGCTTTAAAGAAGCCGTATATATATGTATATATTTTTTCCCTCGATTTGAGAGATTAATTAAAAGGGCATGGTAAAGGTGAATTTCAACGTGTATGACTTTTCGTGGGTGACTCGTAAAAACAAAAAAAACAAAAAAACACGAAAGCCAGATGGAAACCGAGAAATTCTTATTAAATCTTTCAGTGTCTTCTTCTTCTTCTTCTTCTTCTTCTTCTTCTTCTACTTCTCATTCTCGAGAGGAATCTTTAATCTCGTCGTTGCGATCAAAGAAAGCAGATGGTAGGATGACGACGATAAAATCGATCTTCTCGTTCGTTGCGTCTATGCGTTGTCGAAAGTGGTCATTAAAAGTGATTAGAATATAAAGTCAATCGGGGAGGGTGGGAGGGAGGAAGGGAGGGATAAAATTGTTAGAGGAAATTGAATGTATTTTTTACGATTTCGAGATTGCTCCTTAGAGCCGAAAGGCGGAAAATCTCATTCGGTGCAATCTCATACGTAATTTAAGCGATCATTATCTTTCGTGAAATATCCTAGACGATTAAAGAAAAATTGGGAACTCTGAGTAGGTACTTACATGCGTAACTTATACTTGAATATTTTCTTTAGCGAGTTCGTTACTCCTTGAAAAGGTAGGTGTACCTTTCGAATAAAATCATGGTGTAATAAATAGTAGGAGAGAAGTAGGTGACGCATAAATCCTCATGATGGACACGCCACAATGCATGGACACTGGACATTAATTAATACGAATGTAAAGTTTAAAAGACGTGGCGTATAGAACGTACACGTGCAGGTAGAGCTTTATCGTTGATATTTCTTAGGACAGACTAGTAAGTAGATATGTGCCAATACCTTCTAGATAATTACATCAATTACCGTATGTATAGACAGACGGACAGATAAACAGACAGACAGACAGACAGACAGTCGGGGAAAGAGAAGAGTCCAACGAAGGTTTCACTTTAATATCAAACTTCGTTCAATCGTGAAACCAACTATAATTTCATTACACGATTTGGATCGTGCGAATAGAACATTGGGGCACGTGTAGTACTTCACTTGGGGAAAACGAAAAGTCGAGTGAAAAATAACACTTGTACCTTTAATTAATGCTAACTCGGAAGATTTATTATGAACAATCGATTTTAATCAACGTTAAAGAAAGAAAACAAAATAAATAAAGAAAGAAATAAAGAAAATAGTTGACAGGGTGGAGAACGATCGAGATCGCGAGAAATCTAAGAAATATTTCGTTTATATCACCTACCTATCTTTTTATCTATCCATCTATCTATCTATCTATCTATCTATTGGAGATATTTGGAATCGAAATCCAAACGCAATTAGACTTTAAATATTCCTTCTGTCCAATTATAAGGCAACGTGTGGTATAAGAAGGCCGATTACATCGTACTTTACTAAAGAACGAACTCGGTGTCTAATGATAGACTATAGTAATGCTTGTGCTGCAAGCCCTGCTTTCGGTCTATTCGCGTTAGCCTGTCGTAACGTTGCGGTAACACCGTACTACGAAATTATCGTCGATGGACAACAATGGCGTTTGTAATTATAAGTATACGGTTAGTCAGTACGAACGTCGCGCGTCTACCTTCGTTCTACGTAGAATTCAACGTTTCGGTCGTAAGAGCAATAAAATTTTTCTTACGTCTCTTGTTTCGAACAAATCTAAGGTGTCCGCACGCGGTCTTACACTCTTTCATCTTGGCTAAGAAAATTATTTTTCCCGCCTTACGCTTACAATTGGAAAGCCAAGAGCGTTAAGAATGGCGTAAAAATTGTTTTACGATGCCACGCTATCTGCTCTTTTAATCTCCTTTAGACAACAGTGCTTTTACTTTCTTCAAGAGCGAAACTGTCGCGGATCACTGAGTCTTTTTATTATTGAAAATAAATATTACCTTTTGTCGGTTTTTTTTTTTTCAATTGTTTTGTATTTCATTAATTTTTTACTTTATTTGTTTTCGAGGAAGATCAAAGGATAGAAAAATCTTTAGGAATCTTATTTTATATTTTTGGTTTAGTATTAAAATCTGTTGAACAAATCAACGAGTGAAGTGTCTTGCGATAATGTATTTCAAAAGTAACTCTTATAATATCTTTCTCGTGATTAGTCGTTCGTCACGATTGAGAAACTATTAGGTTTGGATTTTTTTTTTCTTTTCTAAATCCTTAATTAAATTTAACCGTGGATACGATTTCCGAATCGCGGAACGATCGCGTTCGTTTAACGCTTTCTAACGGTCCTTCTTTCATTTCATTAAAAAAAAAAAAAAATGAAAGATTTGATTTGATCCTTTTATTCAGCACAATTGTTCCGTGAAAATGTGTTCATTTTTTTGACTCGATCGAATTAAGAACTGTCAGTGAACAAGTAAACTACGTCAATCACAGTCTAGTGTAAAACGTGAGAGACAATGTGTCGCTATGATAAATAACAAATTAGATAAATCCGATGAATGGAAAATAATTCGGACGTGTTGCAAATAAGGTGACGTCTCTAATCATCCTCTTTCCGCTTGGTTTACTTGCCAATCTCTTTTTCTCGTAGCAACATTTCTGTCAGTCATATTTCAACTGCGTACATTCGTAATACTACCCACGCCTCGTCTCACGATCTATGTAATTCATGGTGGATAATGTTCGTAAGAAAAGTGATATCCTGTAACTGCTCATGAATCGTTACGTCCACACGCACACATCCATACGCGAGAAGAAACGCTTTAAAGATCTATCGTCGATCTATCAACATTGCAAATCGATCTATTTGCCGGCATTTCTAAAAGATTCGCCAGCTGTATCGTTTTAACAATCGAGATGATCACGCGAGAATTAATTACACCTCGAAGCGACGAAATACCCTATTAGATACGGTTATCTTTTCATTTTCCTTTCTATATCTAATCCACACACACACACACACACACTCACACATACAGGCACACTTACAAATCTACACAAACGTAATCCTTCTAAGCAGATGCAAGAGATGATCATCGTTCCTGCATCATCGTCGTTGTTGTCTTCTAAATTCTCATTTCGTCCGATCGTGCAGACAAAATCGTGTCACGAGTCGCAATTGCTAAACCAAAGTTTCGTGTCGCCTCGATGATTGGCTAATCACGAGCAAGCAAGCAAGTAAGCAAGTAAGTAAGCAAGCTGTCACCATGTTTCGTTATGGGAGTGGAATCGATCGACGTTTTCGGAGAAAGTTCATTTTTTTTCTTCCAAACGATTCCGAACGTATCGAGATCGAACGAGTATCGACCTCTTTCGATGCTTCACTTCTTCTTCTTCTTCCCCCACCTCTTCCATATTCTCCTACTCTTTCATTCCAAATATCTTGCTTTTTCTTCTCTTTTCATTTGGAGTGAAATAGAGCTACCGTAATTCGTTTGATCTCTCAATCGTGATCTTGCAGCTCCTTGTCGATAGATTGACTGACACCTGTATAATTACCATTTACTGAGTTATATAGTATATCTCGAGATAAGTTTTCCATATGAGATTGGTGTAAGAGAAAATGAATGAAAGTTCTTGTTTATTTTTTTTGATTTGTTCAATTTAATTGAAATGAATTTAAATTTCTTTTTAATTACTTTTTTCTTTTCATTTTTTGTTGTTGTGTGTGTTTTTTTTTTTTATTTATTTATAGGAAGAGGAAGAAATGACAGAATATTTTTACAGATGAGATTGTCCTACGTATACGTAAATAGTATTCTGAGAAAGTAATCTAATGGCGACAGAGAGATACGACAATTTCATGTGATTCTCATCATCTTTTACTTGAAAAAATCGAGAATACGTGCTCTCTTCGAGGATTACATACTTTCTCTTTTTCGACTTGCATATCATATGTTTGTAAATGTGTATACATATATACGAAGTATGTGGGATCAAGCACCTTCATGTTAAATAAAATAGACATTCGTAAGTAAATTGACTGAGGGTTCTGGATATTTCATTGGTTGGAACAGTTGCCAAAGAAGTGAAAAACTTGGATTCGATCCAATGAAGACTAAGTAAGTTTTGATCCAATCAGTTCAGCTGCTCAATTTTTTTTTACCAATTCTACACGTATATATGAAAAAATTGATAGGAATAAGTTAGCATCCAAGAATTGAGTCCTATTCGTTTTTTGGGATTATTATATCCAAGATATTTGATTTAATAACATATTCAATTAATTTCATATTTTCGTTGAAAGTAATATTTCATTAGCAATCCATTAAACTTGCTTTGTACTTTTCTAGTCCGTGGTTTCGAATTATTAAGCTTTCAGGAAGAACTAAAAGATAACTTTCTCTATCTCTTCGAATTATTATTCTATTACGCACAATATTGTGAGATATAAAAGCGAGATGAATCCATGCGCAACCAAAGTGATTATTCAGCATTGTTCAACTTTACTAGATTAGAAATAGAGCATTATTATTGCCAAATACGTTTATTTCATTTTTAGTTGAAGAAGTTAATAAAAAAAAAAAAAATAAAAAAAACTCGAAAAAGTTATAAAGAATAAATTCTTGAAAGTCTCTCACGATCCTCTTTGCATGAAGATTTCACTTTCTCTTACTTATCATCAACGAAGGCAAAGATAATGACGGCTTATACGATCGATTATCGCTCGGTGTATTATGCATAATTTGTTAGAAGGATATTAAAAAAGAAAAGTAAACACAAAATTGATTCTCCTAGCTAGCACGTTCTAATCAGAAGTATTTAAGAAAATTGTATAGGTATTCTTGAACATTTTCATCGAGATTTCATTGATACGATTTATTATTTTTCTTCTTCAAGTATCCCGATGATATTTTGTTGTGTAAAGTTTATTTTTATGATAGTCGAGAATGCTTTTAGAAAGTTTAATGTAACATAGGACGACGAAACGAGTCTTTTAAATTATGTTATACGTCTATTTCGTTAGTCGTATATTTTATAAGGGACGACGTTTAATTTAAAAACGAGACCAAACGAATGTCGTCATATGAGGAAACGATCAGAAAATTGTGTCATGGATATTTCAAGTTTCGTGTCTAGTTTTCTATAGAAGAGAGATAAAGAGACGTACTTGTTCATGAAATTTCACAATCAAGAACGAACGTTTAAAAACAGCGATTAGTGGTCCAGGAGTGGGATATAAGTAAGTGAAACTCAAGAGGGAAGATCGTATAGATCATCGTTTCTTAAATTATGATACATGTACCACTAATAGTACATTAGATAATTTTGTGATACTATAATGTATACATAAAATATTTATAAATAAATTATCAATCAAAAATATATTTTAATATTGTAACGAATTGTATTTAAGAAAATATAATTAAATACAATATCCAATTAAAAATTTGTTATTCTTTAATTGAAATGTATTGACTTTTAATTAGAAAATACTTTGATAATGGTACATATATTTAAATTAAAAAATTTTGATAACCCCTGTTATAAATCATTCGTTTATTACTTTACAATCATAACTTTCTCTTTCACTTTGGATGTTGTAAACAATAAAAAATTAAAATGAAAAGAAATAGAAAGAGCAAGAAAAAGAGATGAAAAAAAGCAACGAAGCGTATCTTTCGTGAGAGATAGGCTTAAGATTTAGACAACGTTAAAATACAACGATGTGTCGGCACGAGAACTGTATAGATAGGATGACAAATGAATCGACTCGTAGGTTAAATAAAACAAAGATTAATGTATACACTTGAAACCAATTAGTAATTAGACTTAGACAAGTTGAACGGTTTAACGGTATATCCGTGAATGCGAAGGCCGACGAACATGAAGAAATCTTAACGTTGCTAAACGATAGAAAATATTTGTTTAAGAGCGATAAAATGTATTGCACCCTGCAATAACAAAGAATCGACTTATTTTCTAAAGATAATAATCGTTCATTAGTTATCTTAACGACAATTAGAATTTCGGTCTTGCTCAAAACGCGATATTATTATTTTCACGATAATTTATCGTTTATGAAGTATACATATATATATATAAATGTTTTATCTTATTCACCATGATTGCTCAAATTCTCGCGATCCTCACATTTCGTCTTTGTACGCCACTAATTCCAATTTTACGGAGAAATCGTGCCGGTCGTTAAGAAACTTTTATTAATTCGAATGATATTTTTACAATCTCTGGTAACAGCTTAGGTGGTCTCTTAGGTAGGTGATCGTATTTTGTTCGCGGTGCACGTTCGTAAATTAAATTCAATCTTAACTTTTAGATATAATATAAAATACGTATTTTGCTCGTGTTGATTGGTGAAAATTACTTTAATTATCCTTAATAAGATCGAATTACGAGGCAGCATCCAAGAAAATCTCACCTTTGCACTTTTCAATCTGTCATTATCAATCTGTTTCTTTATATCTATTCTACCAACTATTATATTATATAAGATAAAGTATACTTATTACTGTTATCATTGTAATAAGATCTTTCTTTCTCTATCTCTCTCTCTCTCTCTCTCTCTCTCTTTTGTGAATCAATGTTACATATTCGTTTATATTTTATGATCTAACAATTCCACTGACGGAAGGTTTTTACACGCGAGATTTGAAACTTCATCATATACGTCGATCGTATCGAGACAAATCGTTGGGACTACATCGTTAACGATGATGCACTCTTTCGCCATTAGAAAGTGTTTCTTTTGACGAGCGAGAAAGCTTCTTCTTCTTCTTCTATGACTATTGCACCGACCGTGTAATTGATCCTCCGTTAAATTGTCATTGATCAGACGAAGGATAAAATGATGTACTTAATGATAATTTATGTACATTAAAATTTTATTTATCATAGAATTCCCGATAAAAAAAAACTGTAAAAACGATTCGGTGAAATGAACGTTTTTAGATATTTTTTTTTTTTTTTTTTTTTAATCGTCTTTCTCGAATTTCTCAATGAAATTTATTTCAATGAATCTAACGAAGTTCGGTAATAGTTTTATCTAAATGATAACGTTAAGGAAAATATATAAACGCGGTTGCGACGTTCTAACGATATTATTATCACTTTTTAATTTATATTTTACTTATATTTATATATTTTTTTTTTTTTTCAATCAACGTGACTTTTATCCAATTTTATTGCGACGAGTTACATATGCGAAACGTCCTACGATTAGATCATGATTATTTATTACTCTCGTTAAATGCAGTCGTTCAAATCGATTAGATGTTCTTTCTCTTTCTATCTTAAAAGATACTAATATATACATAAGTACTTACCTACGTAAATATAATACATACATATATCGAACGTATAAACTCATTGAAGTACTTTGATTGTTAGAACTACGATGCTGTCTCGTTAGTCGAATTTCACAAGAGCACTTCACCGTTTATTCATGCGAATAATCGGATTTATCGATTCATTGATATTAATTAATTTGCATCGGTTATGAGCTTCCTGCTCTGTGAAAATATGTTTGCCTTGTGATTCGACATTATTCTCGATAGTAATCGTCATTGACGTCAACTGTACCCGTAACTCGTTCATATAATTAAATAACAATTTTTTTTATTCTTCTTAATCTTTCAAAGAAAATTATTTATCACTTAGGCGTTTAAAAATCTGTCAAGGATATAAGAAATGAATAGGGAAATAAGTCGAATGAAAATTATACCATTTATTAGAACATTTCTTGCATCATAAATACTTAATGGGCTAATGATCAACTACCATTAATCGGCCCATTAATGGTAGTTATCATCGGCCCATTAATGGCAGTTATTATCGGCCCATTAATGGCAGTTATTATCGGCCCATTACCGGCATTTATTATCGGCCCATTAATGGCAGTTATTATCGGCCCATTACCGGCATTTATTATCGGCCCATTACCGGCATTTATTATCGGCCCATTACCGGCATTTATTATCGGCCCATTACCGGCATTTATTATCGGCCCATTACCGGCATTTATTATCGGCCCATTACCGGCATTTATTATCGGCCCATTACCGGCATTTATTATCGGCCCATTACCGGCATTTATTATCGGCCCATTACCGGCATTTATTATCGGCCCATTACCGGCATTTATTATCGGCCCATTACCGGCATTTATTATCGGCCCATTACCGGCATT
Organism: Polistes dominula; assembly: GCF_049000335.1. Lineage (NCBI taxonomy): Eukaryota > Metazoa > Arthropoda > Insecta > Hymenoptera > Vespidae > Polistes > Polistes dominula. Next base: position 2,015,602 of record NW_028300899.1, read on the forward strand.
TATTATCGGCCCATTACCGGCATTTATTATCGGCCCATTACCGGCATTTATTATCGGCCCATTACCGGCATTTATTATCGGCCCATTACCGGCATTTATTATCGGCCCATTACCGGCATTTATTATCGGCCCATTACCGGCATTTATTATCGGCCCATTACCGGCATTTATTATCGGCCCATTACCGGCATTTATTATCGGCCCATTACCGGCATTTATTATCGGCCCATTACCGGCATTTATTATCGGCCCATTACCGGCATTTATTATCGGCCCATTACCGGCATTTATTATCGGCCCATTACCGGCAGTTATTATCGGCCCATTACCAGCAGTTTTTATCGGCCCATTACCGGCAGTTATTATCGGCCCATTACCGGCAGTTATTATCGGCCCATTACCAGCAGTTATTATCGGCCCATTAATGGTAGTTATCATCGGCCCATTAATGGTAGTTGATCATTGGCCGATTAATGGGCCCAGCAATGGGCCACGTATTATTCAAATTATTAGCCCATTAAATGATAAAAAAAAAAGAAAAGAAAAGAAAAGAAATAAAAGACTATTAGAACGTGTAATTAAAATGTAAAGTAACATTCAAGAAGATTACATCGTTTCTGCAATTTTAATATGCGATCCCATAAAGTATAATCCTGTTATACTCGAACGCTTTCTACTAATAACGATTCCGCTTGTAACCATCGTGGTAAAACTCGTACGCATGTCGCTACAGGCATATATTGCGTTGTTGGATCTTCGTCAATCCGTTAGGTGTACGCAAACTGAATTATTATACCTGCTCAACAACAACAACCATGACCTGCCGTAACAGTATCATGAGAAGCAACAGGTGCGAGACAAAGGTTGCCTCGAGGGATCGAAGAGAACGCGATCGAGCTTTTGTGAATCATACGAATCGACAAATACAATTTTAATAGTATCTTTATACACACACACACACACCTATACATATTCGTGTTAGTATTTCTATGTAAACCTTTCTCAAATTATTAATAGATTAGACTTCATAATAATAATTTAGAATTTGTCTAATAACGCTTTGCACATTATACGAGAAAATATAAGATTAATTGTATTTTTCGTTCCTGTCATGTGGGCATTTAAACGATACGTCAGACCATGCATTGAAGTCTCCGAAAAGAAACTCAAGTATAATAGAAGTAAAAGACGTTGTTGTTGCACCGAACCAAAGGCATTCTCGATACCGATGTTAATTATTTAATAGAAAATAAGAAGAAAAAAAAGTAATGCTCCGAGGGCTTTTCCGTGATTACAGGAGCGTTTCGAAACATCACGATCCGTGTTATTGTTGCCCAAGGGAGAAGTTCGTGTGCTCCGTCTAACCTTTGAGAAGGCTCATTAAAAGAAGCTTGCCGTGTCGTTCTTACCATACATTTATCTAATTTAAGCAATACAACGTTGCATTTATAAGAATTTACATGCCGCCGTAAGGAACACAAACGATCGTAATTCAAATAAATTTTGTTGTCTATCTTCTTCATAGTATTTCTTCTTTTTTTTCTCCATTTATTTCTTTTTATATAAATATTACTTACGAGAAGACGCGTTCGTCCTTTCCAATGTATCCTCGATCGTTACCCGATTATTATAGTCATCTCGAATAACAGTCGTAAGAATCGAAAAAAAAAATACATCGATGTTAAACGTTATTTTAAAAACGAAAGCGCTAGAATAAAGTGTAAGGTATGGTTGTTGTGTTATGTTGTGTTGTATTCTGTTCTTGCAACATGACGCTTGACGTCGTCGTCTCGTGTGCTCCGTTCCGATAAGCGACTTTCGTGTCGGCGCAGAAGAGCGCCTTTTCCTATTGCAACGCTCTCGTATATGCAATTCGTGCCGCTCGTTGCCATCCATACGTAGTAAGTACTTATATACTTACTTACTTGTTACTCTGTTCTTCTCGGAATATTAGATCTATCTATGGAGGTCATATTATGTAGAAAAAAAAAGAAAGAAAAAAGAAACAGGTAAATATTCTTTTCTATCCTATTCATAGGAACTCACATACTTCTACGGATTATAAAATGTTCGTAAAATCATCATAGGTAACAATACGATCGAATAATTTGTAATAACTTTTGTTAATAACCCGCGTGTTAGTAAGAATCGGTGTGAAATAATAGGCGTGTCGTTTGTTTTGGTTGTTCGTTTGATAATAACACAGCGAACACAGTTCGTAAATATATAACAGACAACCTTTGACAAGAATAAAATTCGTACAGAATTAACTCTCTCGACCCCGTACAATAAGTTACTCCTATAATTATTCTATCGAACTCTAATAACCATTTCTCTTTTTTTTTCTGTTCCCAGGTAAGGATTAAAACAACGTATACGACGAAAAAGGGGGTGATTGAAGATCTTGAAGTATTCAAAGGTGGTAACCAAGAAGCGAGAGAGTGTATCATCTAATTCGTTAGAAATCACGAAAGGTCGTAGTACTATCTAAAGCGGCAATTTGCTCACCTCTAATTGGTCACCTTGCAACTTGCAACGGTAAACCGTCGTTTTCCGCTTTATCGGATTTGTAGCATCTAAAGTCTCCGTTCGCTCTATAGAAAAAAAAAAAAAAACACAACAAAAAGAGAGAAAAAGAAAGAGCCTACCAAGGTAGCTCTCTTAGCAAGGTAGGAAGCTTCGCATCACATTTACGCTCGGTCTGTCGCTTTGAAGCCTACTGAAACTGAAGGCAATTCTCTTTTGAAAGTAAAACCGATTTATACCTCGTACATATCCTTCCTAAATTGCATACCTACGAGCGTGTTCTCCATATCGAGTAAGATACGATTACCGATCCCGTTGGCAGGTAACGCGCGCTGGAACTTCCACCGCAGGAAGCTGATGTTGATTCGTGACGCAATGATCCTTTCGCTCTTGAGATTTACCCTTAACAAGGAATATGATCGGTTAGATCTAGGTTAAGAGATCCTTCGGATCGTAATGTAAATTTCTTTCTACTTCTTCTCAGCATATTTTAATGAAGACATATTTTTCATTATTATTATTATTTTTAGTTTTATTTTTACAAGTATTACACTTATTATTATTATTATTATTATTATTATTATTATTATTATTATTATTATTATTATTTGTACAGGATGCATATCTCGACTTCGAAATATATTATGTATGTATATACAATAATTATTGCGGCATTAAACACATCCTTTTTGGATACTTGTAGCTAGTATAAATCGTTGCACAAGTTACTTTAGATTATCAGTGGCAACGATGCGAGTCGCACGCGATGTGCTCCGGAATTTCCTTTCGATTAATTTAGACCGATTACGTTGCCGAACGAGCTGCCTCTATACCCTTTTTCCACGTGTTAGTTCTACTCGTTCGATCGAAACCTGCAACCTGTGCTCTCTCGTTCACGCACGTGTACGTTTAAACTATGTACGGGAGCTTACTTATACTCGATCGATTCGTTCTAGAGACAAAACGCCCGTGGAAATTCGATTAAATTAATTGCAATATAATAAGACAATTGTTACGGTATATTTCTTACAATTAGTTCATTCATTTATTCGTATACTTTTATAATTATTTATCAATTTCGTTAATTTACATAACCTGTCAATTCAGATTCGATTATACACGTGTATTAGAAATATGTGAATTACATCTTTTATTCGAGTATTCAGATGAGCCATTGAAACTCGTCAAAACCAATCGAATCGTTCGTCGTTCGGAAATTCAGTATGTAAATTATTTTGTTAACAGTTTCAGTATCGTGAATATTTCATCGACAGGACGGGAATAATTCTTTCTTTCTTTCCTTTTTTCTTCTTTTTCTTCTTTTTATTTACCTTCAATGGACCGCAGTTACATTGAGAAGTCAATTATTTATGTGGCAATATATACGCTCATCGATTTATCGACTTATTTAATATACAAGAACGTAAATAAGTCAAACTTAAAACTTCCGTACGGATCGATATTTTGTCTTTTAAATATATATATATACACGCGTTAAACGACACCACACGGAATACGAGCGATATGATCGGATATGTATGCAAAATAATTTCAGTTTGTCCGAGTACATTTGAAAGGAAACGAGTGTAAATCAACGTAAAATGGTATGTCGCGTTTAAACGGATACATAAATATGCGAGAAGGACAACGGAAGATGCAAAAAGATAAAAAAAAAGACAAATGGAACGAGGCTGATTCCGATGTTTACGGTAAAATCTGTAACGAAGGTGATTCGTTCGATTAAAATAAGAAATTAAATTTCCTTGAAAATAGATTTTCTTCGTAGTTTTTTTGTTATGTTAAAAAAAAATAAAATGCAATCAATTGAAAACGTTGATTTAACGCGTCTAATAATTCTGGCTTAATTTAAAAAATAAGGAGATTCCGGAAGCCTCCTTAAGGGACCACTTACGAAAATAAATTGGTGTAGCAACGATTTTATTGCTAACACGCATCGCCATGTTTCTTTTTCCTTCAACTCGCTTAGCACCTTATTGGCTGAGGGTACTTTCGAAATGCAACGGACACTTCATAATTACGAGTAACACCAATTTTGTTCTCGAAAGCGTGCTCACCCAAATGCCAGTCCTAACTAGTTTACCACGTGTTAACCAATAGTGGGTGCCCTCTACAGTCGCTATTCTTTAATTCCGTACACGTGTCTCACGTTCTATAATGTTGCAAAGTATTTGAACAAAAGTTTTGCTATAATATTTTTATATTTTTATCTTATGATTTCAAAAAAGAAAAAGAAAAAAAACGAAAGAAGGAACAGGTGTAAATAGGAAAGGAATATGCCGGTTATCAGAAAACGTTGTAGCAGTTTAGATAAAAGACAGTTCCTCATATCTTCAACCTTTTTAAGCAAACCGACTTCGATTCTATGAAGCAACACGTTCCTTCTCACGTGTCTATTTTTCTATCTTTTTCTATCGTAGTTTGAAACGCGTGTACCATGTCTCCTCACTCGCTCGTTCCTTCGATTCTCATTCGTTTGCTTCTGAATTCAGGATCACTAGACGGTCAACTTTAGGAACTGATCAGACGAGAAACGTTCTCTCAGGCCGGTTGGTTGGTCAACGTTAAATAAGGACGCGCTATTTGTAACTGCTATTCTGTACGAGTGCCGATCACCTTATCGATCAATCGAGATCGAGATCGAGCCAAGCACGTTCGATCGACCCTATCGATGTTTCAAATAATTCTTTGTCGTTTCGAGATCGCGTGAGTTGCAATTCTTTCGACTTTCTTTTAAACGCACATACACACGCTTACAGAAAGAAACATATTTTAAAGTCGCAACCATATTAAGGATATGTACGAATAATTAAATAAAATTAAAAACAAAAAAGACAAATTACTTGAGATAAGAATGAAATATGCATTACATGTATTATAGTACACGGTATTGCGGTAAATTTGTAACAAGTATAACTATAATAATTTATCGAGTATTTGCCAAATAAGGAAAACTTTTTATTTTATTGAATTTATAAATCATCCGATCTGTCGAAGTGGTTCACGTGATTGATTGCAACGAGAATAAAAAGAAAAAAAAACACAAAATAAGAAAGAAGTATTCGATATTCCGTGGTTCCTGAGTCATTTTCCTGAAAACGTGTCAGTCAGCCTTGCGATTTAAACGTCTTTTCCGTAAGATCTATGCCAATATCCGCGTACCTTCGCGATCGTAATCGTACAGACGAAAATGGCCAATGTAACATTCTCCGACTGAGTTACCTAAGTAAGGACGCGTGATTTGTAACGATCACCAGATGAGGTATCACTCTCTTTCCACGCTCGAACGCGGTAGTTAGGAAACAAGGAAACTGTCGGACTCTTCTGGAATCTTGTTCTTCGATATTTCGTTAGGAATAAGAAGAAGAAGAAGAAGAGGAAGAAGAGGGAGAAAGAAACGAACGAACGGTACTTCTTGCACGTGTATACACTTTTATGTATATGTTTTGTATATATGTGTATATGTTTTTTTGTATATATATATATATTAATGAACTTGCCCTTCATCGTAAAAGAAAAAGAAAACAAATATATCTAAAAGAAGTAACGCAATGAAAGCCGATCTTTCCAAACAACGTTAAGAAATCGAATAAAATCGGCCGAGGAAGAAAATTTATTACCAGGAAGTCAAACTGCAAATCGTGAAAAGAACTATTTCGAGACGAGCGATTTTATAAAAGTAGCATTATCGCTTTCGAAAGAACACCTCGCACAGATTTTAAACATCGACTGTAACAAATTCCAATTGGTTCCGTGAATTAAGATTGAAGGGTGGAAGGAGGAGTTTAAAGATTCTATTATAATAAGAGTGAAAGCTTTGAGCGAATTAGAGTGAATCGGTTAAACTACAACATCCTAATAAGTGATTTCATTGCGTTATATGCTAGTGTTTTTTTTTTTTTTTTTTACTTAAAATATTTTTCTATATGTATTAACACATTATCGAAAAATAATATCTTCGTGACCCGGAAGAAAAAACGTTTCGTAGTTGAATACAAGATTATAGAAATTTGTGAAAAAGGGTTTACAATTTTTTTTTTTTTTAATAGAGTTCTGCAATTAGTCATCGTACACATTGTTGAGAATGTTTCAACGATTTAAGACTTGTATTACCGTAAGAATAATATAATGAAGGACTTTGTTGATTCTCATTTAAAAACCGATTTCTAAAACTATGCCTGAGAACAAAGGGCTTTAAAAACGCATTCCGTATTCGGTAAGAGTAACAAGCGCGTAACAGGATTCGTTGCAAATTGATATGTTTGTTATATATGCTACCTTCTATCTTACTAGAAGATTTATTACTTATTTTCATTTTTTTACTAGTCGAGATCTCGAAACAAACAAGTTGTCATAATTTATAACGAAACGTTTAATATAAAAAAAAAAAACAAACAAACAAACAAACAAAACAAAAAAGAACATAATGAGAGAGTTGTCTGTTAAGATTATTATTATTATTATTATTATTACATGAACGATTTATAGAAACGACGATTAAGTAGTTAACAAAAATAAACAAAAAAGAATTGAAAGTTAAATCGTTGAAGTGAAGAACACAGTGAGAAGTTCAAAAGTGGACAGAATAAATGACCGATGTCAAATTTTATTCATCGTACTATGTTATTCAGATATTCCTCGAACCGTTTTCAGATTATCTGAAGTAAGAGGAAGAGGAAAAGTCAGACAGTTGGATATTATTTCCTGTGTATGCCTCGTATACTTGTATACATTCATACATGTATACGAGTATTGGTATTGAAACGATCGGAGATGCGATAAATAGTCACGGACGAGTTGGATGAGTTCCGAGGGCCAAACACGGAGGCCCCGAACACTTTCTCCGCGTCTCTCTTTCTGGTTAGACCGGAATATCTTTCACTCATTCACATTCGTTCAAAAGAGAATTTACTCATCCGTAAGTACACATTACTCCTACATCTTTTGTAGGTTTATTTTGATCTACCGATCTATCGATTACAAGATCCATAGCAGCAACAAGAAAAAAAAAAGAAAAAAGAGAACATCGTAAGATATATATATATATATATATATATATATAAGTTTGATTAATAGCGTTATTACATTGACTACTTTTTTTCTCACAGGGAAGTAATTATTCGACAGATAGACGAACCGGAGCCGATAATCGTTTTGCGTCATTAAGCTCGTTTCTAATCTTTCTTTTTCTTTTTCTCTTATGCTTTCTATCGCCGCTTCATTAAACTCGGATTACGAGTATTTTGTTAAACCTATTATCGAGATTTTAAATGATATGGTATTATCAACGTCTGCCATACCTATAATCCCTCTTTTTTTATATTCTTCCTGTTAATATTAAAAAGCAGTTACCTCCATTCGAGTTCTCTTAATGGTGAATAATTAATACGTCTGATTATCTATAAGTTTTTAATATCATCGCGTAAGCGCGATTTCACTAATTATGAAAGATATTACACATCATTCTCTCCTTAGTATAAAATTTATTCTATTATATTATTCGCTGCTAGAAATACTCAGGAAAGTGAAAATAACCAACCGTAATAGTAAACACAAGTTTCTTTCTTATCTTTCAAATTAATCCGATATCGTTCGTTCATTCTAACGTTATAATATTCCTATGATATATGTAAAAACGTCTTATTAAAATAGAATAGAATTGTATTTCATTTTATTTCGTTCATTTCTCATCACATGATTTTCAAATGGCAAAACTATGATTTTAAAGTATATGTTAGTTTTCTATAACAAGATTTATATCGCTTTAGTTTGATAATTTTATTCACAAGGATTTATAGATATAACATCCTTCGTGATATAAACGCGAAGCAAGGAAGTTGTTAGAGCAACGAGCAAGAAACCTTAGGGAAAAATTAGCTCATGAAAGTTATATCAATCAGGAAGCGCTCTCTCCCTCAATCTTTCTCTCTTTCTCTCTCCTTGTGTTTTTTGTTTCTCTTTTGATGTTCTTCGTATTTTTTTTTTTCTAATCGGAATACGTTTACATTAAAGGGAAAATCACGGATAAATGTGAACAAACGTCGTAACATGCCGCTTGAAAAGTGATTTGGCAAGATTCTACGTGTAGACGTATACCTACATCGTAAACGTTCGAGACACGAGAAGAACCCGTTGGCACAGATGAGAAAGAGAAGTAGAGAGTGACCATGGCTACCTTGGCCGTGACAGATGCACCTGCTCTTCCCAAGTTCGTCAACTCTTCGATTGTTGTTTTGTAATTTCGATCGTGGAAAGTTTAACCAGACATTTCGGACCAAAATAAACGTTTCTTTTCGATATCGATCGTTTTAAACGGTTTATAAAGAGATCAAAATTAATGAGATCGTCAATTTTTGTTGGATTATTTTATAATAATAATAATAATCGTGAAAAGTCTAATAGGTTATTTCGAAATAACAAAGAAATATAATATATTTATCTTCGTGAATTAATCATTTTCAAAAGAGAAACTGTTTAATTGATGAGCTATAAATAAGTATTATCTACGTTATGTCTTTCGAGGTGAGAACAAGATAGAATACTTCCATTCTTACGGTATAATTGAAAGCAACGTATGCATTTCTTCGTAAGATCGCGATAAGGTCACAAACACTTATAACACATATGTGTGTATATATAAGGTGGAATAAACGTATGTAAGAAAAAAGAAAGCGTTCTTTCACGCGATAACCAAGGAGATCATTTTTCGTTCGCTTTCACTCAGATACACTCGTATTCTTCTTCTTTCACTTATATCGAAAGGGAACATTCTCTTCCATTATTCTTGAACTAATTTAAAGTTCGTACTCGTTAACATCGTGTGTTCAAATATCGTGCGACTTTTGCACTTTCTAAGACAGTCTTTGATCTTTTAGTTACGTGAAAGCGAAATAAATTCATTTTACGTTCATCTTTAAAGAAACAAGATGTCTCTCTCACAAATGTATTTCATTTATCTTACATGTAACTTGCATCTTCTTAATGTATTTATTTCGCAGAGTTAGGTTAATTTCTTCATAAATCTGAATAGGTACTATTACATCTCTTTGCTAATAGTTAAGTTAAGTTTTGTGCGTATGTACATAAGTTACTACATAAAGCAATCGTACTTTCAATATAATTTCCTTAACGCCGACTAAGGTAGTATATGAATTATTTCGTTTTTACGTGTGTCGTCGAGAGAGCACAACGGTACCTTCTACTACTCTAACAGCAAACAGTAAGCCCGTGAAGAAAGGATGAAATATGTTCGAACGAGTCTCTTTTATCGGTCGCTTTGTCTTTTGAACGAGAAAAGAGGAGAACCATTTCGTAAACCACAGACAGACGGTATGCTCGATTTGCATACATATCGCCGCGTAGCGGACTTCACAATATTCTACGCTTGAAATCATGCAGCAGGACACACTATACTAAAAAGAAGAAAAGAAAAAAAAATAGAAAAAAAGAAAGGAAAAGAAAATGTTTCGCGGTCTGCGCGTATTGCCATGTTCATGGTACTATTATTATTATTATTATCATCATTATCATTATTATTATTATTACTATCGAAACGATTTCGCGGTTATGGGAGCGAATGATTGATGTCGAAGTAAAACGATTTTGGTTTCTATGAGGCTAAAGCATAGACGACTTCTTTCATAATTCGAAGATTTACGTCGTGAAACTTAGAAACATGGAAAAATTCAACGTCGTGTGACGTCATTTCACAATAACCCGAAGGCTACGAGAACTATTCTTCTATTGGTCGAATTTACAGTGTGACATTTAACATTTTTATATAATGTAAATTAGTTGGAAGAAAATGAACGATTAACGGGCGGGTTCGTACGCGTAGGATGGTACGCACCACGAATGTAAATCTTGTTATGTGTTAGTAAAGAGAATTGGAGCGCATTAAATCCGCCTTGCTGCACTGTCTAATGCCGATCTGACCATTGAACTTCCATGTGGCGAGGCACAAAACCAGTATTCTCGTCCTCTTCCCTCTTCGAGTTCTTTGCTCGAAGCAGCTAACAACTCGATGAACAGCAGCAACCTGACTACAGGTTGTTGTAGTAAAAGACCCTGCCAGGGGCACGACAAATAGCTTTACGGTTTTAGCTACTCTGTTACTTACTCTCGGTGGAATTCAATGATGGAATTTCGGAAACGTTGATCGGCACAGAAAAAAAAAAAAGTCAACGATATTTAACGAGATGACATCTCGTACGATTCTAAAGAATTCTAGCGAGTTTTAAATTTTCTTCACATATACGAAATGAAAGTCATTTTTTTTTTTTAATTTCTATCATTAATATCGAATATGCTTTAGCTTTCAAGTAAGATTTAAATTATCCATTCGTTAGTAATTATAATAATTTCTAATGACACAGTGGTTGGTAGAATCCTTTCTTTTACATTATTGTGAAATGATTATTATCGTCGTTTGTATCGAGGACGATGGTCAATGAGAAATGACGACCATTGAGATTCCTTGTGGAAAGTTTTATGATATAATAAAAGATTGTATTTTCTAAAAGAAAACGTATCGTCTCCTTGGAAAGTCTTCGTCTTAAGTATCGCTCGGTATGACATTGATTAATACGGTGCACCGTGGTAAAAGATAAAGGAAAGAAAGAATGACAGAAAGATAGAAACAAATAAGAAAAGAGAGAAAGAGCGAGAAAGAGAGAGAGAGAATAAAAACACGCGTAGCGATTTAGCATCCGTGTTAAAACTAATTGGTTTAGTTAGGAACGTTAATGATCGAGGTGTCCTTGCTCTCGTCGCATTGGATAATGCATGTTTTCATATGATCGTATGTGTGAAGCTCGAGACGACAGGAAGAAAACTGTAACAAGGATGGTGCACGTTGCAACAAGAGCTCTCTTGTCCTTGCTTTCCTCGTTCTCCTCGTAATCTTTTCTTGCAAGTTGTCATCGATACGATACCAATCGAAGAGTACCGATCTGAATCATGTAAGAGAAACGACCTTAACGGTTTTTCTTCCTACGGAAGATTGAATCGATCGTGCTAGTAGTGGTGTGGTCTCTTACGAGTACTTTCGAACGATCGAAAGTACTGATTATCTTGCTCGATCTTCGTCAATTGATTTGGATTACCGATTTAAAATATCTCTCATGTATTTCGATTTTTTTTGATAAAATAAAATTGACCAACAAAAAGAAAAAATAAATATCAAATGATATAACGGTAATTACGGTGGTATACACACGCAAATTTTTGTATAACTCAATTTTCAAGTATCCGCACTCTATCCTTGGGTCTTACACTTGATCTATGGCCCAAATTAAACCCGGGGAGGAAGAAAGGGGTGACGTTAATTGAAAATTGCATTAAAAATAATTTTCTTTTTATATTAGTTTTTCTGAACACCAATGTGACGTAACACTTTAAAGACGTTCGCGAATTATATATACTGAATGAAAAAAGAACAGAAAGAGAGAGAGAGAGAAAAATATCGCAAATTCTGACGCTCTGGATACATCGTCATAATATCTCGATCTCATTCGACCCGGAAGTTAGGCGCGTCACGACGAAAAGGAGAAAGTAGTTCGCTCATCTGGCTTCGCGTATTACCAACAGCTGCTGCAATGTTCTTCGAGAAAATTGCTAAGATCTGTAGTAAATGACGTCCTCGAGTGACTCTCGAACGACGATGCTATCGAAAGAGTATTTATAGTATTACCTCGGGAAGTAGAAAGAATGAGTGAGATAGAACGAAAGAGGAAGACAACGATCGATTAGAACGTTTCGACAGGTTAAACGTTTTCTAAATAAGAAGATAAACCGTGAAAGGAATGAACGAAAAAAAAAATTAAAATAGAAAAAAGATAAACAGGAACATGTTGAATTAACTATCAAGGAATGAAACCAAATTATAAACGAACAGGAAATCGAGTAGTGTGGGCGATTAAAATGCCGTCGTTAGTGCTTTTACCGGACAGGGAGTTACGATTAATGATCGTAATAATCTCTTTATTTGAATAACAAGCAATTACTCGACACTATGGTAACGCATTTTACACTTGTTAGCAAAAAGTTTAGTTTAATTAGCGAATCGTCTAAGAAATTGTCTGCATATACATATATAAGTCTTGTTTGGCATAAGAAGAAAAAGAAGAAGAAGAAAACGAGTTCTCTCGAGTTTGAATTAACACGTTCTTGACGTTCGTCTAATCACGAAGAAGAGATAATATCGATGAGTAACGAGTGGTATGAACCTTAGATCATCCAAACGCACGTTGTAAATAGATGTAATCACTTGTTGCTCTTATTTTACAACCTAATTTAACGTTTAGAGGTTGAACGGTGGTGATAATTTGACGTTGAGTCATGTTAGAGTCAACGTTGATAATCTGCGATAAATTACAGGATCGCGTAATAGGTAATTCTCCTCGACATTAGAACGATTAGTATCGCCGAGTTAAATACCAACTAGCGTATCATCTTTCTTTATTTCTTTCAAGTGTAGGCCTTGAAATTTGAGCTTGACCTTGAATCTTGTAGACCAAAAATCTTCCGAGTTGTTTCCGAGAGATGGAAGCGTCGTCTTTGTCAATTTTTTTTTCTTTCGTCTTTCTCACACACTCTTTCTCTATCTTCCTCTTTTTCTTTATTTCTCTCTATCTTTCCTTGTCTTTCTCCTTTAGTTATTCGAGCGCATGAAAACGAGTTTCTCATCGAATCGCACCGCCAGATAATTATATAGTTTCGATCGTGAAAGTGGCATCGAACTCGAACCACCAACACCGAGAGAGCCAGTGTTGTATCCACCACGGGATACCAACCACATTACCAAGGCCAATCTTAGCCAGTGAGACAACCAGAAACATGTTGCCTCGTTTAAATCAATAAATAACCCATCCGGTCCACCAGAGAAATGTACACCGGTCACGCTTCGAGATTTTAGTTGTAGTTTTTGGACAAATCATTCGACCTTACCAATTAAAATCTATTTCGTATTCATCCATTTTTTGTTTATTATATTTTTTTTTTTTTTTTTTTTTAACACAAGTCGAAACGAATCGAGTTATCTGTTCATCTACAGGATGTTGTGTCGGTGTTGATCATTGTGATTTTTGTCAAACTCGTTGGTGAAAAGGATTTAGAAAGCGGATGTAGCTAGCGTCCGCGGCTACAGAACACCATGAATTAGAATCATTTGAACCGAGTCGTTGTTCGAAAAATAAATTTGTCATTCATTAGAGAGTTTCATAGTTTTTTTCGATTTTTTTTTTTTTTTCAAACGACCTCCCGTAAACACGCGAGCGTATAAATTAATCCAACCCCGATCGATTTTAAATATCGTTCGTTTCGGTTCGTTACTTTAAGCTACTTCTTCCGTCCTCGTGTAAATTTATGTTGTTACATGTTTACTTGTACCAAATGTATCCTAAGGCAAGATACGTGAATCTTATCATTTTTATCAGATTTTAACGAAGTAAATGTTTAATTAGTCTATCTATTTAAGTGAAAGTAAGTAAAATCAAACGGAGGATTGTATAAGTTGTTTTATATCTGAACCGGTAACTTTGTCGCGTTGGAATTATTTTTGCTTTGATAAATCATTGATTATTATCTTCGTCTTGAAAGAACATAATAAACCGTTTTATTGGCCATTAAGATTATGTAGGTGTTAAGGAAGATGTACATTTTACTTTCTAATACGACATACATCTCTCTCTAGTTATTTCTAAATTTTCGTTTATCTTATCGTGCAACCCGATTATCAATGAGTTAAGTCCAATAATTGTATGGAGTTAAAGAGAAATAGAAGAAGAAGAAGAAGAAGAAGAAGAAAAAGAAAATAATTGATAAAACTCGAATAATGTGAGTGTTAGATTGTGATAAGTATTGTAGATAGATTTGAAGCATGCTCGTTCGTGCCGATCAACGTTACTACTATGGATAATACCTACTGATTATTCACAGAAAGCAAGTCTCATTACAGAAATGATCGTGGTCACATAGTCTTTATCCTTGTCGTAGCACCACACCCGTTTAACTCATACGCATATACTTATTTTTATTCGTTAGAATGACCAGAAGGTATATCAAATTGGAAAATCGATAGCTTTCGCGAAATATCTCGTAGGGAATAATTTGTACAATAAGATAAGTAACAGTGTTAGAAAAATAGAAATTCGAAAGGTTTTCTCCTTCGTATAAAAACCCCCATTGGAAATTACATATTCGTATATTATTTTTATTTAATTTAATTTAATTGTTTGTTTTTTTTAAATTCCTTAAGATAAAATTGGAAGATGAAGGAGAAGAAGAAGAAGAAGAAAAGAGAAAATTGTATTCCAAGATCGCTTTCTTTAGATTCTTCTCCCGTAAAAAGAGAAAAACTGATAGAGAGAAAGTTTCTGATTGGGATCCTCGATGGTAGTGCAATAAATTAAACGAAAGTTTAAAGTTGTCACGATCCCTATGAACCGATCGAAGCTACCTCGTGTTTGCGCGAGTTCTCCGTTATACGGCTTGAGGTTGTTGTGCTCGACAGTGTATCGTATTATCGCCAGCCGGATGCTTTCACTCTCATGAAATATTTTCGAGGGACGTTCCTACTTATCGTTCCTTTTACTTCGAAACCTTTGAGATTACTCATCCTCTCGTAGTCGACTAAGATCTTCAAACGATGAAAGAAGAAGGTGTGGCATATGCTTCCAACTAACTCCCACGTTCTCTATCGAGTTTATTCCCATGATACACCCTATTTAACAGTTAATTTTCGATGAACATGGATGCACCATTTACTTATAATCGCTTATTTTATTCTCATGAAACGTTTGCATTCAATTCAGTTAAAATCAAATGCGAATTATATTTTGTACATATTTTTCTCTTTGGTTTAATCAATGCTTCAAAATATATCGAGAAATATTTATCATTGATTTTAAATACATTAGAAAAAAAAAAGAATCTTCCTCTTTCGATATTACTGAAACCATTTAGAATACCAAACGGATATTTTTCAAGATTACCTAAACGTTAAATCAATACCTTTCAAAGGATAAATCGATAAAGATACAGAAGATTCTTTCGAAAGAAAGCTAAGTGTCTTAAATCTTCGAGGAAACGAGGAACGATCGATTCTATTTTCACGATCCACAACACGTTTCTCGTCTAAAGTTAAATCGAAAAGAAAAGAACAAAAAAAAAAAAATAAGAAAAAATAGAAAAAAAATAAAATAAAATGAATTTCAAGGCAGAAAACCGTGACGGACGAATCAAGTCTTGAAGATAAGTGCGCTCTAAATTTAACGAATCGTTTTAGGTGTGTGCACGAAGTAAAATAAAGAAGTTAAGGATAGGTTTCAGGTAAAGATTTTAAAATGATTTTAACGAGTGTTGTTGCTTACACGTATCGACGTTTGAATCGCTGCAATGAGATAGATAGATAGATAGATCGATCGATAGACCGATAGATCGATCGATCGTTAAATACGGCTTATCGTCGCCATTATGTACATCCTGTGCGATTCAATCTAGTCGTATAAATGTTGAAAGAGAATAGTATAATAAAGAGTGGGAGGTTTAGTAAGATTCCGTAAAATCAATCGTTTAAACGGTTAACGAGATAGTTCGCGCTAGTTCGTAAACGTTACTTCCTCGAAATCGATCGTTATATATATCGACATAGATACTATCGAGAGATTTGCCGGAAGACACTATCTCATTAAATGTTATTCCCGTTGATATCTGGCATTCCCCGGAGAAAGACCTCCAACTTGATGTTTTAGAAAACGTATCACGACTTACGGTACCTATTTACCAACGTGGGGTATAGGTAAGTTGGTATATATGTAAGTATATCTATACTCTAATACATATGTCAATTGATATTACGAGATCTTAATGACAATCTTGAATACATATTTACTTATTTTTATTATATATATCATGTATTCGTTATCATTAAGATAACAGCGAAGAAAAGAATTGAATTAATTATAATATCCAATGGGGTTTTCTAAGCAATAAAATTTGGAGTATAATGTAATGCAAATGGGGAGAAAGAGAATGCCACTGCCATATACATATATACAGTTGAGTCCGAGACACGGCTATAGAGATCAAATTAAATAGATTCAAAAATCGAAAGTAGAAAACGATCGAAAAACGATCGCTAACATACAAATTTTCTTGCGGTTTTGTTAGCACGGTACGGTAATTCGACCGTTCGTTCCTTCTCGTTGATTGACCAGAGGGCGAAAAAAGGAAAAAAGGGAAGGAGGAGGTCTCCAGTTCGGTTCGATGCTAATCGCTTCCTCGTCGTTCTTAAGCTCGCCTAGCTAAGAATCCGGTCTGATACGCGATTTGATTATGTCGTACGCGTACTTCTACTAACCCATTACAATTTCAAACGAAGCTCGAGTTAGGAACGGGGAAAGGCACGATACACCTACCTACCTACCTACCTACCTACCTACCAACCTAGCTCTTTTTTTCTTATTTCTTTTTTTTTTTCTTCTGTTTCTTTGCCAGCCTTACCCCCCTTTTCTCTCTGTTATTTCTTCCTTTTTTTTTCTTCTTTTCTATCTCTCTCTCTTTCTCTCTCAATGCCTCCTACGGTGCCGCCCAATCCACGCGGGAAAGTTACGGATTTGTGACTTACAAATTTCTTTTCTTTTTTTTTTTTTTATCGCCCTCGGTTATACTATGTTACTATTACGAATGGAACGCATTTGATGACTGTCCTGGATCGCATATGTGTTGTATGATTTTGTTAATGAATTATTTATAATATCACAGGGTCGGTTAAGGAAGATAAAGACATAAATATTTTCCACTGTACTTATTCGGCTGCCACTATTGAAGTTTAGTTCCATGGGAACTACATTATATATAGAGATTGGGATTAACTTTTATGGCGTTCGATACTTCTTTGTTTTTTTTTTGTCTTTTCTTTTTCCTTGCATATACAACGTTAAAAGATTTATGTGTGGATTCTTTGGTAATGGTAGAACACAAATCTTTCTGTTTGACAACCTTTTTAAGGAACATTGAAACAAAATACTGCATATTGGTATATAACACGTTTCATTTTTTATTTTACCTTATCTTCGATATATAATCTTGTTGAATATTTATCCAATTTTTTTCATTTTTAAATGACACTAAATCAATCGCGTGTTTTTTTCTTTTTTTTGTTTGTTTTCATTCACGAAGTAAACTTAAGTTCCAAGCAATTAACGGCTTTTCAGGTGACGATGAAAATGTTCGTCACGCGTTTCGCTCATCGTCGTGGGTTGTAAGTCACGCTTCTAATTAATAACTTACGTCATAAAGTATTCGATGCTCTACGCTCGTAGCTCGGAGCGTTGAAAAAGGAACAACTCATAGATTTATTTATCCATAGCGATCTTAATAATCTTCTCGAGGTATTTCAAAGAATTATTATGTCAATATCAAAGTAAGATTGACAATACCTTAATGATGGAACAATTAAATGTGAAGAACTTTATTAGACGATTATATCAAAGAAGAAGAAGAAGAATAGGAGTTACGTAAATGCGTTCCAATGTATTATACTTAAAACTAAATGTCAGTGTACATTGAACACAGGAAATCATGATCTTCGATTATCACTATCGATATTATACGTCATTTCCGGTTTCTTTCGAAACTACGGAAGTTATTCTTCTCTTGGTATCATTTTCGATTATTATTGTATAAAACAAAAGGAAAAAAAGAAAAAAATAATAGAAAAGACATTCACATACAAGCATCAATGTGCAAAGGCGTAGATAAAAACGTCATTGGGAAACGGGGTCACGTCCTCGTTGTATTAACATTTAATAACGAATACTTCGAACATATAATAGTAGGTATGGTGGAAATGTCGACGTACGGCACGGCAAAGGCATCCGCGTGCGTTTCTTCTGTTACGCGAGAGATAATATTGCACATTGTTCGTTCAGCGACTTGCTATTAACGTACGATTGTTCCCCTAATTGCACCCTTACTCGTACCATTTGATTGTTTGAAAATAAAAAATGTTAGTAGGTAAGGGGATACACGATAGAGATGTCTTAGAACGTCAGCATCTTTATTAATCGTTCAGTAATACACATTATATTATGGTATAATTCGATCTCCTTGAAATTTAGATCGCAAAGTCAGTAGGATTTAATGCGTACACGTTGAGATTATCAAAGTGTAGATCTTGGAAAAGATTTTGCAAGATATTCGTCGTTCACCTTACATTTGAATGTTCAAGCATGTAAATTTTCTTAGCGAATATAGGCAAAGTAGTAAGTAAGAGTTTCTCAAATTCAAATCGCAACGTCAGCGATCTTAATTCTTCTGAAAGATCGTGCCAGAAGCCAAGATCCAGAAGCGTTCCAGTCGGACGAAGTTTGAACAGGTCTTTTTAAAATCGGCTTGCAACATACGCAGAAGTAACGCACGATTGTATGTACAGTACTCTCGTTCGTTGCTTTTCACCGTGTCGCACGTAATTGGGAAATAGAATGCATTTGATGCGGTCAAGAGAACGGATTTAAAATATACACATACACGCAAGTGCACACATATTTATATATATATATATAGATACACATATTAGAATCGTAAGAGAACGAGTTAAATTCCCGTCGCGGGAAATCCGAATCTCACTTGCAACATTTACAAGTAGTAATTAACTCGATCTCGTTAATGGCACATTTTCTCATTAATCATAGGACGAAGAGGAGGTCTTGCTCCACACGGAACCATCCATGTCCAGCATTGCGATCGAAATACCGTTCTAATTGAATCTCGGCCATAATAAGAGAGTCAACGAATACTTCTTTTTTCGCGAGAGAACGTTTTACGAACGATTTTTAATCGATCTTGTTCAAATGTTATTTTATCTTAAACAAATTTTATTGTCTATTAAATCTCGATCCATTATATTTTTCTATTTTTATTTTTTTTTCATTTTATTATCGTTTCTTTATTTAATAACAAAAATTTGTATTATCATCCTTAATTATCATCTAAATACCAACACGCTTAGTTGGAAAAAATGTTTGCAATGAAACACACGTAACAACAAAAAAAGATTTATATTCTTATAAGACAGGATCGATCATAAATCGAGGAGTTATTTGCGACTTTTTTGTTTCTTACATTAGCGACACTTTCTTCGCTTACGTAAAAAAAAAATCTATTACACGAATAAATATTAATTACGTACGAACTATGCACGATATTTCCATTCACATATGGACGATGCTCGCGTCTTTGAGATGATAAAAAGTACACGTAAGAATGTCGGAAGTGTTTGCTAACCTCGCTGAGCTCTCGAAGACTTCAACGAGGGTCGTTTGAAAAAAAAAAAAAAAAAGACAGGAAAAGAAAAAGGGAAAAAGAAAGACGAGACGAGACGATAAGAGACGAGAAGAGAGGGTGTTCAACATCGACAATGCGTTTGATACGTGCCAAATAGGTAGAGATTCTTGGAAATACAGGAAAATACTAGAATCTCCTTTTACGGTGATACTACATGCGACATCCTCGGTAGGTTTTATACCTAGGAACACTATAGAAAAACTATTTCTCTTCGACGTATCGCTCAGAGCCATCTCTTATCCTATTACAAAGCTATCGTACTTAACGTTTTTCCAAAGTTACGAGCAATTTTTCTTTTCCAGTTGTTTCTGTAGCTAAGTAGCAACAGGTGTTTGTAATTTACGCATAGAGGACCTTTTAATCTTTTCCACATACATACATACACGCATACACACACACATGCCATTCACTTTTCGTCATCGACGTAATATTCAATAATTGACTTTCTCTAAAAATGAAAAGAAAATGCCCGATTTAAAGAGGCTCGTATTAATTAAGGACATTCGACCTTCGCGAAAGTTAATTGAAATCGATTCACGTGCTTCTAAAGCAGTTTGACTTTCTCGTCATGGTAATTTCTTGTTTTGTACAATGTTGCGTTTGCGATAGAAAGTAGTTCTCATTCTCTTTTCAATCGTGATTGGCCTAATTTCGAGACAAGTCAACTACATTTTCAAAGGTTTTGCGTTTCTATTCGTTTTATACGAAACAAACAAACAAAACATTGTTATTGTTCTCTTTTTTCATTCATTTATTTTTTGGAGATATAATTTAGTTGTTTCTTTATATTCACAAAGAATGATATTTAATCGAAATATATATATAAATCTTTTTAATAATTATTCAACGAACTTGAAATATTTAATTTAATGTTAAAAGAGACGTTAAGGAACGCGGAGATGATAAATAAGACCGGTTAAGTAATTTGCATACAAGGATAGTCGTTAATTCATCAAGTCCAAGACACTTGGAATCTTTCGAATACTAATCTCTACCTCTCGTATTTTTTTTTTTTTTTTTTTTCATTTTTTCTTATTTATCTCTCGAAAGACAAAAATATCTGCATTTAGCACGAAAAACCTTCGAATATTTTACAAAACTGAATAATCTGACCTTCAATCGTAAATTTCTGTTCTCATCAATCGTAAATGTCGATCTATTTTAATACGAGAAATCTCGTTGCGTTTTCTAACGATACAAAATTGAAAACTATTTGTTCTCTTTTTCAGATGGTGCACCAGTTCCCGAGGACGCTGTAATACACGAGGTGAGAAAAATGGTGAAAGCTAGTTCAAATTCAAGGACATCGAGACACGACGAAAAATATTTGAAAATCTTAAAAGAGAATTAACGAACGAGGATAAAAGCAAAACTAGCTGACCGATTAGTATTTAGTCGAACTATAATTTGACCACAATTATCGACCAGTAACAGTGTTTATATTTCTTAATACCTAGAAAACGAGAACGTAAATTTGATCTAAATTTTTTTCCTACTTGCTTTTTTTTTTCTACTTTAAAAACAGACACATTATCGCGATATGCGAAGTTTACGTCAGAAATAATTTCTAGTGACGTTAATCTCGTCAAAAGACCGCATTCATGGTCTTTAATAAGCGTTCAGAACGAGTAAGAAAGAAAGAAAGAAAGAAAGAGACTAAGAGAGAGAGAGAGAGAGAGTTTGTTAGATTTTATCAGTAATAACAACTACCAAGACTAGTAAACAGAATCTCCCCTCGAAAGTACGTCTCATTTTGTCTCTAACCTTTAATTAATCTCACATAATAATGAATTTAACAAGGCGCGACAATAATTTTCGTTATTTATTTTTATAAAGTATAATATACATAAAGAGTCTCGTATATTTATCAAACGTGCATGCAACTCGCGTTTGTACGGGATCAACGATCCGTATCTTTTGATTAACGACACGAGACGACTTTCAAAAAAAAAAAAAAATAAAAAACAGACTAAAGAATTTTTACTCCTACATTTATTTTTAAATGCACTCCTTAAGAACATTATTTAAAACGAAACGTTACAACGTTGAACGGACGTGGTTTAGAATGGTGAATCAAAGACAGATTAGTTATATATATATATATCTCAAAAGAGAATCTTCTCTATTCGTGATAGAAAGGACTAATAACGTATAGAAAAGTTTATTTCTATCTTTGTCGGTTCTTACAAACGATCATTTATTCGACGAGTTGATTGCCCTTAATTCACATATAATTCATACCGAGTCAGTTCACTGTTGGTGGTAGAGCGAAATGACCATGAGTAGTAGTAGGTATATACCATAATATTATAATACATGGACGATGGAGATGATGATGCTAATAGGGCAGCGCGCGTGCGCATCTCTCACAAACGTAGATGAGGCTAATAATATTATCTACGCTAGTAACGCGCGTTTTGCGAGATCACCGTGCAAGACTAATTTACGTCTCCGTAATCGCGTAATAATAACGTTTCCTTCTCTCCCTTTCCCTTTCGCGATTCGTCTTCCGTTCTCAAGCTCCTCGACTGCGGGGATCGTCTCTGTTCTCTCGACCATTTGTAATATTTCAATGTGTATATATATATGTATATACGCTTTGTTTTCTCACTCTCATTCTCCTTCTCTTTATTCTTCCCCTTTTACCTTTCTATCTTTCTTTATTTCTCTTATTTACCTTAGATTCTCTTCATAGTTTCAAGTGGACTTTTGCAAGAAGTTCTTACCTATACCTTTCGAATATAATTGCCTATTATTTTGCATTAAAACTCTCGTTAAATGAGTAATCGTCTATCTGTCTTTATTTTTATATATTTTATTTTCTTTTTTTAATTATTTCTTTCTTTCTTTTTCTCTTTATATATATATATTAATTTTTCTTTTTGACGTATGTCTTTGTGAAAATCGTTACCAGTTATTATTATTATTATTATTATTATTATTATTCGATGTCCTCTCTCGTAAAAGTCCTAAGAAATAATTATTAAAGAATAAGATAAGTAGAAGTAAAAGTATGGTTACACTAATCGCACATAATACTATCGTTTAATTTGCTTCGACCATGACGACGATAGCTTTATGTATTTTTTCTTTTTTCTTTTTTTTTTTTTTAAAGATCTCAATTATTTTAATCATTATAAAACCAGGAGAAGTTAAGAACGAATGATTTACGATTAGCAGTAAAGAGAACAACGCATTTCGGAATAATTTAACGAGTTACTCGTGGTTTTTACGTTTGAAAGGACTTTCCTCTGTTGAGACTATAAGGATAACGAAAATGGTAGATTATGAGAGGATTGCAAGTTAGAAAATTATAACGAGCCGATTCACTTGGAGATCGTAAAATCCTTGTCCTTTATTACGTATAACACAAGCAAAGTATTGGCAATACACATTTCTTCCGTTCGTCTTTCGTACTTGCATAATAATTAATATTATGAGAGAGTGAGAGAGAGAGAGAGAAAGTATTCTTTTAGAAGAAACAGATTTTTATCTACGCATTTTAATATTCATTCGTTATAAAGAATAACAAACAAGAGAATATTTAAAAAAAATTTGTAATTCGCTTTAAACCTTATGGTAATTAATTGTGAAAAGATTTTTAATTATTGATTTTTTTATTGCAATTTTAATTGAACTTTTATCAAACATATATAATATGAATAATTATGATAATAATTTAGAGAGAGGTAAATAATAATATCGATAGATTGTAACATAATTGACCCGTGATAGTTAGGTATGTAGATATATCAGTAACACAATGCTAGGCGTGTCGTCGGTGTGTCGCAAGTCGACTCGCGTGAACGCACGCACGCACGCGCGCGCACGTGCGAGAGTTTGAGACTGTAATAGAACGCTTGATTGTGGGTTGCTTAGTTAGACATAGGCACCTACACACACCAACGCATGCATGACTCGCGCCGACAAGATAACTAGTTTCGAAGGCGGTCGCTGCCACGAAGATGCCTTAAATGTCAAGGCAAAGACATCGTTGGGCAGTTATCGACGATCGGATGCTGAACTTTGCATCGTCTCGCGTTGTGCTTTTCACCTATCCTTCAATTCTGAAAATATTCGCATTCTACGCACTTGACAGATTGTTCTTTTCAAATTGGAATTTTTTTCTTTTTTCTTTTTCTTAAACTTTTTTTTCTTATCAAACGTATATCAAATAATCCCGGATGCTGAACTTTGCATCGTCTCGCGTTGTGCTTTTCACTTATCCTTTAATTTTGAAAATATTCGCACTTTACGTATTTAACAGATTGCTAATATTTTCTATAAGACTTATATCAATCACAGATGCCTTTTCATTTGAACCTGTTTGTTTCAAATATTTGATATTTAAATGGTTGTTCGAAATAAGGGCCTCTGTTACCTATTACAAACTTGTAAGATAGACAACGATAAAATTGAACATAGGCTTTTCTTCCACAAGACACTCATTTATCGAATATCGTAGGATTCGTGAAAAATTTGGTCGTCCATTAAATTGGACCAGAGCTTAACGTTCCACTGTTAACTTAATATTAAACAATTAAATCATTCGATACCTTCGGTTTATTCTTATCGATTAAAACTAACTACTATAGAGAATTTTATCTAGATAAAATCTAATCGGTTGGTTCTTGTTATTAAAATAAAGTTATTCTTAGTAAAGTATATACTTATATGTTTTATCTTCTAGCAAGTAGTAGTACAGGTATTTGTATTATAAATGAAGCTTTCTAACTCGTTGAACTTTCTCTGACTTCTAAGGAACTCTTATCGTTAGAAAGGCCAACTGGAAATAAAATCAAGGTAATGAGGAAATAATTCTTTATCTTCCTGTTGCAGGATTCAATAGCATCAGCATCGGAAACCGATGAGGATTATGCGGACGGCGATGATTCCGACATGTATATGGAGACTGATGGTGAAGAGACGATGACGGATCACGAAGAAAATCGAACGGAAAGGATTGAATTAGATACGACGACCATGAAAACCGATGACAAGCAGAATGATACAAGTACAGATGAAACGGATACGAAAGATCAGGAAACGAAGAATACTGAATTATCTCCTCAAGCTCAACAACCATCCTTGGATGCTGATAAAAGCTTGGAAACCGAGAGTCAAAACTTCTTTCCATCTTTCGCTGAATTATTCAATAATCACAGGTTACCATTGAACGATCAACAACAAAGATACAGACCCAACAGGTTCTTGGGTTACTTTCAACGCGATCGTGGTGTCTATCAAACAGCTTCGGCATCTTCCAAAGAGGTGCAACATCCCCTTTTGGGTTCAGGAAACTTCGGAGTTATTCGCGGTGGAACTTACTATCCCGAAGATAAGGAGAACGAAGAGTATGCTGTTGAAGATACACTCTATAATCCTTATTATCACGGTGCGACTGGTCGTGCTCGTGCCAATTACTATAGGAACCCTAAACCTCAACCAGTTAGAGGAGGCGATTTCTTCGCTAACTTCCGTGATTTCGCCGACATCACTGCACCACCTAAGTCGAGTTTCTCTCATCTTTCCGTTGTATACGCGAACAAGAATGGTAGCTCTACAGGACGTATCACGGAACCGAGAAACATCATTGAAACTCTGAGAATGTTGGAGGAAGAGGAACAGCGGTCAAATGTTATGGAAACGGCAACTACGGAAATCCCTAGGAAGAAGCTTAGTAAAGGGAAGAGGAAATTAATCAAGATGAAACAATACGACGAGGATAAGGCGAGAAGATCTCGCGTAACGATAGAACCACTTTTAGCATTGAGTTGAAAACTGAGTTCGTACTTATTAGTGTTTACGGTTTAGAGGGGACGAGAAACTTTTGGGATAACGTCCTACACGCGCGTAAATAATATTTGGCGCTCGAGAAAGATCGATAAACAAGATTCTCAACCAATTACTCTTTCGATTGTAGGAGGTCTAAAAAAATGCGTATTAGTTTATGTCTCAGTCGTATAGAGATCGAGATATCAATTATCTATTTCTTCCTATTACGTTTGTTCAACAAAATTGATCATTTCTCGAACGATCCAACAAATGCGTCAGAAGTATAAGATATAAATATCGTTATCGATGATACGATATATACGTAATATAATAATAATAATAATAATAAAATAATAATAATAATCCTACTAATAGTTAAAGTATTAAATATTCATTAAGTAGATTAAATAATTAAATAGGAATGATCGTAAGTTGTAAACGTATACGTGTGATATTATTGGAGATGTCATCCAATGATGAAAGCTAACGATTATTATTATTATTATTATTATCATCATCTACCACCGATTCATGGGCACGCGCCAAATTGATCGTGCGAGAGTAGCGCATGCACTTTCGTTACGCTCGAGTAGGCCTGAATACCGGAACGAGTAAACGAGTAAACGGAGAACGACGACACGAGCTCTTTCGCTTGCTCGTTCGTTCATTCGTTCGTTCATTCGTTCGTTCGTTCGTTCATTCGCGCGATAAAACGTGGGCTTCGAGATTATACACAAGTCCAGGACAAACTGACAGACGAATGAACTGACAGACAGACAGACAGACGCACGCGACTACTACTCGTCGTTCTGCTCGTGACTGCTCTCCTACCGCACAAAAACCATCAACGATTTATTTGCATGTTACCTCAATTCACTTTACCACCTGGTAAATTCAACTAAATGCATTCTACATCATAGTATTCGATATCGCATACACAGGTCAATCTTACTGCGAGTTCGATCATTGTGCTATTTCCCTCCCCCTCCATCAGAAGTGTAATACAGGTGGAGAATACGCAAATGAAATAATTTAATAAGATGATAAGATTAATCGTAAAAATTTAAACGGGATTGGTTGAAATGCTAAGAAAAACAATAAGAAAGAAGAAAGAAAAATAGAAGGATACAACGATCGACAAGAGTGAAATACTTTTTTTATTATTATAAACAAAATTTGGTTCGTTTATTTACTATCGCTTTTGTTATCCACGATTTTAATGTCTTCCCATGCGTGCTATTCGCTAACGTTTTATCCTTTTATCTTTTAAGTATCGTAATTAAATATAAGTTAAACGTAAGTTTGCCTCGTTTCATTTAAGATTTAGAATAATATGTTTAGTCTCATGATAATTATTATATTTTAATTTTAATTTAGGATAATTTTATTGTAATAAGTAATTATAGTACTATTGTTAGACGTATTTTACGTTAGAGTATTGATAGTTCGCTAGATCGTACGTATTTGTTAGATTTATCGACGTTTAAGTTAAGAAAAAAGTTAAAAAAAAAAAAAAAAGAAAAAGAAAAAAGGTAATAAGAAAAGAACAAGAGAAAACGATTTAACCACTAAAGACTGCCCTATTCTCTTACGATCGTCCTTGATCTACGAAAGTAATTTGAATTATTATTTTTTAGTATTATTATTAATATTATTATTATTATATTATTATTATTATTATTATTATTATTATTATTATTATTATTATTATTATTAATATATTTCTCGCTAATGCGACTTTTTTTTTTATTCTCCCGCATCTTTCTAGAAATTTGTTTCTTTCTTTCTTTCTTTCCTTTATTATTATTATTATCTCAAGTATGATCGATCGCATGACACATCAGGAAATCATGAAAGCGACGATTTCCTCTTCATCATCGAGGACGAAATTCACGACGAAATTGATTCGTTCGATCAATTCGTCGTAGATCTCGAACGCATTGTTATTACATTTTGTTGTTGACTATTGTAATTAGTTGTATCGTTAGGTTTATTAATCTATAAGAAAAAAAGAAACATATAAATTGTATGTATATGTATATTCGTCAGACTTGGTGTCTTTCGTTCTTCCCTTTTCCTCTTCTACTTCGTGAAAAGACCACGAGATATTACAAATAAATATAAAAAAGAAAGAATAACACTATCGGTCTTCATACGAGAATTTAGGGAAAAAATCATCGTTCGAGTTACTGTTTGTTTATTACGTTCATTGTACACGGTCGTATATAGATATTTATATGTATGTATGTGTGTATACGACGTTATAAGAAAAAAGAAAATAGAAAACAGACAAATTTGAGCTGTCGACTCAATCGAGCAACTTTCCAACACACGGAAACTTTCACTGTCGAATGCACTTCTTTAACATCGTGATGAGTTTCCCGATGCCGGCATTTATTTCCGCGTACGTTCCAGGTTTGTACATCCATGCAGGTGTACTGAAAACTTTGTATTTTTTACACCTCGTAACCCCCTTCACATCCTTCATCTCCACCTTCGCACCCATTTGTTTTGCTATGGTAATCGCTTCCGCGTACGGCCAATCATCCAGCGAGCCTACATTTTTCATCAAAACTCATTCGTTAACAAATAATACGTGGAATTTGGAGGATAGATAAAAATAATAAGAGATAATGTTTTTTTTTGTTTTTTTTTTGTTAATTGTTATTATATACTTACAATCTTTACCGAGAGTTATTTTAACGCCTTGTAAAACTCGAGCAAGTAGAACACTTGCTATGCAAATAGAACCTATTGGTTTTTTTCCGCAGGTGAAATCTCGTATCAATTTTTCTAGGTCAGGTATCACCGTACAATCGCATCCTTTGGTAGCGAAATCGCTTCTACGGTATAGAAAATGAAATATAAAAAAATGATAATAATAAAAATATGAGAACGATAAAATAATGGTTAAACAAGAAAAGAAAAAATAACAATAAATACTGACAATGTCCTAACAGCACCAAATCCTCCAGGAAGTATTAAACCACTGTGATGACAAGCTTCACATTCGCATAAAGGTTGGATACAAAAACGAGCTAATCTCGCAGATTCAACTAATACATTTCTAGGACCAGAATTACAATCGGGCTCTTTCGTGTAATGATCGATCACTTCGCACATGTCCATGTCGGGGGCATAAAACATTGGAATCATTCCTTTTTCGCATATGTGAAACGTCGCCGACATGCATTCGGCTATTTCCGTGCCGTCAAGATTACCGCAACCCGAAAGTATCTGAAATTAAATCAAATATATTTCGATTATATCTTCGGACAAGATCAAACATCGAACGAGTTTGGACAAAAAAATGTTCATATCGTTTCGATGATCTGGTTAAAACGCACACACACACACATACACACATACTGTTACCGATTTTCGAATGTAAGATCCGAGAATGGTCGCTTTCGACGACATCAAATATTTTTATTTGTTTTTGTTTTTTAATTTTTATTATCTTTCTTTCGTTTCATTTGATTTTTTTCTTTATTATTTTTTTATTTTTTTTATTCTTATTTTTATTTACCGTTTCATGTTATATTACAAATGCGAGAGATAGAGGCAAATAATTAATTGCCTCCCTCGTAATGACTTTCGCGCGTACCTCGGATACGTTTTCTTGTAGTATCGCTATATAAAGGGAAACGTTAACAGTTTCTGGCTCGGGGCGTCGAGAAAACGTAGTAGTTACATCACGATACGAAAGTGCATAACCGATAGATATACTTTTTCGTTTGCATGCGAACCTAAGCGAATTCGAAAGATATCTTCTATTTAACGTGTCAGTCTTACAAGATCTTATCGTAAATCGTACTTTTTATTTTCATCGAGCTCGTTAATCCCTTCTGTTTAACAGTCACGAACTTATGTGCAGGAAGTTAACATTATGAAATTAAAATCATTAACAGACTCACTATAGCTATCTTAGGAATATCGCATGATTTGTCGTCCCTTCTTTTCGTTAATCTTTTAAATTTGAGACACGATGACGTATGTAGAAGATTAGGTGAATTAATTAATGAAATTTTAGGAACATCGTTACAAATTAATGTTCTTAAACGCGAACGTAACATGTTCTATTTCTTTTTTTTTTTTTTTTTTAATAAAATATTATTTAATTCAAACTTTGAATTTAAATTTGAATTTAAAATTACTTAATAATTTGGTTAAGAACATCGAGAAAAGACATTTGTCAGATTTACGCGATACACGATTTTCTTTTGATAATTTTGTATTTAAACAATTATAAGATTGAGTCTGCAGAGTAATCTAACTAACCGACTGTACAACTGTACGTGTTATTTACCGATGGTAAGGTAGTTTTATAAAAAGAAAAGTTTAGTATTTGTGCGAGAGAGTGCAGGAGTATTCGGAATTGTGATCAGTGCCCTCGGTGTTTATTCATAGAACTCATTTACTCTACAGGTATATTATATCGACTTTGAATCATTCAAAGTAATCCAAATTTATTAACATTTTATTTTAAATTAATCACAAAAATTTATTTTTTAAATAATTAAAGATAGTAGAACAATAAGATGATTGATTAAACGAATTAATATACAAACAAAAAAGAAAGATATTGAATGAAATAAGCCTAAGACATTGAAATAAGTCATCCTTTGTCCATAAGTTAAACCACTAGCACATAGAGTGGTTGAAATAAGCATCGACAAAATATATTCGACTTAAGTTTATGGCTCGTATAAACCTTTATCGTGCTCTAGGAAGAATTTTGCGTGCAGACTATGAATACCAAACGGATAATCGTCGGTGTAGGCGAGATTTAACAAGGTGTACGAGCTCTGGAGAAAAATAATAAATTTCTCGGGTCCGAAGAAGAAAAAAAAAAAAAGAATAAGAATAAGCATAAGAAGAAGTACGTAGTAATACTTACTACAACACAGCATCTTAGAATTTTTACGATGGTACCTTCAATATTTTCTTCGATCCCACGTAGGTAAATTTATCTTGGGGAATTTTTCTTTCCCGAGTTTCGAAAAAAAAGAAAAGCTATCGTATCGCGTATGAAATAAGAGAGACACGGAAAGATCTTTCGTCCCTTTTATCATCAACGTCGGCGTCATCTTTACGTGCTGCCACTCGACGCGTCATATAAACTCACTTTATTCTAATTATCAGTCGAAGACGAGCGCACCCTTGAGTGCCGTTTCGTCGCTTCGCTATCTCAACGATCCCTTTTCAACGACGAGGAGAAGAAGGCAACGAAGGTTTACGCATAATCTTATGTAAATCCTTCGTTACCCTTATGCTTGCACGTTCTTATAGAAAAGAGAGAGAAAGAGAGGTGGGTGAAAGTGAACGAGATAGATAGATGGATAGACAGGTATATAGAAAGAGAGAAAGAGAAAAGGAAAGAGAAGGGGTTGCTTCTCGAGTTACACGACTAAAGGGACACACGCGTACTAACATATACACCCACCCACCCATACACATATACGCATATAACTGAGGCGATGCTGCTGGGCTACGGCTTGTGCTAGGGCGCGAGACTTATATGAATGTTAAAATAAGTTTGAAATTGTCGCGGACAAGTTCATTCCCATGGGACGTACCCCACGAGTAATTCGACGGCGTTGGCGGTTTCGGCCTTTCGCCGAGTTTGCGACCAGCCACCGAATTCGCCGCAACTTCCGCGTACATGGTACCCCCCATCCCCCCATCCCCCTACCCCCTTGCAGAATCTACTCACTCCTTGTCCCCTTTCATCCCTCTTTCTATCTCTCTTTCTTTCTTGCTTTCTTTCTTATTCTCTCAATCTCTTTTCCATTGTAATCTCTGTTCTTATCTATCTAACTCTGGTATACGTAATTTGTTCGTTGTATCTAACAAGTACATTAAGAAAGATCTTGCATTATCGTAGTATTCGTCGTATTTTCCTTTCGTTTCCCAAGGAAAATCTTATTACTCGTCGCGCGTGATTGCTTCGTTCCTTTCTTCTCCTAAGCTTTTATAGAATCTCTTCTGGCTAGCTAGCTAGATGAGAAGATAGGGGTGGCGAACGAAATAAACTTATTTCGAAGTTGAGCTAGCTAGACTGAAGCCGAAGCAATATCTCGAGAAGAGGAAAGAAGAGAAAGCTGAAATCGTTCCGCGGGATGACGTCTTCTACGTATCTTTGTCGTTATGAGAAAGAGAAAGAGAAAGAGAAAGAGAGAGAGAGAGAGAGAAAGAGAGAGAGAGAGAAGTCTGAACCGAGAAGTCGAAAGTTCGTGTCACGAATTCGTGAACCACAGAGAAACAGCGACAAGTTTATACAATGTACACCCCCTTACTCCTCCTTCCCCTCATCATTCTGATTCTCTTATTTTCTCTCTCTCTCTCTCTCTCTCTCTCTCTCTCTTTGTCTCTTTCTCTATTTCTGTTTCTCTCGTAGACTGACGGGATAAATGCGATGTGATGCGAGTAACTGAGTGACTAATTGAATGAGGCGTCTCAGAGGATTTCCATGCGCGTCACACGTCAGAGTTTCGTTGGCGCAACGGGGAAACGCGAATAACTCACTGCGAGCTTAACAGGAATGCGTGCCAATCATTTCGGAGTAGGGAGAAATCATCGCGATATTATTTGGTCTACCACTAATATCTAATACACGTCGATCTTTGTTGCATCGATAGTAGAAGTCCGAGAGAAACGAGAAATCTGTGCGAGAATGAGATGATAGGAATATGATATAGTAAAGTAAGATAAGTTTTACGTTTTGAAATCGTTAAACCTAGAGTTCGATATCTACTCGACGAGACTCGAGTTTAAATCATCCTGGGATTTGAACTCAAGTTGAATTAACTAGTCATTTGAAAATATCTTGTTTTAATGGTGTTATTTGTATTTCTAAACAGTTTGTACAATTGTTGTTAAATTAACAAAAATATTTGTTCTTTTTATCATGGGACAAATATAATATGTGTTCGTATATGAAATATTTAACAAGAATAAATAAAATAGATAATAATAATAATAATAATAATGTGAAACACGATGGGAATAAAACGTTTACTCGAATTATGATGGAAATAAATATACAGAAAAAAAATTATGTATAGAATGCGATAAGTATAATAGATATTTAATAAATGAAATATTTGTGATCGACAAATAATCGAGTTTTAAACGACGGGGGTAGTGTAACGTGTATGACCATTAACGTCATTGGTAGTTTCTAGCCGATCTTCGATATCATGATTTCGACATTGTGATGATGGGTTTGAGAACGAGTTGGCAGTTTTCAGTAACACTTCGCACGTCGCTATCGAAAGCGGAAAGAGGAAGAAGGAGTCCTTCTATTCTGCGGCATTGCGGATCGGTAAAGGAGGCTGTTTATGCATTCTTGGCGCGAACGCAATCGCTGGGGTACCGGCACAGGGGTTTGGATTTCGTGCGAGAACCAGACAAGAGAACAATTACGCGCCGTCAGCCCCGTTACCGGTAGGATGCCATGAGGTGAATCAAAACTAGGTGTGCGCCATCACCCCTGGGTCACTTCTATCTTTTCGTTTCTTATTCTCTTCTCTTATTTTTTCTCTTTTCTTTTTTCAAAGTCTACTGCTTTTTACTTATCCCTGGAGAAGGATCGAAACTCGATCGGTGAGAGCCAAAGTAACAACTATCGATCCATACTCGAACTTGATTCCACTCAAGAAACACCCCTTTACCTTAGAATCGATTTTCAAAAAATATTGCATTTTCTATGAACGTTTAAAAACTTCTTTTACTTTTTTCTTTCTATCTTTTGTATATTACAGTTTTTATTTATTCCCTATGAGAGAGAAAGAGAGAGAGAGAGAGAGAGAGAGATATATATCGTTCATACTCAGACGATATTTTTCGTTCCACCTTCGAGTGTTGTTCTACTTTCCCTTGTTCTGCGTTTAGCCCAAAAGGAGGTGGAAAAGAGAGTAACCTCTTGGCTACAGTTAACCATTATTGGTAAGTAGTTGAGGCGGTGAGTAATGGCCGTTGGGAAAAATTCTTCGAATCGGCCGCGAGAGTATCCGATTTATCCACCTGGAGAACGCGGTATTTCGAATACTTTGGATTCTCCTGTGAGCAAACGAAAGCTTATCGTTTACTTTGGATTATATAAAGCTTGTAATAGTTGATTTTGGATTGATATAACACTCATTATGTGGGAACGTATTACTTTGTTAAAACGATTAGACGTGAATTAACGTATCCGCTATTTCGTATAATTACACGTTTCGTATAATTAGACTACTACGAGGTCGTAACTTCACGCATACGCTAATCAATTTCCACGAAAAGGGAATTTGTCTTTCGTCGAAGTGTGTATAGGAATACTTGTCGATCCTCGTTGACGGGGTAGAAAAATGTAAAAAAAGAAATAAAGGGGATGCTCTCGAGGTACGCGGATTCGCATGGAAGTCAGAGTGCTATTAAAATCTCCGTAAAGTTCATCTCGTTGGAATAAATGAATAAATAAGAACGTAGGGGTCTCTCGGTTGGTGGGTAACTATGAAACTGAAAGTATAAAGCGGTTTACACCCATCACACCTTTGTATCGGATATACTCGTTTTATCTCTCGTTACAACAACAAAAAATAATAATAATAATGTACTGAAAAAACATTCTATCTCGATGACAGAGTTTCGAGAAAATATGGATGAATCATTTTTTGGGAAAGGTGTGGGGAGGGTGGGGGAAAATCTTAAATGTTAAGGAACGAGGTTTTCGTTAGAATGAAAACTCTGAAGTTAAAGTATGAAGAAGAAGAAGAAGGAGAAGAAAAAGAAGAAGAAAAAAAAGACGAATGGAAGGAAATGGAAGAAAAGAAGAGAAGAGAAGAGAAGAGAAAAGAAGAGAAGAGAAGAGAAGAAAGAGAGAGTTTTATTGTATTTTTTTCATTAACAAGTCCAGCCGGTACCCGAGAGACTTGGCAAAGTTGGCTGCGAGTTTTAGCGAGACTTTTGTTAATGTTCGGAATTAACGGAGTAAGGAGACTTTAAGTCATAAGGTCTCATGGGAGCACGAGGTTCGACGCGAACTTTCACGATTCTTTATTTCTTTATCAACTCCGAGCCCCCTGCTCTCGTTCCCTCGAACCTTTTCCTTCTTTTACTTCCTTACTCCTTCTTTCTGCGCTTCATGAAACGTTCGCCGATCCGACCAACCGTTTCTTCTACTTGCGCACCGCGTTTCATAATTACTTTCCTCGACGCGTTCTGAAAAGTCAAAAAGTACCCTACCTACCTATTCCTGTACGCTATAGTTTTACCGATAAAAATATTTTCATTCATTCATTTATTCATTGGCGATGTTTCATTTCATTTATTTGCAGTTTTGCAAAATATCAAATATTCCATAAGAATAAAATTAAACAGAATTATTTATCAATCGGTCATTAAAATTATATTAAAATTATTCATGATTTAATATTCATATTTTAATGCACGCACACATAGATCTTGATTAATATTTTCAACTTATTCTGAAAAGTCAAAGTAATACCAACCTACAACTATTATCAACCACAACAAAAATTTTTCAATATCATTCGTTAATGATATTTCATTCAAAATAATTACATTTAACAAAACATATCAAACGTTTCACGATTATCCGTTAAATTTATTAAAGATAATATGTTCGTATTTAACGTACGTAGATCTTGATTAGTCATTTTAGCTATCAAAATAGTGACTAGCAATTATGGCAACGCAACACTGGAGACGGCGTTGAACTCGATCGTCGATTGGGTGGTGGTATGCCTTGGATCGAACTTGGAAGCATAGTATGTTGTGTAGATCGGGCAAAACGGTAGCGCGTCACGTATAATGCAACATGAACGCATATCGTGTTGGTACGTTTAGACGTAGAATTAGCAAGAGCACTTCGCTCGACGTATGCATGCATCATAGCATTGATGGACGCGGTTCGATGCTATGCGTACATGTACTTCTCCCTGTTTCTCTCTCTCTCTCTTCTCTCTCTCTCTCTCTCTCTCTCATTCTCTCTATCTGTCTCTAACACATACACGCATACACACATACACTCTCTCTTACACGGTATGTGTCGTGTAGATCGAAGAGAGGGTAGAACGACGTTACTCGCTCTCATGTAACTAATCAACCGGCTGTCGAGCTAAATCGAGTCCTCCTTGCGAGAATTCTACCTTCTCTAATCAACGTTCCCCTCCCAAACTCCACTTATATCGATCTATCTATCTATCTATCTATGTATTTTTTTTTCCTTCTCTCTCTCTCTCTCTCTCTTTCACTTTTGATTTTTCTATTAAACGTAATTAAGTAATTAAAATTTATCGTGCAAAAAAATTAAACAAAACAATAAAAAAAGAGAATTGATTTTATATAAACGTATTTTTGCGATTTTTATTTTTTTGTTTTTTTTTTGTTTTTTTTCTATTTATATCCTTTGTCGTTTGTCACTATAGAGATGATTCGACGTTCGAATGATTTGCCGCGTATTTTTTTTTCGATCACATCGTTTATCCATCGGCCAATAGGTAGAAGCTATAAATTTAACCGACCGATGGCATTTTTTCGCGCGTTCGCGAGAGGAAACGTGATCTACCGGACCGATTACGCGACGCAGCAGTAATTTTTCCCGGAAATAATGAAACGTTCTACCTACGTTCAAAATGAAAAGGGAGTGTTGTGAGCAAGAGGAGGACAACGTAGAACGAGGAGTAGGTAGAACATTACGTTGTATGCAAAGAGAGAGAGAGAGAGAGAGAGAGAGAGAGAAAGGGATATGAACGACGGAAAAAGGGGACGAAAAGAATGTATTGCCCGAGGGGAAGTATTTCAAACGTTTTTGATTCACTTTTACGCTGAATTTAGTGTTTACTTCTGACATAGTAAAAAGTGATGGAAACGTATTAACGACAGAAACGATGAGAGTTTCAAGGACGTTTCTTTTGCATTGGTTCATCGGATATCTGGAAAAAAACATACACACATATATATATATATATATATATATATATATATATATATATATATATATTCTTGACGAAGTACACGAAGTTAGAAATCGAATGAAAAAGCTTGCTAGGTATTTTGTTAATGAGGCGAAAATTGAGACAGCTTTATTAAGTCGAGGGAAGTTGCTCTGATTAAGTTACAAGGCGACCCCTCGACCGACCACCGAAGTCACCCTCCTCTCTTTCTGCTAATTTTATTTATTACGCAATTTAAAAATCGATACCACCGATACGAAGCGATAAGCGAACGAGTCTTTCCTATCTGCAGTTGCATTCTCGTCAGAGTATTTTTTTTTTTTTTTTTTTATTATTGTTGTTCCTTTTTTTTCACTTTAAATCATTTCTTTATCGATTTACTATGATATAATAATAAATAGAAAGAAAGAAAAAAATATTAACTAGAAATATTGTTATCAGACGTAACGACATGACACGTATTTTGAAGTTTGAATTTTCCGTCAAGACGGTCGATTTTGCTTCCGTAACAAGTCGCTAACTATGAGGGTATAACGGCGAGTTGCCGTGAGCTAACCGAGTTAATCTAATCCGATTAACCGAAGACTAAGGGGCTGACTCGTTTCAAGAGGGCGAATGCAGGAAAGGGGGAGGTAAATAGCTACGCTGTCAGCCTTCTTGCTTTTTAATTAATTAACGGTCAATTTGCAGGCGTAGCACGGTACGTCGGAATTTCAACGCGACGTTTTCCTTCAACTCACGCGTGAGAAAAATAATCTTGCCAGAAGATTTTTAAGTCATACATACTTATGTGCATATAGAGTTTATCGTAAAAAAACTGGAAAAGAATTTTTAGACAAATGTTAACACACACACACACAACGATAAGAATCGTTCAAATTTAAGTAACATATATTATCTTTTTATTAATTAGATCAATTGAACGATTACATAATTCCACGAAAATGTTCGGATTACATACGTAGATAGTTGAATGTTTAAATCACGAAGTTCCCCGTGAAGCACGTCACCAGGATGGACAGAGAGAACTTAGGAGAAGATTGGATCCTCGATTTAGTGAGCAGTTAGCAGGTAGCGCGAGAGTGGATTACAAAATTAGTCCGAAAGAGCGGCGTCGTCGTTTCTACCTTATGCGTTACGGTAGTAGAAAATCCCCTGGTGTACTGTCAATCTGGAACATCCTTCAAGGTCGTGCAGACCACTGTTAAGGATTCCTCCGCCATAACCGTTCAAACGGTTATTATCCCTCGTCTTGTAGGTAGATAGATACGCCGTTTGTATGGGAAGGAACGGGGCCAGAGGGGGTTGCGACAAATGAATATCTGATTTATAATTGATCTCAAGGAAGATAAATGGGAAAAAATTATTTGAAAATAACGAGAAAGAGACAACTGGGCCACACGATATCGAAGAAATATTCTCGTTGACGGACGCGTTCAAGTTCAGAACACGCTCGGTCGTTTACACATATATATACGTATAGTATAACATATAAATACGTATACAACACAGATATACGCACACTGATACATCGACAGCCAGTTCGTACATCGTGGGTAATAAAACATTTCGCGTGCGAGGGTATAATTGTCGGGGTCGGGCCCGCGTGTGCGGTTTATACGGTGCTGGATGCCAGTCGAAGGGGTGGTGAGGGGTTTGTAGTCTAGCTTTAGGGGCCCCGGGAGGGCACCGCGCCCCCTTTTTCATC
Source organism: Polistes dominula (assembly GCF_049000335.1). Classification (NCBI taxonomy): domain Eukaryota; kingdom Metazoa; phylum Arthropoda; class Insecta; order Hymenoptera; family Vespidae; genus Polistes; species Polistes dominula. Next base: position 2,053,936 of record NW_028300899.1, read on the forward strand.
CTGTAGTTATTTATCGTCCTGCCTTCCTCTCTCGCTCTATCGCTGTATCTTCTATCTCTTTCTCTCTCTCTCTCTCTCTCTCTCTCACATACTCATGGCCATCCATGGCAGCCCTTCGTTCGGTGGATGGCGAAGGTGGTATCACTCGGTGATAGACTATGAATGTGTGTTGGTGGAACGTTCCCGATAGTGATATTCCAGTGTTAGTGTTGTCGATGATGGTGCTACAGTTACCGGTGGTCTTTCTGGTTACTGGTTGTAGTGGTGTATTGGTTGTAGGTTTCGTGCGAACCTTCGTCAAGTCGCTTTTTCGACCTTCCCGTATCAAGAATTGCTCGGCACGCTTTTCGTTCATCCTCAAGCCCTATCACGATCGGTTAAAGTTTCCTCCTTTTCTTTTTTTTTTCCCTTTTTTCTTCTTCCACTTTTTTCTTCTTTATTCTTCCCTGGAACTTAATGCGAACTTGTAACGCAGTTTTGTGCCCGATCGAACGTCACATCGTACGAAAGAACCTTGAAATTAGCCTTTCTTATATATAGAAATTTTGTTTCTTCTTACCATTCACTTTTAATCAGAATCTTTTCGTTGTAGTTCGATTAATCAAGATGATGATGATTATTATTATTATTATTATTATCGATTAAGGTTTGAACCAATGATTAATAAGGAATAATAATATATCAATTGTGAAATATGTTCGATAACATTTTCATTTAAGGATCGATAAAGATTTTACGGTTTGGGTTTCGTGAGCCGCGGACAGAACGTTCTGGACAGGAAACTGACGGATTCGAGTGATCGAGGGGAAACATCTCGTTCAGGGTGCAACGTTCTGTCAGAATAGTACGAGCTAGAGAAAGACAGAGACATAGTGAGTAAAATAGGAGAGAGAGAGAGAGAGAGAGAGAGAAAGGGAACTCGGTATTCCGGATACGTAAGTGACACATTGACGGGAACTGACCGCCGCTTGGCAGTCCTGACCGTTTCCCAAGGGTGGCTAGTTACCGCATGATTGGCCCTCCATTACCATATACCGTGCGCACTAACATGCTTGCGGTCCTCCACGATATCCGTCCGGCACCTTCGGAATAGTAGCCACGATCGCAGAAATCGAGCGAAAGGAGCCCGAAAGATGTTCCTTCGGGAGAAGATACCGTTGAATCGGCTTATTTCTTTCCTTTTTCAACCTCATCTTTACCAACAATTGTCATTTTTACAATCGAACTTCCTTCTCTCTCTTCTTTCTTAAATTTCACCATTCAAAGTTTTTTTTACTTTTTTTCTAGATCAAACACTTCACCATTATAATACTCTTTCACGATACAATTTATCCGAATTATCTTTCTTAGTTCTTGAACTTTTTATAAACTAGTTCGAATATATTTTCTTAAGAAATTCTATTTATAGATCATTCTCTTTCATCGTTAAAACGGCAAGAAGAAAACGTCGGATACGAAAGGAATAATAAGAAAAGGAAGAAGAAAAACGTAAAGGTAAATAATAATAATAGTAATAAGTAGAAGAAGAAGAAGAAGTAGAAGCAGAAGAAGAAGGCGAGAGGTTCACGAATGACTCGGAAAAACGTAACGTGCGGCGTCGGATCCCGGCGGACATCGCGAAGCAGAGATTTTTCTGCGCGTGCCGTTAAACGAGTAAGTAAGAGAGTAAGAGCCAAGTCGAGTAAGTGTGTAGGTAAACTGCGTTATATATATATATATATATATATATATATATATAAGTACGTACGTGGTACGGCCTCGTTCGAGGTTTTCAAAGCTTTTTGCGACCTTATCTCTCGGTCTCTCTCTTTCTCTTTCCCCCTTCTTTTTCTCAGTTGCTTTCCCTTACGTGTTACTCGTACATATGTGAGAGAGTTGAGAGAAGGAGAAAGAAAGAAAGAAAGAGAGAGAGAGAGAGAGACTCGACGAAGAGAACAACCCTGCCACGGTTAGATGGATAGACGCGATGCGAACGTACGTAGACATGTGAGGGTGCACTCGCTTAATTACACCGGAGCCCTCGTGGGATACTCAGAGGCTGAAGCGACCTTACCCTCCTTCTCTTCTCTCTCTTTATCTCTCTCTCTCTCTCACTCGTTTCTTCCTCACGTGACGTCTGCAACCTACCCTCTAGACGTATCGCATCTCCGCGCAGAGATTTCCAAAGCAGGAACGAACGAACGGCCGCTACCATCTACCTAAGCTGCCATTTCTCCTCTAACGTTCTTGCCGTTCGTTGGTGTTGCATCCCTCCAGGGGACTCCTGGCCGGTTGCAGTCGAATGCACTGCTGTCTGCATCGTTGAGGAGCTCTGCAAACGAAGCACGGCTCGTAATGGCTCAGGAGTAATTTCCCGTATCCTCAGCTTAGCCGCGAGAACCGAAACAGCAACTCTTCTCTCTCTCTTTCTCTCTCTCTCTCTCTCTCTCTTTCCCTTTCTCGCTCTTCCCTTTGACGATTAATCCAAAGTCCGTACACGCTCGATGCTCGATTATCATCGGATCGTTGACAGCTCGTATAATGGATTCATTTCCTTTCCATTTTAGATTACACCCCTTTTCGAAGAAACATTAAATAAGGAGCCCTTAAAAACGAAAATGTTTGCGTGACTTTAGGTAGTTTTTACTCGTGCTAGTTCACAGGTGTCAGAAACGTGTCGAGAAAGTTTATAAACGTTAATAGTATCATCGGGTATGGGTCAGAGGGAGAATATGTAATAAAGATAGTCGTGATGTCTTATCGGTCCATCGAGTCACCTTGTACTCGTATTTGCGACTTTATTATACTTCACCCTGTTCTATAATCCGGTCGTATGTTTTATCCTCGGTTCGATTCGCTCGATGCACTAGCTTAATTAATTAATTTGTAGGATATAGCGGGAACTTGGTGAATAACTCCGTGTACCATAAATATACGCGTGAGGAGAGATAGATTGGTATATGAATGTGTATATAAATGTATACGCATGTAATACGTGTTCAAGAAGTACGTTTCTTGGATGCTTCGTCGAGAAAGCATTCATCATTCCGACGCCTGTTAGTGCCGCGGAACGTCCTACACAACCGGTCTAATCTCGCGCACATAAATAAGATAACAATTTTTCATCCGTTCCCTGCCTCTCTTCTTACTCTCTCACTCTTTTTTATCTCCATGTCTCTCTCTCTCTCTCTCTCTCTCTCTCTTTCTCTCTTTTTCTCTTTCGCAAGAAACATTTTCTTCGTCGAGAAAAAGGGGACGCGACCCCCGTGAGGAGAAACGAGAAGAGGTGACCGAGAGAAGACTCGAGGGATGGATGAGTCTTTGAGGGTGGGGAGCTGAGGCAGACAGAAAACTGGGAAAAGTTTGTAACCCTCGTTACTCGATATCGAGTTCCAATTAGATGACGATCGCATTTCTAGTCGAAGACGTTTTTGCGCTCCGTACCGTACCATCCCGTACCGTACCGTACCGTACCTGAGACGAACGACTAGAACGAGTCGACGAAGAGGACGACTTTCATCTCCCACGGGAAAATCAAACGAATACTAATTCGCGCCGTTTTGGGAGTTTCCTTGATTCGCGGCTCGTTTATTTCTCATCCGAGCTGCTCTCCTCGATTATCGCCTCGATCTTCGATGTAAAGATCTTTTTAGATAGTAAAGTCTATTCTTTTTCTTTTTTTTTTACCCAATTCTTCTTTTTCTCACAAATCTCTAGACAAATAAAGTTAGTTACGTTCTTTATAGACTAACTAAATTATATTTTTTTGATGATACCTGTATATATATATATATTCATTCATTAGCTTAATTATCGTTCGGTCTAGTTAATAATGAACTATCTTGTAATTAAAATAGAAAAGAAAGAAAATAGGATAACCTCGTCACGCACCAAGAAAATATGCCCTTGTTTCGTGTAAATGAAATTGTCGTTTTAAAGTCACGAATAAATAACTTTAATAACGTTTCGAAACGTAACTTAACACAGGGTGTATTCGTTGAATAAACTAGTCGAACTAGTATCTCGGTGTTTAATATTCAGAGACACTTTGAGTAAGAGAGTGAGAGAGAGAGAGAGAGAGAGAGAGAAGGAAAAAGAACATTTTCGTAATAATTTCATGATCCGCTCTCCGGCTCGTGCACATACTCAGTATCGCTCGCTTGCAAACTGTTTGGTAGAGGAAACGAGCGTAACTCGATACGGAATATCGAAGTCAACGTATCCTCTCGAGAGGTTTAGAAAGCCACGGTATGTAGCTCGCGACTCCACCGGAAGGAAGGAAGGAAGGCACCAGAGGATCCTAGGAAGAGAACGTGGCTCGGTACAGTGAGCAAGTGAGAAAGGAAAGGATAGCGTGTAGAGCCGGAGGATGCACTCCAATAGGTCCCGCGACAAAGAGCAAGATCAGTGTGACTCTCAGCTTTCCCTTGGGTTTCGATCAAGGTTCCCACATGTGGTTCTCACCTTCTCCTTACGAATATTCAAGCTTACATATTATAAAGTAAGATCGTTTCAAGTTAACCAAGGTGCTTCTTACCTTTTTCATCTTACTAGGGACTTCGAGGAATAACATTTAAGGTTATTCGAAAGGAAAAACTCGTACGATCACTTTGATACCGGTTAATTAGTTCGAACTTTTTTTCATCTTGTTACACGATTAGTCAAGAATCCGTATGACACTCTATTCTGCATATTAATCATCTAAAACGTTTTATTTTCAATCTAATTTTCACGTCAAAGTAAAATGACAGAAATATGACAACGAATGTTCTGATATATATTATTTTCTTTTTTTTTTTTTATAAAAACAAATAAAAGTTCACTTACGTTAGTTGGAAAAATTGTTTGGATCTTCAGATAGATTGAAGTTTCTTTGGAAAGAAGTAAAACCATCTCTCGACCATTGGAAACACCGACGGAGATGCGACGGAAGTCGGTATTGACAGTCACTGGGGGCTCGAATAAGTGGTGCTCTCCGTGGCTGACTTCGGCCGACGGGGGTGCGACTGAGGAGAGTTTACGTCGACAGCACACGGTAAACCCCCAGAATTGTGGCTCCCCTTGCGCCTCCAGAGACTACGGGCAGAGGTATTGAAAATTACATCTTACTCCTGGTACGAAGCCACCACCCGACTAACGTCACCTCTACGCATTACTAACCCGTTCCGTTGTTTTCCTTATTCTTGTTCTAACACTCACCCCAAATGGGTTATTAATCAACCCTATCAAGAGATATCTAATTTTGTCAAACCTTTTTATTTTTTTTTCAATTTTCCCTTTCTCTTTCTTTATCAAGTATTGAATTGGAATTGGTTTTTCAATCATTGTCCTGATAAGAATTAGAAATAAAATATTTAAAGTTTGTATTATGAGAGATACAAGAATTTTTTAAATGTTTGACTCACATACACACAATCAGTTATCATACTAAAAATACATTTAAGCATTGTCTATATTAAAATTGACGAAAAAAAAAATTGATAGAAAGAAGTTGACTAACTTGAAAGCTGTCGCACGATTTTTTCAAAAAAAAAAAAAGCGAAAAGGGAACTCGAGCGAGGAAAAAAAAATGTGTTCCCTTCCTCCTAACGTTGAATCGCAGCATACATGCATAATACTCTTTGCGTTTTCTTCGTGAGCCGAAGCTCAAGAAGTCGCACACGCAGTTACAACATCAAAGCATAGCTTCTACATGATATAGTATAGAAAATAAGGAATAAGGAAGAGAGAGAGAGATGGGGAAGAAGGGGAACTGGAATGGAATGGAAAGTCCGAGGGAAGAAGTCGTTGTATATCTAAAAATATCGAAAGTTGCCATCGTGTTCGAAGGACACGCGCGTAGAGAATATGGCGAGAAAGAGGGTGTCTCGTGAAAATATCGGGCCGAAAGTATAAACATTTAGACAAGTTTAAATTTCGAACTTTCTTTCCTTCCTCCTGCCACGAGGAAAAGAAGTTTGAGGAGGGTGACGTGTTTCTCTCCTTTTCTCTCTCTCATTCTCTCTCATTCTCTCACACACAACACACTCTTCAAGACTTCAATATTTGTTAAAGTCTCTTCTTACGTTCCTTCTCCTCATTCACCTCACCATTCTCACCTTCCTCCAGTTTCCAAAGGTGGATTCATGATATCTTTCCTTTAAAACGTATAAACCGAGAATATATTTATAGAAAGGAACGTGTATCAAATAGATTTAACGATTATCTCGATACATCGTCGCATTTTCTGTTTCAATAAACATAAGTGATTTTCAGTTTGCGTGAAGTTAAACGGAGAAAAATAGAGCCTTGCTTGTAGTATGAAGTTTCTTACGTTGAAGGGCGTGGTTGCACGCAAGTTCGTATAAGTGTCGGTCACAGATATTACCTGTTAGATATACTTTTATGTAGGTCATAGTATTTTCCACAGTGTAAGAATTTTTCATGCTTTGATGAACGATGATATAATATCATAAGTTTGATATTAAGGAAATAAATGAAGTGAAGTTAATTAACTGATAGGAAGTCTGTGGTTACTAGGAGTTTTGTTAAGTCGGTTAGCAGCTTGGTAGATAGTAGCAGGATTGTCGTTCGGTTCGTTTCGCGAGAAGGAGGAGAAGGGAAAGGACGGAACGTCGAATGGAAGTGGAACAGCCTGGAAGTGGCTGGAATCATCCGAAGTCCGAAGCAAGCGAAGAGCGAGAGGGTCGTAGAGTTGGTAATTGGCAATATGAGTGGCTGGATCCTGTAGGATGTCGGGTCAGTCGCGCGCCCCTGGGAGTACCCCCCTTTTCTGGGGTGGCACTGCCCCGCCGACACCCCTCAAACCTCCTCCTCCTCTCTTCCTCCATCTCTACCATCTCTTCACCCTGCAACCTCGCCACCGCCTCGTGCACCTCCGTTTTCGACGAGAGAACCTCGGGGAAGCAGGAATCAAATTGAGTTTCATACTCACAGGGACTCTCACCCTGCCTACCACGTTCACCCTCTCTCTCTCTTTTGCTCTCTCTTTCTCTCTTCGTCTCTCTGTCTCTTCGTCAGCCCGTTTTCGACGTTCGTTTTCTCTTGTATCTTCTCTGATTTCAAACTCGCGTGCCGACTGATCTCGATCATCCGACTATGCTCGCTAACAGCTTAGAAGACCCAAAGTGTTTTTAATCTGTCGACCACTTTTCACGATGCGATTAGTATCACGTAATAAAGTGCTTTTTTAAAATGATATTTAACTTTTGATTTTTGATAATTGAACGATTGGGATAGAAAGTAATTCAGGTGCCTGTTGACAATTGAACGATCGAAGAATTGAATAGACAAGGATAGTAATGCTCGAGAGAATGGCGAAGGGGTTGACGGATTCGAAAAAGGAGAAAGGGGATTTGGTTGTGCGGCGGCGTCTGGACCGCGGATAATAGGAAGCTGCTGTCGGGGTATCTCTGCTAATCACGTTAAGTCCGGCAGACCGCTTTGTATCCCGCGAACGAGCCACCGTCCGAAATTCCCAAGTCCGAAACTCAGAACCGACACGAACGCAATCCCACCGGTTTCTCTTCCTTCTCTTTCTTCTCTCCTTCTCTTTCTCTATCTCTCTCTGATTCTCTCTTTCTCTTCCTCTTCCTCTTCCTCTTTCATCTATCCCTTCTCAACTACCCTCGTGTTCTACAGCCAAGGTACGCAGCAAACTGAAATTCGTTTACGAGATACCTTTCTAACTACAGAAATCTTTCTTCTTTTCTTTTTCTACAAAGAACATTTCGTTCTTGCGAGCAAAGAGTGAAATATTTTTCATTTATTTAAAAATAAAAGATAACTTCTTTAATATTTATAGATATATGGTATATGTAATACCTATTGTAAATATGTATGTAAATCTCTATAAATATTAGCTATACGTAAGATTAATTCCCGTTTCATCACACACAGCCAGGAGGAAACCAAAGTGAGAATTCTAACGTACAAGGTCGGTGCCGGTAGCCACCGTATCATCACTTCAGACAGCCTTTCCGGTTTGTGAATCTCATTAAAATCATTGGTGCGTGATCTTCGGTTTATGGGCATCGCACTGGACGACCGACGACTCCATTAAGATAACCACCTCCCCGTGATATTGCTTAGACTTCAAGTCATCTCTGCGCCTACGTCGTCCTATCTCAGAAAATCTTTCTCTCTCTCTCTCTCTCTCTCTCTCCCTTTCTATCTATCTCTTTTTCTCATTTTATTATTTCCTGTGGTAATACTTTTCAAGAGCATCTTTCTCCATCAGCTTTTTTTTTCCTCTACGTGATATTTTTCTATCGAACTAGTATATTTAGCTAATCTTTAGGGTTTCGGGGTTAACACATTTTTATATTCGAGATTATTAGATTTTTTGTTACTTCTGACGCTACCTAAATTTTGATGAAAGATGTTAAAGGGCGCAAAATCTAAGGGGGTTATCGAAAGTAAATGGTTATAACTATATTGAGGCTCATCTTTTCGTCGCTCTCACCTTACTTTCCACTTTATTCTAGACGATTATACATGAGACAAATTTGAATAATGTCCTTTATCAGTCTCCGCACCCCCCTTGTTATCCGGTTGGTAGACGAGCAAGCACGCATACGTATTTATCGTAAATATTCCAAGTGGTTTTCGTTCTCTTGGGATTCCGTATCGTCGACCGAAGACTCGACATTATAGGGAACCGTGTTTCAAGCAAGTTTTTCGTCTCGCCACTCAAAGGAGAAGAAGGATCTTGGAAAAGTTTCGCGACGGTTACGCGATAAAGGCAACCGTACATAGGTAAGCTTGATTTAAGAAATTTCTCTCGTAATTCAACTCGACTTGAGTATATCACAACGATTACCTACTACCTATTTACTAACATTGGAATAGAGAAAAAAAGTAAGAGAGAGAGAGAGAAAGAAAAGGTAAGCTTAAGTTGAGAAAAGTAAACGTGTTTGTTCTTCAATCGCATACCTTAGCCACCCATCTTTTTTCCAACGAAGCTCGATTAAACTCTAGAGCGTTTGGGGTAAAAAGAAAAGGCTGAGGGTAATTTGTAGAAGAAGGTCCGACAAAAAGGGTTGCCGCTGCCTTTTCGGAATAGCACGAGAGAAAGAGAAAGAGAGAAGAAGAGAGAGGGGATAATGCGACCCTTGAGATGCCGGACCGCAGAGTGATCTACGATGGTCTATCACATTCACCCGATGTACTTATTTCGCGTCCTGTAGAATGCACGAGATCTCGATATGTCGCAATAAAAGAAAGAAGAATACCTAACAAAGGCAACAGTGGAAAGGGGAGAGGGGGAAAAAGAATGAATAAATAAATAAATAAATAAAACAAGAATTCTAGTAGAGATGGGTGCATAGAAATTAACGGGCCGTAAAAATGTATGCAAATTCGTTAGGTGAAAACCGATGTTATATATTCCACATTCGCGAGTGTGTTCTCCTGCCTAACCACTACCACTGACAACAGTGATAGTAGCAACGGCATCGGTAGCATAACCATCAACTCTGTCGTTCGAAACCCACCCCACTTTCCATCCACCTGACTCGAATTCCACCTCCCCGCTAGCACCGGTGCGTCCCCAACCTCGTTACGTTCCTGGCCCGGACCGCCAGACCGAAAACTCATTAACGAATGCAAACGAGGTAACGTTGTGGACAAATTTAATAAAATCGTGCACGCGCAATTAGTTTTGCCGGGAGTAAACACGTTTCGGACGAACCCTGCCATTCCCAACATGCGGCAATCCGCAACTTCTCGCTGTTCGATGTTGCAAAATTTCATAATTATTCTCGTAATTGTTACATCGAAAAGATCTAACTAACGTAAGATCGTAGAATACAACTACGTTGATAATTCGATCATTGTTTTACCAATATATCTATGATTTAAATTAACAATTAATTATTTTCGCAAACCGTATATTTTAACTTTAGAAAAACGGTTGAACATTTATACTCAGGAAGATACGCGTTCTACCCTTCACCGCTATCTAGGAGAAAACTAAATCCTTGTGACGTAACTTCCCACGAGAGTCGAACTCCTGGCGGCAAGAGTATTGCCAATTTTCGTCGCGAGATTGCTCGAGGTGCCGCGCTATTTACATTGGTTTCACTTATAGGCCTTGCATTTTGTATGTTCCTCGAGAAACCTTGATATCGAATCTTTCTATTTTCGACAACGTACTGAACCGAAAGAAAAACGTATGTGTTTTTCTCTCTCTCTCTCTCTTATTCTCTCTCTTTCTTTCGTTCTCTCTATCTTTATCTCTTTCTCTCTGATTTATATACAACGAAAATCGAATTTGTGGATTCTGGTCAGCATTTGAATATTGCGTTTGAATATCTTACGGCAACCGTCGGACTGGTTCGCTCGGGATGACCGTATAAAACACACCGTCCACTTTCAACCTTTTTGATCTACTTGAAAATCACGAATTCCTAGTAGTCGTCCTATTGTAGTAATATCGTTTGTGGAAAAAAAAAGGAAAAACGCGCGTAACTTTGAAAAGAAACAAAGATTTTTGCCGTAGTACAGTATCTTTTTTTTTTTTTTTTTTCTTTCTTACAGCGCGATATTATTTGCCGAGGGATAGAGAGAAATGGAAGAGGAAGAGAGAAGAAAGAAAAAAAGGAAGAGAGAAGAAAGATATAGAAGGAAAAAGGAAAAATAAGTGCCTAGCAGCTTCTTTTTCAAGAAGGGAATACACCTACGTTCCTGCTCACGAGCCGGTGCCGCAAATTGAATCTTCACGGACGACAGGATACTTCATTATTTAGCAGCGGCTTCCGTGTGCTATTTGCAAAATTATTGTTACCGAATTGGAACGAGGGTGGCGGCGGAGCTAGGTAGTAGAGAAACGAGTTCACCTTCCCTTCCCGACCTCCATTTAGCTTACCTCGTAAAAAACTCGAACATATACGGGCCGTTCTCTTGTTTCTTTCTCGAAATATAGCGCGGAATAAGAACGCGAGGTAGTAGAATCCCTGATCGGCAGAGTTTCGCCGACGGATAAATCCGTGTGGATATTATATAAGCACGCTAGAAGTCCCCATCAGGGGGTGAAAAGAATAAGAAAATACATTTTCTTGAAACGAATCGGTTGGAAGAAATTCGAGAAGAATGATATTTGTCAAACAAACAAGAATTTGCGTAAACCTTTTTGGTGATACCGATAAATGTATGTTGTTAGTACACGTTGAACTGGGGTTGATGTATTCTCGGATATACGATTTAAGAGGATTCACACTTTTTCTTCTTTTCTATCTTTCTTTCTTTACAAGACGGTCAGAAAGACGATTCTTTAAAGTCGTCGAGAAAATGGTCAAGACGCTTATCGAGAAATAGCATCGATCTGTCTTGCGATTGATGAACGCTGTCCGTTGGTTAGGAAAGAAGAGAGAGAGAAAGAAAAGGATATAAAGAAATAGGAAAGAGAAAAAATGTTAGGTTACGTTACGACGGAGAAATGGCGGACGGTGGCTAAGGGGAAGGTTGAGAGCGAGAAGAAGATGGTCGAAGTGCGTCCTTAGGAGAAGAATAAAACATTGCGGCATACTCCCCGCGAGACATCGACGGATGATTTGTGAGTGGAAACAATAAGCGCCCCTTGCAATATTCATCACAGCACCACCAGTCTTTCCTGGAGGACGAAGAGTATGGGGGAATAGTAGAAGTAGGTGGAGAAGAAGAAAGAGTTGGTGGAAGGGGATGAGAGTGTTGGGTATACGTTGGTTCGTCCAACAACACTAGCAGTAGCAGTAGAAGCAGCATGCTGAGTTCTCGAGCGGCCAGAACTCCTCTGGCACGTTCCAAGGAAAGAAAAGAAAGCAGAAGAGGCGCGAGATGGAGGCCACACGGTAGGGAATGTCCGGCTAAAAGTTTGATGGCTTACCACGTGCCCTAGGGAAAATGGCCGCAAGGCACATTGCTAGGCACCTCGCGTCGCTCCGTCGCAGGACCTGAAGGATTTTGGGATTCTATCAAACTGGACAATGCAATAATGCCCGCGGAGCAACCTTCATTCTTTTGCCACAGTCGCTACGTGAAAAATAGCCCTGCTGGGTATGTACCTTTTATTCCTCTTATCTTTTCTCTCACTCTTTTTCTTCCAATCTTAATTTTTTTTCTCAACAAAAAAACAACGTCTTATGTACGCATAATATAATACATCGAATTTACTACGAGAAAAAAAAATATATATATATATATATATAGTTTAATTAATACTATATTACGTTTTATTATCTATTTAACATTTTATATTATCAAGATAAAGTGGTTACGGATTTGAATTCATCTATTAAAAAAGAGAAAGAGAGAAAGAAAGAAAGAACGAGAAAGTCTTTCAAGATATCTGCAAATGCAAGACGTTGGACGATCGAGAGAGAAGCCCATGGGGTTTGTCAACCATTTTCTTCCACTCTCAGTTCTACAAAACGAGCTGCCGTTCAAACACACCTCGAACACACGAGCAAACAGGGATCTTAGATACTCGAGGACATTTAAAATTGGCCATTATACTATTTAACTTGAGGGACCGCCGTTCGGCGCTTACGAAAGAGGAATAGTAGAAGCTTGAGGAAGGAAACCAAGAGAGAGGAGGTCACAAAGTGGAAGGACTTCGTTCTTGGTCCTCGAGATCCACACATATGACTCCGATTCAAACCAGAACAAACAGTTCCTACCGTATTTGCCTACCTTCTCTCGTCGATCTAATGCTTCCGCACGTTCGTCCAGGATCATTAAAATTTAATGGATCCCTTACGTATTTCCAAGAATCGTCCGAATTCACGAATTCCTTATTCAAAGATCACCTCTCGTTCTTCTTTCCAATCCTTTTTTTTTCTTCGTTATCCTCTACGGGAAACTTTGAATTTATTTATTATCGATCACACAACTACTTATCGTTTAGATTCAACGTCAATTATTCACGAATTTATTTGATCGATTATTAGAAATAATACTTTTTTGTTTACGATTAATCGATATTTAAGAATAATAAGAATATGAGAAGAATAAGAATAAGATGAAGATGAAGAATGAGAAAATAAAAAAAGAAAGTAAATTCGTATTTTTATGAATTTTAAAGGAGAGTCAGTTGGCAGAGAAAATTGGCTCGGGCCAGAATATGCACCCAGGGCAAACATAAGACAATGAGCGGAGATTTTTAATCGAGTCTCCTGTTCCCTGCAGCGGAATTAACTCGAATTACGGCGTGCGGGGCAGACGCGAGCTCCCAGCATGGATCTAGAATTCATGCAGTCTTTTCAAAATCTCTCATTGTACTCGGCGTAAAGGAAGTGCCCGATAATAACGAGCCTAACGTGATCACGCGTCGTACAAAAGCTTACGCTACTAGGTAGTTGGTATATCGTTCTTTCTCTCTCTCTCTTTTTCTCTCATACTCCTTCTCTGTCTAATTATTCCTCGTTGAGCTAACCACTCGTGATTTAACGCTAACGCGACTGTTTAACTCCCTTAAGCGGAAAGAGAGAGAGAGAGAGAGAACGAATGTAACTAGCGAGCTTTGAATTATAAAAAAATGCATGCTACTCACAAGTATTATAAAGCTGACCTGAAGTTTTTTCACTTTGCCGAAAACGAGAAACAGAAATAGTAATAGTAGTAGTGGTAGTAGTAATAGTAGTAGTAGTAGTAGTAGTAGCAGTAGTAGTAATATGGAGCGAAGTATAATCCGATTGGCTGACGTTCAGAAACGCCTATAACCGGTGATCTAAATTTATACGAAACTCGTAAATCGTTATAGTGCGAGAACGGTGGAAGGGATAGGTAACGGAGGATGGGAGGGGAGGAAGGAAGGAAGAAGGGCTTTTCCAACGTCGGTTTCCATGGGACTGAGAAATAAAAATGAGTCTGTCGCTTCCCGTATTAAATGTAGGCAGCTACCGTCCAGGACACCCATGGGGGCCGCGAGTCGGGTCGCAGCGACGTATTTAAATAAAACATTGGATCACCCTGCAACTCACCCCCTTATACGTATGGCCTTTTCTCCTACCACCGTCTCTGCCGCGCGGATAAACAAATTAAGCTCTGCACCGAGCAGCGTGCCGCAGTGCAGGTTCGAATCGAGTACACGATAGATGGGGGACAGAGGGCTGAGAATGTGAGAGAATAGTAATGGAAGGAGGAGGAGGAAGAGGAGGAGGAGGAGGAAGAAGAAAGGTGAGGAAATACGATTGTACGAAACACTTTTGGTATATTTGATCAAAATATAATTTCAGTCTATCGAGAAACACGTAAACGGTTCGTCACATATAAATATAGGTAAAAGTTCCTTTAAGACTTCTTCACGTGTCAGGATCGATGGATAAAGGACTAAGATCATTAGTCATGGATTAAAAAGAAGCACAAACACAACGAGGGGTCGTTCCAGGCATCTTCATGGAAGATGGGGCGTACCCTTTTGGGTTTCCTTTTTAGTCCTAAAGAAGAAGAGAAAAAGAAGAAAAGAGAGTATAGTAGAAAGAGAGAGAGAGAGAGGGAAAGAGAGAAATATAGAAGTTAGAGGGCGAGAGGCGTGTTATGGGAAACGCCATGTTCGACGAGACGTTGCGGTCTGCTCCTTATAACGGTAAACGAAAAATAGTCAGCACGAAACGCCATTCGCAACGACAAAGAAGCCGACTCGATGCGTCTCCGCGGTCTTCCTCTGGGGAGGAAGCAGGACGATTAATCAGCTGTTGGCAAGGCGGAGGAGTGCACGTCCCATGAGGGAGCTCTGAATTCGCACAATACTTCTCCTTCCTTCTTCTCTCTTCTTCCGTTCTTTCTCGCACTAACGTACTCGTCGTAGGAAAAGTCACTGTATAGAGGATGAGGAAAAAAGAGAGAAGGAAAAAGAGAGGGAGAAGAGAAGGAGGAATACTACGAGGAGGTGGAGAAGAATGAAAACGCGTGAAAGCATCGTTCGTTCGATTTTTCACGTGTTGTTACTTGCCGTGAGATGACTCGACTCGAAACCGTCCAAATATTTGACTATCGTAGGCCATGTCCAAGGGGTAAGAAAGAAATAGACGAGAAATGGATGCACTACCGTGCAGGTAACAAACTCTTACCACCCCTCTTTCTCCCAATCCAACCCACTCTCTTTCTCCTCTGCTCGTGGAAATTCTCAAGAGACGGGAGATCATTGCGATCGCTTCCCGAAGGAAGGTCTTTCCAACACCTGGATTGTTCTAAAATGGCGACAAGAGACGTCTCAGATCCAGGGGTTGGAAAACGAAGAAATTTACAAAACGTAGTAGTTTCCTTTTTATAATTTTTGTATTGTCATTGTGTTGTTGTTGTTGTTGTTGTTATTACTATTATTGTATTTTTCCTTTTTTTACTTTAGAATGCAAGCATATAAAGAATATATAAGCAAAGTTTAGGTTATTCTATAAAAGATCGTTAAGGATAGAGAGAAAGTACCTGGAACATGATACGATATCCATGACGGTCGTAAAAATAAAACAAGTAGCAAAAAGTAGACGGGAAGTAGTGCGAAGTGCAAAGTCGGTAGGTCGCGGGAGGTTGAGATTTACGCGGGTTTTACATTCTACGGTGCGACGCCGACGATCCATCATTTATCCGTGTCCGACTTACCAAAGTATCATCTCTCCCTTCGCCTTCGGTAATCCCATGGCTTCCCTTATCTCGAGGGCAGCGCCGAACTTTGCTGCTCTAAAAAGAAAAAAAAAAAAGAAACAACAAAAAGGAAATAAAAAGAGAAAAAAGGGAGACATGACTTTTTATATTGGTCTTTCTCTCTTTCTCTTTCACCTTCTCTCTCTCGTTTTCTTTTTTGTTTTTCTTTTCCATAGGTATCTCTTTCGTGCCCTTCTTTCTTTCGAAGGACGAGTACACGTTAAAACTCTCGCGCATAAAAAAGATCCATGTTATCCAACGACTCGGTCCATCGAGATTCGATTCTCGAAGGTGAAAGTTACCATGCAAAAGAGAGAGAGAGAGAGAGAGAGAGAGAGAGAGAGATAAAGAAAGAAAGAAAGAAAGGTATCCATGAAACTCTGAAATTCCGTGAAAACCGACGATAAAACCGCCAGGATGAATATTTTTCTTCTCTCACGGATTATCATACCGGATGAGATTGCGCTTGAATAATTGATGGACCACGAACGGATATCTTCGACGAGAAGCACGAGTATGATTTTTCATGAACGGGTGAAAAGGTAGGAAGGGTCATCATTCGTTAGTTTTTTCGTTTGTTACTACCGAAAAATTCGATAGAAATATTTTTGCAACACGATTCAATTTTTTCATCAAACATTACGAATTTGACTTGAAGTTATAGTGAAATGGCATTTTAAAAAATCGCTTTCATTTGAACTTGAATAAAACGAATTAAAATTACGATTTGCTCGGTGATCGTTAACGCGATATCAAACGAAGAATAATTGCGATTGCATTAATGTTCGCGTTAATACGACATTACTATAACTTCTTGTCAATATTTAATTGCGTGTAATAAACTGTACGTAGAAACTCATATAATTTCGAAATGATTTAACGTAGTTTCCCCGTAAATATACATCTCGTTACGATTTAATAAAGTGGTAATATACGAGAGACTCGATATATATATATAATACTATATATTATAATACGTATATTATATACATATAAATCGTTGATTAATACTCGTATAACGATATATCGAAGATAAATATGTAGAAATTCGCTAGACTCTTCGGTATTCTCGTTAAATCCAAAAGCTATTTTTATTTAACCGTGGTGCGATATTTCTTCGTAGCACGCATCTCCCGTCCGTTACGAGCATTGGGAGACGTGCGTTTTGTATCGTCGAACGAATCGAATACGAGAGAAAAGGACAAAACTAGTAACGAGAAGAGGAACGAGCAACTTTAACAACGATCGACGGAAAGAGATCGATACGCGAACGAACGCACGTCATTTGTTCGACGTCCCTTTCCCTTTCCCTTTCCCTTTTACCCTCTTCTTCGTTCCTTCTATTTTCTCTTTCTCTCTGTGTTGTTTGCATCCTGCATTCTGCACCCCAAATAATCGCGAACAGCGAGTCCTTTTCTCCTTGCACGGCCGTGCCCACGGACAAATTGCAACGACGTTCTCTTGGGAATCCGCGAAGTTATGACCGAGGCTGACGACTTTCCGACTCCCGTAATTACCGTTCAGCAATGCTCGTACCCCCATGAATTCGTCCCTAAAATCATCGGGGAACCATACGCGTGCTCGTTTTGTAGGACACGTGCGACCATGTTTTCAACTGTATTCGTGTAACATTTTCGTACCTAAGAGCTAATAAGTAGAGCAAACTGTTGCCGATATAAGTAGTTCTAATCGTAATAGTCAATGATCTCGTAATTGAAAAATAAGATAAATGTATGTTTGTGTTAACGTGTATCACATTGATCTTATTGTATTTTAATAAAAGGTAAAGATATATATTATATGTTTTCATATATATATTTAATATCGATAGATAAATATTTGCTTTTACCTAAGATAGATTTGTAAAGATTCATTTTATAGATTAATCTTAAGAAGATGATACACAACAAGAAACATCAAATGGTAATGTTAGAGAAATAGAAACCTAAGAGTTGGGACTGCCACTGCAGGAAGGTTCTTCTCGTTGAAGAGAGTGCATCCTCCCCGACCGTCTTGGCGATGCAACCTCAAGAGTGGGGAGAGACACGAGAAAGAGAGAGAAAGATGAGCAGGGGTGTACTAGGTTTTCAGAGCTATGTAGGTGGAATATCGCAAGGAAAGGCGCACAGTGGTTGCGCGTACGGCCACCAGGGGCGTGTCCGGTGCCGCCTTCGCAGCTGGCAACCCCCGTGAAATCCACCAACCCCCGACTCCCCACCCTAGACACGGGGCCACCTATGCACCTTAACTCTTAATTTGCAGGGACTACGCTCTTAATTGTAGAGTACTGCTCCAACCCCTGCACAGCACCTGCGCTCTACGATTTCTACGATGCTGCAGCCATACGATGGAAAATTCTATCTTTCTCTCTCTTATATATATATATATATACACACACACACATATACAAACAAAACTTCTTGTCTTTTTCTTTATTTCTACGTTGCCTGACGACAGATTTTAACTCAGAAGTTAGCGTGAGACATTTTATTTTTCTTCTTTTCCTTTTTCTTCTACGAAGTTACAAGGATCACGAAAATTCGTGTTGATTCGTTAAGAATGTCGAAGAAAATGGCTGAGATTTTAATAGAAAAACGATTTATGTCAAATAGAAGATTTATTTTTCTTTAAATATTTATATTTATATATAAATGTATATTTTCGCCAGTTTTGATATATTACAATGCAAATCGTTTATTACTGTTTGTTTGTTATACAGTTTTCAACGACAAACCACACCCGTATAACTCAACGATCTCGGCTTTTTGATACATTACTTAATACTGAGTTTTTCAAGTTCCAAAGCGAGAAGATATTCATCTTCATACCGTTTTAATATCGCCCAGCAAAACGTTGGCCCCCCTCTCCTCCTCGTTTTATCGCGCTTCTTCTCTCTCATCTTCTTCTTTTTCTTACGAGTCCTCTCTCCGAAAGTTCCTCTTAAGATTACTATAACCGTAGTAGCTATACGGAACTTTATTCGACGAAATAAAAAAAAAAAAAGAAAAGAAAAAGAAGAAAAAAAAAAGGGAAGAAAGTACAGAAAATACAAATAGAAAAAGATGAGAAAAAACAAACGAAAAAAAAAAAAAAAGTTTGCAATCATATCTCGGCGATAAAATCGATTCGAAGAAACGTGATCCTGAAGTAAACGAAGAATGAAGAAAGAAAAGAAATTTCATGTTTCGTAGAAGTTTCGCGTGGGTTTTTTTTCCTTTTCCCTTCCCCTTTCCCTTCCTCGCGCAGCAATGGATTCGTAAATTAATTATAATTTATATTTGTATCAATTTTGATAAAGGAACAAAAATATAGTATAAAGAAGTACGTTGACAAGAGAGAAAAAGAAAGAGAGAGAAAGAGAGAGAGAGAGAGAGAGAGAAATATAAAAACCGGCAAGAAGGTGACAATCGCATCTCGAGGTGCGAGACAGAAAAGCGCTACGTGTTCCATACTTCGGCGATAGAAAAATATACTCCTGCATTATTTAGGTTCGCGACTAAGGCAGGAGGCGTCTCCGGAGAGTAGGCGGGAAAGGCGAACACCGACGTCACACAGTTTCTATCTATCCATCTGCATATACTTTGAAGATGCGGAATGCACGAAGAGAAGATGATACTTCGCACGCTTCAGATCCATACTCTCGCTCTTTTACACCAAAAGCTTCGAAAGGAAGCACTGCTGTGTAAGAGGAATCGGAACGTTCAACCAACAAACATACATACACACATACGCAAGAAGAGGAGTCGCTTTACTTCTTCTCGCGAGGAAAGAAGAGTACGTTTCTTATGTGGCACGCCTTCGGAAAACTTTCGAATAAAATAATTCATACGGTTTTGCTGTTTTCGGAGCTTTGAAAGAAAGAAAAGCTAGAAGTTCTCAATGATATATCGACGAAGAAAGAGTATAGACTTTTTTCAAACTCCCTTTTCTATCTTTGGTGATATCATTTCTATCTTTTAGCATTGAGTTTCAATTTTGACGTCATCCGCGAGATAGTGTGGCACGTATGATAGAAAGATTCTTTTTTTTTTTTTTATAAAAATACGTTTCAACATTTCCCGTACACGATCGTAGTATAAGGGAAGATACGAAAGATGATAGTAAGGGATGGTATCGTGCGATTAATGGAATCGCGAAACCAATCAAAGTCTACCGGAAGTGAGAAGGCAGAGCGGTTAACCCCTCGTAATGGAGGTCAGCTCCTTCGGGGCCGGACTTTGGAAACTGGCCTTTCTCTCTCTCTCTCTCTCTCTCTCTCTCTCTCTCTCTCTCTTTCTCCATTTCTATATCTCTCTTCTTCGAAGGAGAAATAGGAGAAGACGAAAACTTGGAATAGTCTTCGCGAGGATTGTCACTTTGATTTCGCGCGAAGCAATTGAATCGTCCTAAGGGAAAATACGCGCCTAGTCGAAAAATAACTTACTTCGATTTTTCTTCAACGAAGATTATTAACGACTTTTGTCCGATACCAAAGAATTTTTTGGTTTTCTTCTTCTTTCTTCTTCTTCTTCTTATTTTCCTTTTTCTTTATCTTTTCTTTATGGAACCTTTGGACGAGGATTGACACCAAAGAAACAATGTTCACGGTTTTTACAATCACCGAAATGACTCGGAAATCGACCAAAAAGCGATAAATTCCTAACTGAAATTGTTTCTTCTTCTTCTTCGTAAGGGTTCTAAACCAGTGAGGAAGTCATAAAGGAGGAAGTAGAAGCAAGACTCGATATAACGACCACCTTGCGCACCGTAGATCCAACGAATCTAAGATGCCTTGTCCAGGATTTTATTGTTGCGGTGAAGTTATACGTCTATTCGGTAGCAACAAATAGCCAAGTGCGTCCTTTTTGAAAATCATTCTAGCCAGGTAGTGAAAGAATACGCTCAAAAAGAAACAGGATAGGACCATTGGGAGAATTATTTCAAATATAGATTTATGATTGTTTTATTGTTTATTCATACCGTTCATGGATTGATCATTTTTTATTACGATAATGTCATAATAATAACATATATAAAAATATGATACAACGATATAATGTTATGTGCCTAATTTATGATGATTGCAAAAGTATTTGGATACACGTGTGTACGCGAACACATTCAAAACTCGGTTATCACATTAGTTTATAATGAAAAGTCTAATGGCACACATCTAGTATACTCGAGTTAACTTTCCAAACGGTTACACTACGAGTCGTTTGAAATAGAGAAGGACCTTAAGCTCGTAATCGAGAAAGGTGAGTCTTCGGCAAAGCGCCCCAACGAAAAGCGCAAAGAGAGCTTAATGATTTACGGAAAGCGCGATCGAACTAGCACGATCTCGTGCGCGGAAGCATCGAGGACGGGTGTTCCCATGAGACGGTGTATTTTCGGAGGAAAACCGAAAGGTACGATAGGTCGAGCCACCGTAGGTACAAACCCACCACCCTCCTCCACCACCCCTTTTCATCTCATTTTCTCTCTCATACTCTTTCTCGCTTACACGCTCTTCTAGTGGAACTCTAACCGACCTTTTCAATTCTTCCTTCTCTTCCGTTTTCTTCCACCTAGCATCGTTCGTCGAGAGAGCGTAGTCACTGCTGCCAACTCTATTTATCAAATGTACGTTTAATTTTTTCGCGGCCGGTATAATATATCATCCTCCAACGTGATCCGTAGGGTCTGCTTGCTGGCATTTCTACGGACGTGGTAGGATTACGCTTCGAAGAAATTCTCTAGTAAAGTGGAAACGCGCGAATAAACCGATATCTAACTGTATAGCGATCGAGATAGAAAAGCTTTCGAAGGAACTTAAGGGACATACTTGAAAATGTTAAAATAATAAGAAGAAAGAAAAGTAACGAAATACGATAGGAACCACGTTAGCGAAAACTTATTTGGAAAAATGTTGACGTAACGATAGAGACGTTCGATGTCTCTTTTTGATGGCAACTCAATCTCGATGAAAATAGAACAACGCTTGGAAAAAGCAACCTAGCCTAGCACTTATCCTTTATTGAAAATGAAACAGAGTTACGTTGCAAAGTAAATGTATCCTGACACTTTCTATGTGTTCCTCGACATGACCTCTGACCTTAAGAGATCCAATCCTAAAAGATCTAATCCTAAGAGACTAGCTATAGATCATCGGATCCAAAATCGATAACTTCCGGTAACGTTCGTTGAAAAGTGTTGATTTCTCAGGCAGGCATCTTTCAACTCGGCATTCGTTTGGTGGTAGCTTCGACGATGGAACGAACGATGCTTTTCTCCCGTAGAGAGGATCGTATTAAAAGCGAAAAGGAAGGTTGCTCCTGTTGGTGGCAGAAGCTACGGTGACTGCGGCTCAGCCCCGAGAAATTATGGCTCTTGTCACGGCTGTTCATTTGTAGATGGAGTTTTTGCTCCCCGAGGAGGCTGCCCCAATCACGAGCCGCGGAAATTGCAGCCCCATCCCCCTTCCCTTCTCTTCTCTTCTCTTCTCTTCTACTACTTCGCCTTCCCACCCCCTCACGAAGCTTCGAGAACCACCCCTTCCCTTTTACTACTTCTCCCTTCCCTACTTCACCTCCTTCTCTTCCTCCTCCTCATCCGCCTGTTCCTCCTCTTTCTCCACTCTTCTCTCACTCCTACAGCTATCTCCTCCTTCTCGCAACCCTCCAACAACCTCTTCCACTACTATCTTCCATCGACGTTCTCGTCGATGTCTTTTTACGCC
Source organism: Polistes dominula (assembly GCF_049000335.1). Taxonomy (NCBI): domain Eukaryota; kingdom Metazoa; phylum Arthropoda; class Insecta; order Hymenoptera; family Vespidae; genus Polistes; species Polistes dominula. The sequence continues at coordinate 2,076,230 of NW_028300899.1, forward strand.
TCCGCGATCGCTGCGATTCTATTGACGCCTATCGTCCTCTCGTCTTTCCAAATGATTTATCGAAAATTGGAAAACCAACGATCGTCGATTGTCATTCGTTTTCCTCCATTCGCGAATTTCGATAAAAAAAATGACACATCTCTTACTCGAATCGTCTTATTTCTTTCGCATATTTTTTTATTTTTTTTTTTTTTTTTCAAAGATTTATCAAGATCTTTCATTTTTTTTTCTTTCTTTTCTTTTCTTTTTTCATTAATATATTTAAGTACTTGCTCAATTATTATTATTATATCTCATGAATTATACTTGAAAGAACAGGATCGTAATTTATAATGATTTTTTTTTTTAGTTAAAACGATTTGATCCTAACCCATATAGGATCGATCATTTTCATTCTCCCTCTCTCTCTTTTTCTCTTTCCTCTTTATGTCGTTAACCTCCCAGTAGATTCGCCACGCGTAATCTGCTGTAGAAAGTTAGCGAACGCGTTTAGGCAAGTCAAAACTTTAGCCACAAATACCCTGCTCAGTATGAGGGGGTAACCCGGGAGAGTATTGCGGAAACGGCAATCACTGCATCCGAAGCTTTTAACACAACGTAAGCTGAATCGAAAATGATTTCGCTAAGGCACTGTAAACGTGATACCACCTACCTACCACGTAATGATAGATAAATATTAAAATAATTTTAATATCGAATATTCGTTTATTTTACACATAAACGTATATATATATATATATATTGACTTTCGATAATTTAATTTATGAAATTTTCATTTTAGCGAAATGTATTAAAATTTATATTCTTTCTTTTTTTCTCTTTTTTTTTCTTATTCTCTCTTTCTACCGAAGCAGCAACATTCTCGTAATTAAGGTTGAACTTAGGGGGTGAGAAAAAGGTAAAAAGACGTCGCGAGGGTTTAGTCGGGATGGACGTGGAGGATCCATCACTAGGCGGTAACGAAGACATCAGCTGATGACACATTTTAATATCTTAAAACAGGCGGAAAAAGAAGAAGAGTAAGAGTAAACGCGTGCACGCGAGAGAGAGAAAGAGAGAGAGAGAGAGAGAGAGAAAGGAAAAGGAAAGAGAGAAAATGAGAAAAAGAGCAAGGAAAGGTACGCGACGGCTGTGGCTTTTTACAGAAAGCAACAAAAGATCGCGTCATGCATTATACTTCCGTTGGTTTTTTCGTGCTTTAGTCGAAACTCTCGAAGTATATACATGTTATACTGCTCTATACGTATTTACCCATACTTACGTACATACAGATACAAGTTTCTACAAGCTCGGTTGCGGCAGGAAAGAAAAAAAAGGCCGGAAAAAAGAGTAGAGGCCCTACGAAAAGAATCAAGAGACGTTGAGAGGAAAGGGGAAGGAATATTTCGCGGAGTAGAAGGCGACAAGCCAAGTCCCCAGGTGCCACCCGGAGAGCGATGATTAAGCTCGCATTTTAATCAAAGACCCGGAGTGAAAAGTCTTGTAACATGGAGATGATAGGATTTCCCGCTTGATAAATCAAATCGGTATTTTTGCCGTGCCAGTAATAACACATTTTTTTATCCTTCGGTGACGTTCGTCTTATAGTACCTTATCCTTATCCTTTCATCTTTTCCTATAAGTCCCCCCGTCCCCGACAACGTTCTCTTACCTACTATACCCTCTATCATTCTCTCTCATTCCTGTCCTCTTTTCAACTCACCCTATACTACTTTTCGTTCTCTTCCTCAACGCAGAAAACGGACTCGAGGACGACTCTTCGTTTCTAGTGTCAGAAACGAAACCGTCTTCCAACACCAGTGAATACGAGAACGAATTTCGCGAAGTAAATTATTATAACGGTCGGAGAAGCTAGTAAGCTAGTGCTTTACGACTCCCAACATTCTCGTATAGCTCCCTTAGCACTTCCCCTCTTTTACCTCTTCTACCTTCTTCGTTTTCTCCGTTCGTAGTAGATAGGTAGGTAGTAGTAGTATTGCGCGAGGTATGTAATACGCAAGGAGTACCTACAACCAACCGTTCGTCGCCATAATCCCATACATTATGCACGGACTAATGCCGTTCTTATTCGGAGAAAGTCGACGATATTCGCGATGGCTCTCCCGACGACCTCCTTTACGACGATATAATTTCATTTTTCAGATTTAAGGAACTATGCCCGCCTTGGAACGCATACAACAGAAAAAAGATTCAACACTTAGTCTTGTCATAACTTTTTTTATAATATATATATATATATATATACATATATACTTATACGTATTTCTAGTTTCCTTATATATATATATTGATCCAACGAAATAAAGTTATTAAATTCGATCAAATATATTCAAGGAAAAAATTCATTGTTAATCGTTTTTATCTAAGGATAAATTTGTTTTTACGCGTTACTTCGATGAACAATGAAAAAGATCGTTCGAGTTAGGAAAAAAAGGTAAAGATCAAGAGTATGACACGAAAAAGTATCGGGGAGAAAGGATACCTGCGTAGAAAAGGATACTGTGTTCTCAAAGGGGACATACCGGTGGATGATATTTTATTCTTGGCCCTTCAACTTCGTGTCTTGCCCTTTACCCTCCCTACTATTTTCTTTCTTCCTTCCTACCTTCCTTTTGTCTCTCTCACTCTCTATTTCCTTCTTTTTCTTTTCCCTTTTTCAAAAGACTCGATGCCGTTTTCGCCACAGCAACGTAAGTAACGCCGGCAAACAGGGCTCGCGGCCCGGTCTGATGGATTTCACGACTCCATGGGGTCTCCTCAATCCACGCTTCTTTCTCCCTCTCCCTCCCTGACCGCCCCGGTTTCTCACCACCCACGCACTTACACTCTCGTCCATACTTACCTAAGGATCACGCATCTTTTCTTCTTCATCCGTTTCAAACTAGTCAACATTTCCCCCTTTTTCCCTATATTCCCCCACCTTTTCCGCACCTTACTCCGCTTTTGTAACAAACAAAAAAAAAAGGATATTGTCTCAATTTACGTTTTCTTTTTTCTAATTCCATGGTGACGATAGTTTGGATATACTTAAATATTTGTTCATCTTGTATTTTCTTTTTCTTTCAAAGTTTACTTTGGTTAGGTTGAAATATTTGTTCGGTAGCGCCCTGGATTTAGATTCGCCCCTGTAGATTTTCCAGATCGGTGCGTACTTACGGAAACGTCGTCGTGGGGCGGTCAATAAAGCTGTGATACTGCCATCTTACCGGACGATCTCTCTCTCTCTCTCTCTCTCTCTCTCTCTCTCTCTCTCTCTTACCCCAAGACGTTACGACTACAAGAGAAGAAGAAGAAGAAGAAGAAGAAGAAGATGAAGAAGAAAGTATAAGAGAAATAGAGAAAGTGAGACAAGGAATGTAGAAGGAAGCGACCAAAAGACGTAACTCCGGTAAAATGGTGTGTGTAGGGTGGGGAAAAACTCTATGGGAAATTTAAAGAAGACGTAAAACCTTCCTCAATGACAAATCCATCGGTCGTTTCTCGCGGAATTTTCAATTATCGCGTAAATAAAATATATCTTGCATCTCGTCGACTGAAGATAAAACATACGATAAGACTATGAACTGAGATACGACACGAACAAAAAAAACTAACACCTAACCAAACCAAAATATTCACGATACTCTTGTTCAATTATTATTAGATGATACTTTTATCGAAGATATTTTGAATCGATATTAAACCTAAGAGATATCTAATAGTGTTTGTTGCAATTTTAGATTAATTACAAATGGTGATTTGAGTTAAGAATTATTAAAAAGGATAAATGAACAATTTATATGGTGTCAAAATTATTAATTATCAATTATTATAAATTTCATTACAGTATTATATCAGTAACTTGATATTATTATATTTTGTAAAATTTCATGTATTCTTTAAAATAAAACCTTGGCACTCAGGGCAAAACGCTCTAAATATGTCTGGCAGTCAATAGGTTAAATAGATAGATATCGAAGATAAGACAAATCTTTTTCATATTCTTCATCTTCTTCTTTTCTTCTTCTTCTTCTTCTTCTTCATTAGATACGTTGAAGTAACAAACAGCGACGACGACGACGACAAGGAAGAGGAAGACGACGACGACGACGACGACGACGACGACGACGACGACGACGTTGAAGTTTTTAATATTCCCCGTAAACAGGCAGCATCTACCTCTGGGACGAAGTTTGAATTAGCGGAGACATATTCATACGAGGAGTTTGCATCGAGGGTCGCTCCTCGGAGGGCACTCCGTCATCTCTCGCTACTTCTCGCTCGACTCGTCCCTCCTCCGTACTGTCCCATGGACACCCTCAGGGAGAGGGATGGTCATTAATTAAGACTTTTTGCAGACTGACCCGCACAAGTGGCAGCGCGAATGCTTAAAAAGCCACCCATCCAAACATATAGAGTTCACCTACCTGCTAGCACCGACCCGTCGTATTGGGGATACCCTTCTGGGTAGATACTTACTTGACGATACTGAAAGGGTTCACCCTATTTATTAATTTTTATCCGGAAACTTTTTCACTCTTATTTATTTCCACTTCGGCTCTCGCGACACACAGAAGAGAGAAACGTACACGTACTGCGCTGAAACTTTTTCATTTTACAAAAATGAACCCACCCATTCTCTTGTCCACCTTTTTTCCCTTCTCTTACTTTCTTTTATTTCTCTTAATATATTATAAATACACAAGCGATAAATTTGTCATTCGCTTAGATGGTTTGAAACTTTGAAAGGACCTGTACGAGATGCATACACGAGCTTAGAGAACGCTCGCGAGAGGAATTCCTCGGCATGTTAGTAGCAAATTGTTAAGGGATAGGGAATACCGTGTGCACGAACACGACATTCGAGGTGAGAACACTCTCTCCTACGTATTGCCCTCGCTCACGTATGCAAATAAGTTCTGGACTGGTCCGGTGAACCTTTGAGAGAGAACCAAATGCACATAGAGAGATCGAGAGAGAGAGAGAGAGAGATCGAGAGAGGCAAGACAGCGAAAGCAGATGAGAAATTAAGAAATCCGTTTCGTTTCTCAAATGGAACGTAGCCAGTGAAGTTAATTGTGGTACGCGTAGGTAAAGAGATATGGGAATTCCTACAAGTTACCTATTCTCCAGAAAATTAGTGAATCAATTAAAACAGACAAGTTGTTCATCAACGCGTATGAACGAAGACCATTGGTACGTTTACGTAATGCGACGTTTATTTTAACAAAAAGAAAAAAAAAATAGAAGATTCTCCTAGAATCTTTTCGTAATAAAATTTGAACTTTTGTCGATTGTCGAACTGTTGTAAAGAAAGAGGGAGAGGAGGAGAAGGAGGAGGAGGAGAAGGAAGGGTTTCGACCGCGAGATAGCCTTCACCCTCTCTCACTATCGCCACGGCCCAAACGAAACAAACAATATGTTAGCAACCCTCGACGATATTTCGAATTTGAATTTAAATAACTTGGCAGGATCGGCTCTGGGACTTTGGGACCACGCACGAGCGTTCCTCTTCGTTTCTCGCTCGTCCCTCCTCTTTTTTTCCTCTTCTCTTTCTATCTTTCCCAACGTTCCTCTCTCTTCCCCCCCCTACCACTCTTTCTTTCTCCTTCTTCCGTAGTATTATCCTTTTCTCATTCGTTGAGAGAGAGTCTCTTTTCTGTACGTGTCGGTGGTATTTGGCAGCAACACATGTACACACACATACACATATACGTCTTTAGATACAGGTAGATATACAGGAGCACGAAACTCGTGACTTATAAAGTCGTTACTTTTGCAGTTTCGCACGAGTAGGAAGGAGTTCGAGGACAGCTAGAGAGGAGCAGACGGTTGGAAGAGAAAGAGGAAAAGGCTTGGACGGCGAACGTATTGTTAATTTTTAATCGATCCAATATTTATAAAATCGTCCGGTCTCAGAGACTCGGCGAGATTTCCCCTGGTGACCTGACCAACTCTGCATCGCGGGTAGTTATATTGAAAAATAACCGTTCGTTGAAATGTTTGCATTCATTTCTTTTTTTTCTTTTTTTATTTTCGTTAGCTTTTTTACTATCGCCTCTGGTGTACTTACTCTCGTTTCTTTCTTTCTTTTATTTCTTTTTTTTTTTTTCCAAGAGCTTTTGATTAAAGGTCTCGTTGTCGATTGACTAGGAATAAAAAAAATATCTGACCAAGTAAAGAAATAAAGAAAGATTCGCTAAATACAATACTGGTGAGTCGGTAACTCATCCGTATGTATGTATGATGGTTCATATCCTGCATTATTCTTATTCCAAGATGAACCCGTCTTGCCGGCCGAGTTCACTTCCGTAAGGACATGCCGAGATAGGCGACGCTTCGCGAACCTACCGAGATATCAACGTTAATATTTGAGAATTCGGTTATCGCACGCTTAATATGCAAGGGGTTAATATGAAGGCGCCCCCCAGGAGTCGTAAGGTGGTGGCACACGTATGCTCCGGCTTATGCCAGAGTAACGTTACGTAACGTAACGTAACGTAACCCATACGTGGGTTTGCGTATACATACGTTCGCGCGTGGAACCACCCTTTACTTGTGAGTGTTAGAAAGAGAGAAAGAGAGAGACAGGGAGAGAAGTAGAGACGAAAGAGACTGAAATAGAAAGAGAAAGAGAATGAGAAAGAGAGAGAGAGAGAGAGAGAGTCAGGACCAACACTCGCTCTGCATATTTCATATTTATATTAACCTAATTAAGACATGTTGCCCCGCGGCTTAATGTAGATATGTGGAGTTTGTTTCTGAACTGGTATTCATTTTAATGGAATTTGTAATTAAATGAGCTATGCCGCGCCTCTTTCTCTCTTGCTCGCGTGTGCCATCGGGTCATCCCGTTCCTCCCTCTGGTCCTCCTTCAACATCTCCTCCTCACCGTCGTCAGAATACCGCCCAATCTCCGACTGGTTTTATTTCCACCCGCTTGTTTACCACGAGACAACAAAATTCAATTCGTAGTATCGAGAGAAAGAGAGAGAAAAAGAGTGTGTGCATGTGTCTGTATACCTGTGTGTTACAATGCACAAGTTCCAACGTAACATGCGAAAATTTCTTCCTTCTCTGGCGGTTTTTCTTTTCGAGAAAGAAAGCCATCGTGTCGTTCTCAAGTAAATTTGAAGAAAAGTGGATTCCTCGGAGAATAGAGTACCTATCTTGAAAAAAATATTAATACATCTTCGTCCAGCATGCAATGTAATATAAATATATTCTGTTAAAAGAATAAACGATCGTTAATATGATATTTTTAATTGCAGATAGAAAATCTAGACACGAAATTTGAAATACAAGTGTCGTTTCCTTCGACGACAATATTTAACGAGGCATCGTTCATGATGAATTCCGTTTGCCTTCATGTATACCTAACACTTCATGAATATTGCAAGCTAGAGTGCGCAGTATTATTCGGTTACGAGGCGTGATTAGCGTCTCCGTCAACTCGCATCAAACTTTCCCGATTAATCAAGCTGCCTTGGCCCTACGGTGCGCGCCCAGTCCCTCACTTCCTCTTCCTCTTCCACTTCCTCTTCACTTTCTATCTATCTATCTCTCTCTCTCTCTCTCTCTTGCTAGCCAACGTTCCTTCTCGTTCGTGCAGAAGCAACCCCTTCGCGGTGGTGACGATGCCACCGTAATGTAAACTAATTAAACTGGAGGCTAGGCACTAATGTGTCCATTATGTCGTCCTGCCCTCGGCCCAGTACCGGACCCTCAAGTTCCCTCCTCTCACCCTCTAAACCACCCACGAGGTGGGTGGCTCGTGCGTACTCCTCTCCTGACCTAACGACCTCACGTCGACCGCAAAACCAGAGGAAATGTTCGGGATAATGCGAGCAATATCGTCTTAACCCTCTTTACGATTCCAACTCTTGTGAACTTTTTCCCAGATCTCTAGTCAAATATATGTTAATATCAAACAAATGATTTTTAATAACCAAGAAATGGCTTACTTTACTTAAACGAGATATATCGTGTCATTTGTTCAACCCAATATTATCCTCCTTACTATTATTCAAATTAACAAAATGTAGGGTCAAAACTCTGGACCAACTATACGGAAAGTTCTTCACTACTCTAGAATCTTCGACTTCTTCGTTCGTACTAACAATAAACACTAAAGTTTCTCCTTCATCCTGGCAAACGCAACCGTACAATCATCATCCGTACGAGGTAGCATTTATGAGAGAAGGGTGTGCGCGACTATCAATTATTAACAGTTCCATCTGTCGGTACATCTTGCCAGATCCCTCCACTCATAGAATACACACCTACCCGTACATCAAGGGTACTACATCATATTACACGATGCTTTCGACCTTATGGCAAGTGTAAAATTCGTTCTACTCACTAAAATGTTTATACTGATTCCATTATTTGAAAAAAAGGATAAATTAATTATTTAATTTTTTATTATATATATATCATAAAAATCATCTTTGATAAATCGTACGTAAAAGTAATCGTAAAAAAAAAGGATTGAAAATATTAACTTAATTCGTAACGTTCTCATCGGTTATACTTTTAATCCTGAACGAGCTTGAAAATTAACCTCGCAGGAGTCGTCCCTTCGTGCGAGCATTTAGCAGTGTTTTACGCGCTGGAGAATGCAGCATGGTGTTTTAATCAAGTGCCATAGCATATTGCGCCCTGGGCTAAACGCGAGCCCGTGCCGTGCCGTGCCGTGCCGTTCGCTCAGCGGGGTCTCCTCTTACAAATTGCTACCTATCGTGCCTACCCCCCGTAGCTATGTCAACGATACGTCATGACACTGTGAATGCGTTATTGGAGGAGGATTCGACATTAGCGAGTATTGTGTTAGCGTGGGTCACATTCTCCAAAGAAGAATATACTTTTTCCCCTTTTTTTTTTCCATTTTATCTTTTTATATCTGAAATTTCTGACTCTATCGACGTTCCGTGCTAACAATTGTGAAATGCACATATCCAAATGTCCTATTTCGTTAGAAAGAAATTCATTTTGTATTATTTAAATTATCGAGAAGTTTTGTCTGCAAATGACGTAAACATTTACATCGGTGTAATTTTATTTCAAGTAAGCTTGAGTTAAAACGAATGAAAATTAATAATGCATTCGATCGATGCTTCTTCATAGATCGCATGTTTCGTTATCATACGCAAGATCTTCCTCTCTTTCTTTCTCTCTATTGCTAAAAAAAAGGACATTTATTCGACATTTTACGCTCATAAAAGTGCTATCGTTATTATATTTTTACGGGCCAACTGTCGCGTCACAGCAGGTCCTGTTTATAGGCGTAAAACAATTTTCAGCATAGAAAATCACGCGTTATAGTTTCGTATTATAGCATAACGGGGCACCATTCATTCAGGGTTCATGGGGCTAGAGTGTGGCATTCGTTACGGGGGTATTCATAAACCATCATAACTTTGTCCAGGGTGGATCACTACCCCCGCGCTTCCTCTACGTCATCTTCCGTCAAATTTCATTCGCGTAGCTTTCCTTTACGAATCGATTCTCGAATTCTCCTCAAAATTATGCTGCTATCTTTTTACATATGTCGACATTAATATTTGAAATAAATTCTCTAGATACACGTAACGTAAAGGTAAAACTTTTTATTTGTATGATAAAATAGAAACAAATTTTAATATGAAATCAAAAGTTATGAAAAAACAATGCGAAGAAATAATATAACTAAAATGTATTTATTAGTTAGATTTTTAAACACACAGATAAAAGGTTATTTTAGATCGGTAACTTTTTGTTGACATTTCTGAACTAACTTATGCTTTATATGATCATTGTAAACAATTAGATCGATCAGTCTTGTTGTTATCACCGAACATAACGAACATCATTGAGATCAAAGAATTATTTCTCGTAAGTAATATAAAATCGCATATTCTTTTAACATTTTAATAGAAATTATTCAACTTACTGATAATATTCTTATTTATTTTATCATAAATACTATTTCATATTTGTTTTATCGAAATAGATAAGTATCAATCTCATCCTTAAAGTATCGGCTTAAAAAGATATTCGTGCTTTGAAAGCAAAATATATCGACGAATACACGTCTCAGTAACGACACGATGGAAACTGTAGCAGCTCGTTTATGAGCACGTAACAGGATTTAAAGGCTCTTCGTGTTCTCCAAGGTCGTAATATGCTAACGTACCACTATCCCAGTCCCTAAGCTTAATCAAGTACGAACATGGAATGTCCACTCCTCTTCTAGAAACTTCCTCTTGAGTCGTAGACTCTTATGATCTCGAAAAGTTTTTATCCTTTTTTTTTTTTTTTTTAATGTATGAATTATATGATAATCGTGGTTCTTCTTGGTAAAACCTGAATATTGAAATTGCCTGAATATAAATTTAAAAAAAAATTGTAATACAATACAATCACCGTTGAGTTAATGATTGTAATTTATTTGTCATGCATCAAATTTATTTGAAAACGTTGATATTTAATTACCGTTTATTTACGTATAAACTTTTTCTTGTATAAATAATACAAATAATCTATTTGTCAAAGTAAAATTTTCAGTTAGATTCAAGAAAGAGAATAGGAAGGATTCGTTGCAGGTTTCAGGACACTCCAGGATCCAAGACTTCTTCGGACAAGTTTAATCCGAGTCTCTCATCTCCGACGAAGCAGAATACGTGCGGGAAAGCAAGTAGAAGCATATAGGTATAACTACGTCGACCACTATCCCTGCTATCCTCTTGTACACGTCCCGAACGATAGTTTGCCAGAGATACGGACGAGTCCTGAAGGACTCGCAAACCCAACGGCTGGCCACTGTGCCCACGGGAGAAACCCCTGGAACTAGCGTCGAACACACCGAAGCGTAGGTGGAACTTTCGAATCCGCGAACTACAACTACCGCAGTTAGCTGCCTCGCTGTTTTTGATAAGGATATTAATAAAGTTTAACGCCCGCGGTGTAACCAAGAGTAGAAAGGAAGAATATGATACAGGATGAGAGTGTCCTTCGACGCATTGCGGATTATCTCTCTCTCTCTCTCTCTCTCTTAAGTATATGTTAAATTTTTAAAAAGATTCTAAATTATTGATTTTATTATTCGAAACATTTAAACAACATTTTTAATCGGCGTTTTCATTGTTCTTTCACAAATTTTATAAAATTCAATAAAAGAACCAAATTTTATTCATAAAAGTAGACACGTCAAAAAATATGTAGGTATTAACCATTTTCTGTTTCTTTAGAAAAAAAAAAAATTCAAAAATACTGAACAATAAAGAATCGATTTCTTTTTTACAACTTAGTATTATTTATACAGGTATTCTTCAATAGGTGTGTTAGCTTTAGAACGAAGTTTCTTGAAAAGTCATCGTTTCGAGATAAAACGAAAGGTAGCCAAAGCCTGTTTCTTTTTCCTTTCTTCTAACAGGACTAGGTTGGGGTTGTACAGCTTTCAGCAGAGTCGGCAACAGGAGTTCCTGAGGTCGCGACGAAGGCACGAAGGCGGCTAGTGGCCCCCACAGGAGCTATGCACTGACTTTCGCCCCTATCTACCCTAAACCTCGCTCACTTCTGTTCCTTTCTTCGCCCTCCTACCGGTGGATCACTTCATCCACCACATCTCTCTCTCTCTCTCTTTCTCTCTCTCTCTCTCTTTCTTCCTTTCTTTTTCCTTCTCTTTCCCCTTTCTTTCTTTAGATCTTTCTTTTCTTCAGTTTCGTCTCTTTTTCTCAAGCATTCGTTCCAGCTTTCCTTGGCCCAATTAATGATGGCGACGATATGGTGGATGCCTCCCGGCAGTCTCTTAAATTCTTTCGAGGTGTCCTTATGGTCGTCCAACAACGTTACTCTCAATTCTTTTTTTCTTTTTCTTTTTCTTTATTTTTCCTTTTCTTCGTCTTCTTTCCCTTTCTCTCTTTCTTTTTTTATTTGCCTTAGTAGATTAAATCTTTCGAAGCAATTCGCTCGGGGGAGAGAAACGATTTTTTGCAATAAATGTAAGTGAGAAGAGCATCGATGCGATAAATAAATCTTTGATAATAATTACTAGTAACAGGGGAGTAGGGGAGGAGGGTAAATCGTAAAGTTTCTTTCAAGGGAGATGTTAGTTTCTCCATCGAAAGATGTAGATTTCCGGTGAGATTAGAAAGACTTTCTCTCTCTCTCTATATATATATACATAAGATTTCCAAGAAATACGAAAAGGTAGGCAAAGGGTAAGAGTAGAATGAAACAAAAGCACCTTTGGGAACCTGGTCGAAGTATAAGAGTAAGCCCGGAGTCCGGCTCGTAAAGTGTCGTCTGTTGGTTTTAATTGGCAAAATATGCTAAAAGTCGAGATTGCGATGAGATTTATTCGGGTGGTTACACCCTACTAACACAATCGTGAACAACGTACCTGAAAATTTATCAGAATCCTTTGGATGTTAGAAGTTTTAAGAGAAATCGATGCCGCTCATTCGGACAATAACAATGCGTGTCCGTTCAAAATAACATTAAAGTGAAACGAAAATAAACCATCAATATAGAGATGAATTAACATATTTTCATTTTATATTCAGTTCTTTTTTCACGAAAGAAAGTTAAAAGGATACCGAAAAAGAATTATTTGGAATACAACATATTAATCAGTCTTTGTGTATGTCCCGTCGTAACATCATTAATCTTACTTACAGGAACCTTTCTTTTGTAGTTATGAATATCGTCGTATTGGTTAACCTAAAAAACCAAAAAAAAAGGATTGGACTATAAGAAAACTTCGTGATGGCACTCGTTGGGGTTGAAATAGTATACAATTCTTTTCTTCTTCTCGTGAAATACTGCTAGACAACGGAAATCTTTGGTATTTCGATCTTTTTTCTTTTTTCTTTTTACCGAAAAAAGGTTATTCGAAACTATGATGTCCAGTTCAATGCACAAGATTTTCATTTAGTTGTCAACTAGAAGCTTAAAAATCATTTATTATATGATTTATCAATTGTTGACAAGCTTATAAAGACTAGCTTCTTCTTTACTTTCTTATTCTTTCCTCTGGTCTCTTTCCTTTACTGCTGTAGAATTTTGTGAAAGTTCTTTTGTCGAAAAGAAAAAAAAAAAAAAAAAGGAGAGAAAATTTTTTTCAATGAAATTAAATATCTTTTCCTTTTCTATCAATTTAAAATTTGTTTAAAAATATATGAGGAAGAAAGGACGGAAAAAAAATCTGAATATGGTGTGTGATTCCTTGATATTTATTCCATTTCATTCTTATTTCATTTCTAGAGAAAGAAATTAATATCATCGACTACAAAGAAAATTTACTTTCTCTACTTGACAATTGGTGTCAAATTTATTCTTTATATTTGTTCGACCATATTAAAACAGCTTATATTCTAAAATTCTAAACGAAAATTTCTTTAAGTATTACCGACAATCGGTTTACCCTTAATTAATGGTAAAATAACCGACTAAAGGAAAATCGATCTTCAGAATGGATCCTAAATAAACATTTACAACATGATTAATGGACTTAAGTGTATACCAGGGATGAATGCCATTGTACGAAGATAAAAGTAGAAGATGTTTAATAAAAGTGGTTGTGAAATAAGGACAGTGGGGGGGAGAAGGATAGGTTGAAGGGAGAGTATCATGTATCACATAAGTAAGAGGAAATGCACATATGACGAGGTCTTCACGGCTCGTTGCACATGTACGGAGTAGCAACCGGAAGGCACGTTGGTATAATGGAGAGTTCGTGCACTTGTCCGATCTGTTGTGGTCTAAAATCTGACGCTCTCTTCTCTTCTCCTTGATGGCACCCTCTTCTTCATTCTATCTATCTCTATCTATCTATCTATCAAACTATCTATCTCTTTTTCTCTTTTCGGTTTCAATGATGGCCTGCGTGGCTCGTTGCCCTTTACAACTTTGGATGTCTCCCGTGTTATATATCCAAAGTTGGTACGGGAGTTTGAGCGATAGCCGCGAGACATCGAGAAAGTATAGAAGGGTGTGTGTTTTAACGTGGGGAATGAACAAACTGAAGAATAAGAGGAGAAAAAGTAAGGGGAGTGATCTCGCATCTGTTTCCAATTGAAACAAGTGCCTCGAATTTACCGATTTGATGGCTTTGGTGGTCGTTTCAAAAGTGTATCTTACCATTGAGAATTTTTCAAGTGTGATTAGACATCGATTGGTTTCGATTATCGGATACTCGTCTTTTATCTTATTTCATCTTCTTTCTCTGCCTTTCTCTGTCTCTCTTTCTCTATTTAAAAGATTCTATAAGATAGTTCAATTTTATTCAAAATAGAATAATATCACGAGGGAAAGAGAAATCATAGCTTTTAGTGTATAGACAATGGATAGGGAAAGATCTAGTCTAACAGATATTACAGTGTCATTCTCTTTATGGAGGAATGCCGACGGTCGTTTTCACATGGGTAAGTATAGATGATGATGTTTCAATAAGAGTAGACGGTTAGAGCTGGCTCTAATGTGCATTTTGGTTTGGAGGCATTGTCATTCTGGTATCTGAACGACCGTAAGCAGTAACAATATCACAAATATCATACTCTCGCCGTTTTCTACCTTCAGTTCTATCGTAAACGCGATATCATTTCCCAATACTTACTTTTGATTATATGCTCTTACGACACCAGGCAATCTCATCGTAAAAACTTGAATACCACGAATATGTATGTATCTGCATATTGAAAACAATTTTTATCTAATATTTCGCTTAACGTATTTTTTTCATTTTTTTTTTTTTTCATTCATAAGCTCGAATATTTATTTTCTTTCGAATAAAAATATTAAAACGCGTGACCGTTGTTGACTCGACGTCGTCGTCGTCGTCGTCGTCATTTCTTTATTCATTCGAGTGATTTTATTTGCGTACTTGAATCGAATCGTTAAACGAATTAACGTTGGGGCCTTTGAATTGGTTGTATTTGTGACAGGTGTTCGATCATCGGCTTGTCTCTTTTATCAGTAAAGGTACCTTGCGTAAACGATGAAGAGATCGAATGTCGTACGAGGTTTGGTAGAGATGACAAGGGATGAGAGAGAGAGAGAAAGAGAGGAGTAAAGGGATGGTGGTGCACACGGTAATGGTACACACAAGAGGAACAGGATAAAGAACGGCTTTGTGCGAGCTTTGTGGTAGGAGAGGTGGAAGGGGTATAGGCGTCGAGACGCCTCGTTGGTCACCAAAGGACGATACCTCTCTCTCAATCTGTCATAGCGGTCGCGAAAGCGTGCCTCTCTCTACGATTCACCCCCCGTCACTCACCCCTTAGTCTCTGTTTATAGACACCAACGCAGCTACGAGTCCATAATCCAAACAGAGGGTTCCGCACTCACTCACCGTAACCATACGCCATGTGTTCCTATGCCGGTGGATAGGCTACCAGTTCAGAGACAACTAAGTACCCGTCGACACAGACCTACAGATTCACCGTATCTTCTATCTTTTTCTTGTTTTTCTTTCCTAACCCCCCACCTAACCATCCCTCCTTTTCTTTTTTCTCTTTTCTCCTTTTTTCCTTTTTTATCTTTATATTTGTTTTTCTCTATTTTGTATTCTTCCTGAAAGATCATGGAACATTAACCTTCCGTCGGCATAGTGAATTGTGCTAACGCTACGGAAATACGATTTTTTTAAATATTACTGTTGTTTAAAAATACGGAAAAAATTTATTTTTGCTCTTTAGAAGGTTTCTAGAATATTGTCTAAAAAAAAATTTCTTGTTTCTTTCTTATTTATAACTTTATCATTTTAAAATATAAATTTGTATTCAAACATAGTAACACGAGTTAATATGAAGTCTTAAATACAGTTACTATTCTTATGATTAAAATTACCTAATATTTATATGTTTAAGTATTTTTATAATAAAATAATGTATTTTTTTTTGTTACTTTTAATTATATTCAACGATAACACAACAAAAAATAGTATATATAAGTAAAATGAAAATATTTCCGGTAGACTAGTCAGATCCGAACAGGGAGAACGTTAACGATTCTCGACTTTCGGTAGCAGAACAGTAGGGCGATCTAATCCGGTCAATCCTCTTCGTCGAAACGATAATTAGAGGAGAGCCCGTAGATGGGCCGGTTCGTCATATTTCGACGTTAATCCCTTATAAATCTCGCGAATCTTCTCGGGTTACATGATCATCTATTTTGAAAGAATGATTCATAATTCGCGCGTAGAGCTTCGATTAAAGATTTTTTTTTTCGTGATAGATATCGACGTTGGTGTTAGTAAGTACACGTCGAATTAATTTATAGGATGCGGTGCATTAATTTTGAAAACCAAAGGAAACATGTGCGTCTCGTCCAAACACTCATGCGTACTTGGTTGGGCAAGAAGAATTCCAGCCCTTTCTTTTTTTTCTTTCGTGAAACCAGCCCGTTCTTCTTTCTTTCCTGTTCGTATAACATCCCGAAGGACCCCCTTTCGATCGAGATCGACCGCCGAACGCTAATTCACGTTCGGTGACGTCTCGTTGCCTTCGTAACAAGTACCATTGTTCGCGCTAACTCGATCGAGCGCCATTACTCTCCCCCCTTTCCTTACCAAAAGAGAAAGAGAGAGAGAGAGAACTCAACATACTATGGCTGTTGCTGCTACTGCTGCTGTTGCTGCTGTTCCTGCTATTCATGTGAGCGCGAGCGCGTCATTTAAATGGCACCTGGTGGAAGGAATGTTCAGTGAACAATTTTCTAAGATAGATCGTTCCGAACGACCGAGACATTTGTTTGAAAACAACGATTTGTCCCTCCTAAGTCCAAGTTTTACGATTCCATTTTATTTTCAACGCTTTCGAGGGTGTTCGTTCGTATTCACGATATTCATTTCAAGACTACAAAACGACACGTTCGAAGCACGAATAAGGAAGAATCATCATTGAATTTCCGATAAAAGAGAATAAAGATATTTGAAACACATTAATAAAATTGATATTTATCCTAATAATTTAAATTGAAAAAATATCACCGATGATGTTTCAATAACGGATGAACACTTGACAATAAACAGACATAATTGCTAGAGTATCGCCTCGATAGGTACGAGCAAACAGTAACGATGGCTTTCCCTCCTCACCCATGTTACCTGAATTTCGGCGTATTTGTACCTTGTTACCAAATGCAAGCACGCGAGCTTGTTGTAGCTATACACACCGTCCTCTTCCGTTCTCGTGATGTCTCCCTTACCCTTTCCCTCTCTCTCTCTCTCTCTCTCTCTCTCTCCTCTCTCTTTTTCTCCCACTGTGGACGTTCAACCTGTCGTTCCTCACCATACAATATTCTCTCCTTCTCTCTTTCTCTCTTTCGCACGTGCACATACATATGCGCTTGCACACACCTTTTCTCTCGTAAACGTTACCTCTCTCCCTCTCTCTCTCTCTTTCTATTTATCTCTCTTTCACTCTTTCTCTTTCTCTCGTTGTGTGTCCTGTATGCAAAGCAAATGTATTATATCACACAGGCCCCCAGGGCTGCATTACAAGCCCGATCGTAGTAGGTTTCCAGGCGTATTATTACGACCGTAAAAATGCAACCCCGTATTTCGCGAGCACGACGAACTAAACCGCCCGCTAATTCCATTTCGCTAACGCGACGAAAACATATCGCACGTATGTATGTATATAGGACTAGCGAAGAAAGTTTCTGCGTTTACATTTTACCTTTTATATCTTTTTATTTTTATTTTTAAAGAACTGAGGGTTCCTTTCCTCTTTCACTCTTTCTTTCCCCCTCTCTCTCTCTCTCTCTCTCTCTCTTCGTTTTGTTTTCTTTTTCTTCTCTTCTCGCTAAGACGCTAAACCGTTTTCTCAAGCAAGATGAAAAAGACCACAAGAGAGATAATAAAAGCTGAACAATCAAGTTGGGGATGCGTGTGTATAAGAAAAAAGCAAGACAGGGTCGAAATCTTCAAGGATGAGAAAAAAAGAAAGAAAAAAGTGAAAAAGAGAGAGAGAGAGAGAGAGAGAGAGAGAACTCGTCGAATTGATGTAGTAAAGGGTGTTGGAGTAAACGATAAAAAGTAACTTTATGATCTAACGAAATTATAACGACTTAACGAACGATGAAGCAATTTCGATCTCTACTCGAAAGATTTCACTTTGTTTCTCCACGACAATGTTTTACTTTTTTTTTTTTTTTTTTTTCAAAACACGATATATATAGAATAAATTTATTATAACGTAAATTGTAATTATGATTAAATCTTGTAAAATTTTTCACGAGTTTCCCTACGAAATAATATAAATATATATGTATATATATATATAACAATGAATTTGCAGTGAGAAAACAAGAATAGCAGAGGCGTCAGAATTAAGCCAGCCGTGAAACAAACAGTGGATATTGCACGCAATGTGTCGGTGCCCTGGCTATGGAAGCAGTCCTCTGCAAACACGTTAATGTGCGAAATACACACATCCCCGTTCTACCTAATATTGCGAGAACGTCGTTGGACGAGACCGTGATGCATTGTCCTTTCGTTGGAAACCGGTGGTTTGATTGCCCGCTGGGAACACCGAGATATTGCCACGCCAATGTCCGCTGATAGTTTATAGTGCAAATAACGTTCGAAGCTTAAACGTCGATTATATCGCGTTACGAAAAGCAAAATATTTGGAAGATTGTACGTTATATTTGATTAGCGTAGAGAAAATATGTGAAAAAAGAGAAAAAAAAAAGAAAAAGTAGAAGAAAATAAAAATAGAAAAAGTAAAATATATGAAACATCAAATATACAATGTGGATAATAACTAGCACGCAAAATAATAATTATTTTAAACGTACCACGTTAAATTTCGAATTTACAGATAGAGTTAGTAAATGATAGGAAGTATAGGAGAGAAGTGTAGAAGGGGGATTGGCTAAGGGGAGGAGGGCGGGGGTGAGCGCGGGTGCGTTTACGCAATTACTCGATATTACTGCTCTGGGCTTCGATAACTCCGCTAGCTCTGTACCAATAAACGCATAATCTCGTAATACCATTGATTTTCAATTCGTTATTTACTCGCCCCCGGTGGGGTTCTCAAACGGAAGAAGTGATTTTGCGCGGTTTAATCGGGTCGTCGATCTGTACCGTCGTTCTATCGAGAAAGTAATGTTTTTAAACTTTCTGCCAAGTCGAGGATCATTACGTTTCAGATTTGATCTCACAGTCATCGGTATGTTTTATCTAAAAAAAAAGAAAAAAAAGATTAATCAGGAGATTTGAAAAAAAAAAAAAAGAAATTTAGAAAAGTCGATGAAAATGAATATAGGGAAAATGATGAAATATGATAATTGTATTGGTAGTTTCGAATGAGAGTCGCGGTTGCGTTTACCGTAGAACGACTGCTCGATAATTATAACAAAATACGCTAATATCGTTCTCTCCGTATGAACGGCAGGTCAGGTGACCCTACACACATTCAACTTATCGCTTATGTATTCGCGAACACAATGACTACGAGCGAACCGTTTCAAGCGCGTAATGCATGTGTTATTAACATTGGCAATTTTTCGTATTAATTAACCGGGAATATGCGGTGGCGCCCAATTAAAGCCGATAAAATGTGCATGCCGTTGTCCGGTATGGCGGTCACCGGAAGAAGAGTGCATTTATCGGTATCATCTGGTAAATTAAGCATTACCAATGCACCGAATTTACGTTCATGCCCTATGTTTCCTCGACTCTCACATTTGATAAATCTCTATTTGATAAGTTTAAACTAATCTACCGGTACGACGATTAATCGATATCATTGTAAATTGTTATGGAAAGAGATATTTCATTTACATTATAATTATATTTAACGTGATCAAAACAAAACAAAACAAAAATAAAACAGATCTATGTATACAGTTATATCGTATAATAATTATTTATACGAATAATTTTAGATCTTTATAAATATCTATTGTGTCCCCTAGTTGCGTATATATATATATATATACGAGCTTTATATTATAATTAAGTGATTAAATATTTCTCTATATACGCGTGAAAAATCTGACCTTTTTTCCGTTTTCAGCGATATGAGAAAAAGGTAAAAGAAAGAGAATCGATAGGATTCAAAGGAAAAGAAGGAGTCTTCTTTGCTATTTGACGTCATCCTAGTCCGTCTGTAAGTTTATGCAAAAGGGGTGGCAGGACATCGGGTTGGCGGGCAGTGGGTACCTACATAGGAGAACAAGATGGCGTCCTCCCAAGAGACTTCTCGAACGAGGCCGCAATCCAGCGAATACACGTCTTGCCGTTGCCGACGACGACGACGACGATGTTGGAGACTTCTCCACCTCCGTCTTTCCACCTCCTCGTTCACCTCCCTCCGTTACTGAGAAACACCAGAAGCATCGACGTCTTCCACTCGCGCAAACTTTCCTTTATCGACCATGCGAAAAGTTAACTTGAGCGTGCATGCGAGTCCTCTTGCATTAGAGAAAAACCGATCCTTTAATCGTATTAAATATAAGTTAGAAATCTACGGTCACGAAAAGACATTTATCTACGAATTAAACAATATAAATCATGTATGGTGTTTGACGTTTGTTACCAAATCACTTGTGATCGTAAATCAATTTTCTTCATGAATTTTTAATAATAATATTATATATATATATATTCTTATTATTATTATTATTACAATAGCACTCATATACCCATCAAATCATATTTGAAAAATGTATGACGATTGAACATAAATGTGTCCCTAACCTAAATTCGACTTAAATATAATATATGAGATCGTGGATGACACGTGTATCAAAAATGATAATAAATTTTCACAAGAAAAGTTATATTTTAGGTGAAGTTTCTTTTTTTCTTCGAGTCACAGGCCAGTGGTAGTCGAAGCAGCTCTTGGCCAGTTGTAGGGCTCTCGAGGGTATCCTATTCCTAACCGGAGTACCTTTCTACCCTGTACTGTTCTATCGCCACTCTCTGGAACGATCTCTCGACCTGGACGCATCGTTAGGCTTTGGCTAACTAGCTGAATTCCCTCTGTCCATCCCCAAAATGATCGGTTAACGGCCAACGCCACGAACGACCCTCCGCGAATCTTCGATAAAACCACCCCGTTCCCCCAAATATGCTGCTATAGTACAATCATTTCTCTCGTGCTTACAATTAACGTTACAACGTGGACATGCCATTTTTGTTGATTGAAATAATGTTAAGATTTCTTTTTCAGATATTGACATAATTTTATTTCATTAGTAAAAAATATAATAAATAAAATAACAAAACCAGAACGAATAGAACAATAAACACGAAGATAAATCAAAAAGATAAATTATCTTCGATTTTTCTATATGAAAGAAAGAAAATCTTTCGTATTATTGTACAAAAGGAACGATTGGAAATGGAAAACGCGTAACTACGTATAGCCTATATCCACTTATATTAGATAGCTTGGGTATACATCATATAGAAAAGGGGATCGTAGAGTTGCGTGGTCCAGTCGAGTGACCGTTCTGACTTATAACTAATTCACGCGAACGTAGATCCCCGGATATAAAAATAATTTGGTTTATGGAAACAGACGCGTCCTCGATCCCTATTTTCTTTTCGTATAGGTATCCATGCCTTTCCGTATGTTGAGAATAAATCATGAAGCGGTTTGCCCGAAGAAGACCGTAGAAAATGCATCAAACTTTCCTACGTTAGTATGACACTATCGTGGATTTTCATTTCGTTTATCGCATCATTTCGAATACCGTTAGAATGTTAAGCAATATTAAACATAATATTGGCATTGAAAATTTCATGATGCTCTGTATTAAATTGTAATTGCTTTGAATGTAATATGATATGTCATTATTACGATATATATATACTTTTCGGGTTAAATTTTAAATTATAATATTTATTATTAAGAATTTTTGTGTTGGATAATCTAATGATTTTTACGTTTAAATTTTGTTCAATTATCGAACTGTTGAGTCGACGATATCGTCTAATTCGTTTTACGAAAGAAACGTGTTTCTTTCTTTTGAGAATCACGGATTGTACCTTATCTCGAAAAGTGGAAAGGATTAACGAGCTGGTTCTCTTATCGGCATCGAGGTAAACCCTAAAGGACCGGGGGAACAAAAACGCAACGGCTAATGACGTTGACGCGGCAACCTGTTGTCCAGCCCTTTTGAATGGAGCGCAGGAGTAAAGAGAAAAAGAAAGGGAGAGAGAGAGAGAAAGAGAGAGAGAGAGAGAAAGAAGAGGGTCAGAATGGTCGTGCTAATAAATGGGCCCAGCACGGGTAGCGCATCTGCGTAAGAAAAACTTGGACCGAAAAACTCGAGCACCATCCCTGAGGGTGTGGAGGGTTTGCTCTGCTCGCGCCCCCGCCTTACCCCTCTTCGCATTATCATTATAATCGTACACGGATGTGCTGATCAGGCTGTATTGTCGTGCCAAATGCTCCAAGTATAAACGAACATGATCGTACGACTCGAATTTAGACATTTTTTATTAATGATATTTTTCCATCAAAATCGTGCGTCAGCATTTCTTCTTGAAAAGCCTCCCCATTCGTCGTATTTCAAAAGACGATGGTATAGTGAATATAGTTAGTATTGCGGTCAAACGATAATTTTTAGGTAGTAAATCACACAAAAGAATATCAATTTTGTTGAAATCAATTCGACACGGTAAACTCTTCACTTTAAAGGTCTCACTCTCCAACTTAAATCGTTTAAAATTCTACAAGTATGAGAAGGATCAATCGCATCGAGTCATGGTGTTTTGATAGAAACTGACGAAAAATAATTAAGTGTCATACTTCACGAATCGTTCGCGAATGCAAACAAACTTGTTCATAGAATTCTAGATAGTAGGTACTTCGATTCAGTCCACATGTTCGAAGTTCTTTCTCGAAAAAAAAAAAAAAAAAACAGAAAAAAGAAACGTAGAAAGAAAAAAGGGGGATGGCACATAAGCGTCACATATGTCAGGGCCCTCTTTTGGCAGGACCCTTCTCCGTTCGTTTCTACGATCTACCAGCGATGGTACTTTAGCAGCCTTCCTCGGTGGATTGTGTTACGTGCTGTGTTACAAGTGCATCTCTTCGCGAATATACGCCTCCCTATTTTAGATGTTTTATTTTTTTTTCTTTTCTCTTTTTTTTTATTCTCTCTCTCTCTCTCTTTCGAAAGGTACTCTCTTAGTCACCCTTCTTTTATTCTCGAAATTTAATTTATTTTTATGACTTCTTGAACACAAAATTTATTTTATTTTGTTTTCAACGATAGGAAAAATAAAACGATATCGAAATATCAAAGAAGAAAATAAACTCGTTGACAGTTTTATCCGCAAGCGTTTAAGCTTACGAATAAGGGAGATGGTGGTTGAATGAATGGACAGAATAGGACAAACAGGAAAACCAGGATCGAAATATTATCATAGCAGTGTAATAGGCTTAGAGTGTCTCCTACGTGTTTCTCGTTGCGGGGTGCATTGGAAGCCGTTGCAACATCGAGAAGCCCGACCGACCCTTCCATACAATAATTGGATCTCGCTGGTACGCCGATGTTCATTTGACATCATACGAATACTTAGGTACGCTGACACCGTTTGTTATTGGATTAACCGAATATTTTCAATGCGTTTAAGAATACGTATTTAAATACCACGGAAATGTCTATCTGTATTTATTCATGTGACCACGTTTCGATTAACACAAGGATTTATAGGGGAACTCATTGTATGTTCTTTTGACTGTAACTCATCTTATTGACGGATATATTAAGACATAAGTTCGTTCATTCATTCATTCATTTATTCATTCATTCAAATAATATTTATGATTTATAAAATTCGTTAAATTAATAATTAGTTTCGTAATATTCGACAAAATATTATTTAAACATTGATAATAAATGTTAATGGCTTACTTGCAATTAATAATTTATTTCATCGTGGTATGGCATATGGAATTTTTTGTTGTTGTCAAGCTAAAAGGAATTTCTCGGCCGAGAAAGCGTCAAAAAAGCAAGAGAAGCGTTATTTCCAAATGGGCTTTCGTACTCCAGACGCGAAGTCGTTGCCATAAGGTGGCAATGTTACAGGCCGTTGGGCAACCGAGAGGGATCTCATGAATCACGGCTCTGAAACGAAGTAAGAGAAAGACAGAGAAAGAGAGAGAGAGAGAGAGAGAGAGAGAGAGTAAGTGAGAAGACTTCAAACACAAAAAAAAAAGAAGATTAAAACCGGTTTGGCACGCGCTCATCTTCGATGCTTCGTAAAGACGTTTGCAGACCCTCATTAAATTTCTTCATTATCCTCTCGTGCGACGAATAAAACAACAAGCATTTGATTTTGCGACATTCAAATCTCGTCGTTTAATTTACCCAAACGTAAAGAAACATATATATCGTTCGCGAATATCAGATGCTTGAGTAAAGAAAAAAAAAAGAAGAAAAAGATGCCAAAGTTTTCTAGATGGGAGATGAAAAAAGAAAGAGAACAGAAGGGGAAGAGATGGCAAATTACCCGTTACAGAACACATTATCTTTACTCGATAGAGCCCATATTTTTGTCGGCAGTGATTCTCAAACATGGATAGAAGTAAATTCAAAGTGAAAGAGATAAAGAAAAATAAAGAAAAAGTCTCTACTTGACTTCCCTAAATTCGACCGACCCTCCACGGGACATAAATTTATTCGAGCGGATTTCATAATTACTTTTCCAAGTTCTCCCCCTCGCCACCCCCCCCCCTCATTCTTTTCGATACGTACTCTTTCTTCAGCTAAGAACAACTCCGAATGGTTTTTTTGTGTTTCGCAGGTATCAGAAGAGTGGTTCTTAACGATTGACTAACTGACTGACTGACTCGCACAGGTGTCGATCCGTAATTGGAGCAGAGATGACTGCGAATCGAGAGAAATAAAGCGCGTTCGGCACAGAAGTATGAGAATCAAGAAAGAATCGCGACAGTAGTATTTTCTCTCCTGAGGGAGAGATCACGGAGTTCCCGGTACTTGATTGCCGAGTTCGATAAAAACTGGAGCGAGTTAGGTAGGTGCGACTTCGCGAGGCGTAGCCGTCATTAAACACGTCTCGTGTCTCCGACATGCTTCACCATTGAAAAGGACACTGACACCCAGCTACTGATCAAACCAAGTTAGTTGCGCACGTGCGTGCTTACGTACGTACGTGAGAACGTGCGTGCGTGCTTGCTTGCTTGCTTGCTTGCACTCGTAGCAACTCGTTGTTGTGTTGTTGGCACCTTTAGGAATGCCGATAAATATAGTCGATTCTTGTCGATTATTCACGTAGATTCACGTCGTCCATCTTCGAATCCCTCGCGGCGATTTACGAATCTCTTCTTGCTCGGATCCACCTCGAATACTTTCCCTTATACTAAGCAAGACTCGACAACACAAACGGCTAAACTATCCGAATGAGTTCTTTAAACGGTAGGATTGTAAATCGAATCACAAGAATTGCCGATGTCGTACTTTGCATACTGACGATATAAGCTATTTCATCGTGTATTCTCGGTAAACGGCAATTGAATCTCTCTCTCTCTCTCTCTCTCTCTCTCTCTTTCTCTCTCTCTCTCGTAAATACTAGTAACTGGAATTTAATCGTTTAAGGGATCCAAAGCTAAATACGTCTTAAATCAAGCATTACATTTTCTCCTCGCGTTACTCTCCAACATGTTGGATTTCGACTAGTTGTATTTTAAAAGGGGACCAAAAGAGAATGTCTACATTTTTTCCTCCTTTAACTATTTTAAAAGAACTAAACGAATAGATATTACGGACATGCGCTTCGACCTTGTTTCTTTTCTTTTTTTATTGGAGAATACCTTCGAATTCAAAGAAAGAAAAGAAGCCCAACCCCCCCCCCCCCAAAAAAATATCATTACGTGAAGAAGAAAAAAATTGCGTGCGATAGATCGAAGAAACTTCGAGAAAGGATAACCAAGTTGCAGAGAGAACCGACACAGCGAGGTCGCTTGGTTTGCGGCGCGTACCGCAATGAGAAACCTCAAGGAACTACCACAGCGGCGCTAGTATCGTAATCGTCGGTGATGGGCGTGTCGAACGGTCGGCGCAGAGCTCATTTGATTGGTCATCGTATAATACGATGATTGGTAGACGAGAAAGAATGGGCGGGTTATACGGAGTCTCGAAACGGTGTGCGCGGCGCTGCTTGTACGGCCTCGTACGGCCTCGCCCACCAACGGGAGAGCTTTCCCGTGGGCCGAGCCCGTTGGGACTCGCTGGCACGCTGCTCGTGCCGGCCCTGACACATTCGACAAGCGGCGCCGTAACGGGAAACAACGCGCGGCTAGGGACCTCACTTGGAAACGCACTCGAACTGTTCTGCAGCGTGCGACGACGACGACGACGACGACGACGACAACCACCACGACGACGTGCTCTTCTCTTCCGACAACGACGTCAACTATTACAAAGAAAGATAGAGAGAGAACACAAAACCTACGATCTACTTGGAACATAGTACACGCATATACACATATTATACGACGCACACTTATACATATCTTATATATATATGTGTATATGTATACGTGTGAACACGGAACGGCAAGATGACTCTATCATCGACTTGACTTCTCAGAACGATCATACGAGTTCTTCCTCGACGGTCGTTCTCATACGTTGCGTTAACGACGAGGAAGACGACGAGGACGAGTAAGAAGAATCTTGGGGAACATTCAAGAAGATCGGAAGAAATAATAAGAGAAGGGACAACTACGACATATCAAGTGACAAATAGTAGAAATAACAGTAGTGGTGTTTCTAATAAAGACGATAAACAGACTGAAAGAAGAAGAATATCAAAGAAAAAGAGAGAGTGAGTTTTCGCGGTAATCGAGAGTGATTTTTTTGTGAAAGACACGTGAGGGAGTGCGCGATCGATCGTACTCGTGGGAGGTTGAGGAGAAACGAGTTGGTACGAAGGAGGAAGGTGTTAAGCGAATGATCGCGCGCAGACACGCGGTTTTTGAACTTCTATATTTTCTTTTATCAAACGCAACGTGGAAAATTACAACGATTAAATAACGTGTTATATATAAATAAGATAAAGAAAAAAAAAAGAAGAATAGTTCGTATCGTAAGGTGGGGGGAAAAAAAAATCGGTGAACTTAAACCAAAAGATCGATAAGAGAAACTCGATTGGAAGTAAGAAATCGAATTTCTGTGAGAGGAGGAGAGTAAATAACTAATATCTTAAGTAGTTTTTTTGGTTGTTTGTATTTATCGGTGAAAAAGTGAAAATTGAAGAAGGAAGGCTGTTGCCGCAAGAGAGTCCTTACGGCTTCACAACGCGGTCCGACGAGTGGAGCGGTCTCCTGCCCAGCTCCACTATCGTGGGTGCTGGGGGGTCGCCATGGCTCGGATTAGGTGCCGCCGGTGGCACCGGTGCCACCACCGGTGGTGGAAGTCCCGTCGAACTCGACGGACACTGGGGACGAAAGCTTTACGGTGCGAGCGTGGCCCCTCCACCTCATCATCACCCACGCGCACCTATCGTTTTCGCGCCTCAGGACATGAGACCGATACTCAAGGAAGAATCTGTACCACGTACCTGGCCCCAACCCACCATTGCCGATAACGGAACGTGAGTATTCTTTGTTTTTTTTTTTTAATATTATATTCATTTTTTTGTTTCTTCTTTCTTTTGTTCTTTTTTTTTTTCAAAATTAATTTGACGCATTTAAGTTAGTTTGTTTCGCGAAGCGACGGAAAACGAATGATAATATTTTTTATTTCTTTGATGTCGTTTAATTTGATTTTGTCAATGTAAATTCTGATCTCTATCTTTACTGGGGAATATTGATTAGAAGATTTTTTCATAACATTCGAAATTCAATTAATTGATGTATAATGTGAGAATTGTGATTATTAGAAACATTTATAGATCGTGTTATTTTGTTGTAATTGACTATAGTCCGTTCCTTTTTGAGGAAATCTCGTGTGCCGTCGGACGGTAAAAGCACTGCGAAGGATTTATCTTTGTTTAATGGAAAAAGGATATAAAAAAGAGAAATGTATTATAATATTATCGATTTAGATACATTTACAAATGATTATATAATTAGGATAAATTTATTTTTAATTAACAAATTCGTGAAGAACGTTAAATAGTGTTTATTTTAGTTTACCCAATTATTCTCGACTTCTTCGTATAAAAAAAATACATGTTTATAAATACATTAGTAATATGTTGGTGTTTTGATATTCAAAATTCGAAAATTAACGTCGCGAGAATATTTTGGAATATTTATAAACATTCGGTACTTCATACAAGGATACTCATACGAAAAAATATTAGGAATAAAAAGAAATACGATTACTTTTGAAATACTTAATACTGTTACAAGTCAAAATCTAATCGTCCAATTAAAGTCAATTTAATGATAAGAGGAAAAGCAAACAAATAACACAAGTTTAAATCTTCAAAATGAGAAAGAAAAGAATTTCATATTAAACTGTATATGGAGACAAATTCTGTTTCTTTTTCAAAAATTCCATTAAATAAAATTACATAGAAATAATTAGGAGGAAAAAAAAAGAACTAAATCAGAAAAATGAATTATTAACCTGTTTATTATTTACGTTTATTATTTACGTGACACAAAAAGTTAACAAGTAATTAATTTATAAAATGAATAAATACTTAACTTATTTCGTTTCTTTTTTTTTTTTTTTTACTTATATCAACAGACGAAGGAATAAAAATTTATACAATATAATAAATAACAGAAAAAGAAAGAAAAAAGTAAATAAACACAAAACACAAAATCAAAGAAGAATAAAAGAAAGAAAGAATGTGTGTTTGTAGGAGGTACCTATATCCTAAGTCGATCGCTTTCGTTTCGTTCGTCTTTATCTTCGACGTGTCGGTAGAAGCGAAAGAGGAGTTTTCGCGTTTGGTACAGCACGTAGCTGCGTTTGGTGAACGATAAACCGCGCTTTATTGCGAGTTCGCTTAAGGGATTTGTACGACGTGCAAACGACGAAGGCACAGATACGAGGACTCGAGAAGGTAAACCGGCTGGGTTGGCGGCTTCGCTAATCCAATAGCGGTTCTCTCTTAACTAACTCCCCTCCTAGCATGCCGTGACACGGGGACCGACCGGAATCGAGTTAATGTAATTGAGAATTTTAGCGCCTTTCTCTCTCTATTTCTTTCTCTCTTTCTCTTTTACTTCTCCTCCTCCTCCTTCTTCTTCTTCTTCTTCTTTTTCTTCTACCTTCTCTTTTTCCATCATCCCACTTCCCACACTTTGCACTTCTCTCACTTTTTCTCTTTCTCTTTTTATTTCTCTCTGTTTTATTTTCTATTTATTTCGCATTCTATTTCACTCGGCCCTTTTTTTCCAACTACTCTCTTTTCTCAAAGCTCACCAAATTAAAGCCCGACCTCTCTTTTTACGAGTTTCTAAATTCTTGCGGTTAACTTCCTCTTTTCTTTCTTTCTTTATTTCTTTATTTATTTATTTTCTTTCTCTTACTTTCAAGATTCTAAATTATAATTTCTGTAATATTTTTGTCATCATATGAAAGAATAAAGGAAGCATAAAACTCTGGCAAAGTCTCGAGAAGGACTTCGACGACAATGACGACAACGACGACGACAAACAAGATTATTCTTTTTCGTTCTCATTGCATTTAAGAAAAGTGTCTCATCTCTTCCACGAGATATTTCTATGCGCGAAACAAACGGAAAGACCGGTTCTTCTCGAGACGCTCTTCTACGTTGACTTTCCTGTCGTTGAGAGCCTTAGAGAAGCTCGTTCTCATTTCTAACGAAGGTATTAATGAAAAATTGTGGGGATGTAAGAGAACAAAATCAAATTATCTAGGTAGGCAGGTTGATATATATCGTATAACACTAACCTTATATTACGAACAAAAGAATAAACCAATAAAAAATCATGGAAAATTATAATAGAAATAAAATTCGTAGATCATCAATGATTTATCTTCATTACGAAAAGTTAATTGGAACGATGTTGTTTAGATAGTTTTCGTCAAGTGCTTTAAGAAAGTTTCGAAAAGGAGGGTGGGAAAAACGCGTTAAATGTCAGGCTCGTCTCGTAGGTATCTTCGTAATACAAAGTCGACGCTTTGGAAGAAAGTTTTCGCGTTTCTTGGTAACGTCGTTCCATTCTGCGGGGAAAAGAGTCAGTCACACTGTAGATAGTAGAGGGTTCCAAAGGACGAGGATGAACAAAATAAAAAAAAAAAAGAAGAGAAAGAGAGAAAGAGGAGGACTCGCGAAGCTGTTTTAAAACTCCCGGCAAACAGGCATAAACTCTCGCGCTTTTTAAAAAGCCCTAAAAAAGTTACCTGCCTAATGAAGCAGTAAACCACCGCGAACTCCTCCGACGAGGAAAAGGGACAGAGGTGAGGTGAAGTGTTGTCGTGTGTGCGAGAGAAGAAAAAAAAATAACAACGATGGACTTTTCCTGCGGCTTTTTTTTTAAATCTTTTTTTTTCTATGTTTCTCTCTCTTTCTCTCTCTCTCTCTCTCTCTCTCTCTCTCATTCTACTTATTCCGTAGGAATGAAGGAGTGAGAAAATAACTCAAAACGGACTCATAGAAGAAGAAGAAGAAGAAGAAACTTTTTCCCACCTTTTACTTTTTCTCCTTCTTATTTTTTTTTATAACCTCGGAGTTAATGATTTTAAGGTAGCCCCGAATGAGAGAGATTTATTTTTCATCTCCCCCCCTCAAAGTGTAGTTGATAAGAAACGATGAATAGAGAAAGAGAGAGAGAGAGAGAGAGAGAGAAAAGAGGGGGTTGTTGGGCGGGTGAGACGCATTTTTGCAGTTGGTAGAAATATAGTCGAGGCCAAAACGCGATAATAAATTAAAGTGTGTGAGAGAAGGAGTAACGGTACCAGCGGCGCGCTACCGGCGAATTACATTCGGATATATTACAAATTGCTCATTATCTCGGCGCGCATTATGAATCACAGTGGTGGTGGTGGGCGCGTGAGCGTAAATAGACTGCGCTTCGGCTAACTCGTAATAACTAACGCCCCGGCGGTGTGTGCATTAACTGCGGATTTATTGTAATTCTCCGCGATTGCTTTATCCACGAATTCGTATCCATAACCGCGGGCTTGTATTATCCGCGTATTTCGTCCATAATGCACGCTCGTGCAAATAGCATAGGTCGCATTTCGCGATTCCCAGAGACAACAATGCATGCCATCGACTACGATGTATATCGATCAATATACGATTTCGTATGATGATCGTGTCTATTCGACGAGTATTTCATAAACCACGAAAAATTATGTTCAATTTTATCTATTTGTTTTCATTTTATCTACAATTTCATTAATCATATCTTATGTCTCTATTTCTTCTCTTATTCTTTTTCTTTTTCTTTTTCTTTTATTTCGTTCCATTTATCTTTTCGTTTTCTTTATATTTTTCCTATTATTTTTTTTTTATTTCTTTTTTTGGTCACACACTCTTCTTTCGGAAAAGCGAGTCTCGAGTTTTAACCCAAATACTATCCATGCGGTTGGTAAATGCTAGACATTTTAAAAGGTGATGGATGGCATCGCACCCCTGAGACTTAACCGAATAATAATTGTACGTTCAGGTGCAGGCGCGATAGAACTGCCAAGCTCGTTTCCACCCTTCCCTTCCTCTCCGATTGGTTATCCTTTGTTATACTCTCCCATCGCATCTGCGTTTGTATATTGGCCTGTTATAAAGCAAACCAAGAGCAACGCATTTTCTGCTATTCTTTGTAAGAACGTTTTCACCAAATCGTGACACACAAACCCGATTTTCTATTTTATCTAGAAAAAAAAAAAAAAAAAAGATAAAGAGAAGTTGACACTTCGAATCATAAATCACTTGAAAATTTGTCTAATCACGCTCATCAAATTTTGTTACCCATTTGTACGAAACTTTTGCGAATACACGAATAAGAAAAGAAAAGAAAAGAAAACAATCAAAATAAATTTTCTATATAAAAATGTAATATAACTCGTGATAGGAATGTAGGGAACAACGAGAACAGTGCCGTGGGGGGGGGGATGAGGGTTAGGAGAAGCATCACAGGTGTGTATGGTGTGAAATCAACGAGACGCCCGTTATCTGGTTGTGCCGGAAAATGGGAAACGCGCGAGGCAAATTGTACGCGCGAATCGAGCCTGTAATTATCACCTTGGCGTCGATCGCCGCACAAAACGGGACACAACATACGCATGTGTATTAACCTACGCATGTACACACGCATGCACTTACACGCACGTGCTATCCTCACCACAGCCACGCGCGTAAAGCATAACCGACCATAAACGTGGCCACGCAGAATACCACCCCATCTACACGAGGAACGAAATGACGCGAAAAATAGCCGCTTAATAGAGGAATATTGGCGGAAAGTGCTCTCCCGCCGCGTGATTATAATTATTTTGGCTCGGCAAATTGCCTCTTGACCGCACGAATTTTCGGTAACACGCGGGCGATAGATACCTTTCGAATTTTTTTTGCAATTTCTTTTTTAGTTTCTTCTTCTTTTTTTTCTATTTTTTCTTATCATTGTAATAACATTGTCTTTCTTCTTTTTATATTTAACGAAGTAAATACTTATAATATTTTATTCTTTTCTTTCTTACAAAATATATTTAACTGGTAATATCGTGATTAATTAAATATAAAAATTAATGTACTTGTGAAGTTCATAATCCAATAGATTTTAGATACGTACAATTCGTATTTTCTTTTTTTTTTTTTTTTTGTATGATATGAAAGAACTGGAGAGGTTAAAAAAAAGTTATAATCGTGGTTTAGATTTTCATATAAGGTAGTAGCCGTGAAAAAATGTATGCGTCGCATACAAGTAGAGATAAGGTCTATCGTGCAGAAGAGTCATCATTCGCTACGCAAAGTAGGGAAGGCCCAGGTCATGCACAGCCACGCATATTTGCGCAACCAGTCTTATCGATGGTGTATGTCCCTGGTCGTCCGACTACGAAACAACCACGCGAATCTTTGTTAGATAACCACGAAAAACATGTAGTAAGTGATAAATTTGTTAAAAGAGAAAAGAAGACAAATAATAAGAAAAAAAAAAAAAAAAAAAGAATAAACCTGACAATGAAATACAAAGTATTCGTGAAAAAAGTAGTACCTTACTTGAATAGAATGTGAGAACGATCCATTTAAAAAGTAATCGTTGTCAAAACTCTTAACAGATTTAAAAGGTAATCAATTTTTTTTTTTTTTTTTTTTTAACAATTACGTCCAATGAATTATCTTTATTTTAAGTCAATTTAAACTAATCTTTTTAAATTGGTATAATGAAGAATCTATTCTTTTGAACGTCTCTACCAATGGGAGGAAGAGTTTAAGCGTGTACGATAGGTGATAATGTAACGGTGTGGCAGAGGACGTGGCCACACGTTATATAGGAATTGGTGCATGGCGAACGGGGCAAAATAATCGGACGTCGAGAGTTATGGGGCGCGAACCGGCGGCCGGTTAATCAGCCACCGATAATTATCGACACGGGCAGTACATCACTCCCCTACCCAGCCCTCCTCACAACCCTACCGTCCTACTACGTAACGTTGGTTGCAGCACAGTTCCACCCTTCCGGTACTCCTACCTACCTACCTACCTACCTACCCTCCTCTCCTCTCCCTGTCCCTCCTCTTGTGCCAGCCCTCACGAACCGTTCGCAAAACCCCTTGCAATTTTCCCGCTCCTACCCTCCAAAATCTACCGATCCTCCCGTACCTCTCACCCCCTCTCACTCTCGTTCTCGCACTCTCGCGGCGCCGTGACAAACGCATCGCCGATACCATCATTTATTTCGCAAATGTGCTGCAAAACTGCCGCTATTCATTTTCGGTCCAGTCGATTCAGTTTTCCGCTCGGAGAGTCCGATGCGGTACCGCGCGACCGCCTCTCCCTTCCTCTCACCCTTCCTCCTACCAAACCCCCGTCGATCGGTCTCTCGACGGTTTTATCGTTGAGCGATTTCTCCATGGTGCATTTCCAACATGGATATGCCTATCGTGTTACAGATCGAGGATCTTGTTCCATAGATAAGTAATTTAAGAGTTAAACAACATCTAACGTTTTGTTTTCAACCCTTTGTATTTAAAACCATTTAAAATTCTTTGAATGCTATGAATGCAAATATGCGTCCAACGAAAACTATCTGTATGAAATAAGAACGCTTGTATTGGGTTTTTGTTTGTTTTTACTTTGTTATAGCTTGTTAGTTGCGATTAATCAACATAGTTCATATAAACAAACAAAAAAGTATTCCGTCAACGCGAATTGCTTCTACCTGGAGTATTCGTCCGTCGAAGGGTTAACGAATTTTTATATATTTTTTTTTCTTATTTTTTATTACAATTCGTAATTTAATGTTTACATAAAATGATTGAAAATTGATCGAGATTGTAATTATCTCGAAATAATTTGCTCATTATTGAGACGCGTTAAGAACCTCACGATACGTGAAAACCAAGCAAATGAGCGGACGTGAAAGAATAGAAAAGAGAAAAGAGAGAAGTGAAGAGAAGAGTAGAGAATGAAAGCGCATTAAATTCGAGAACGAGCCGCTTGTTAGCAGAGGTTTAAATATGCAAGTGGTTGACTTAATTGCGAGAGAAGGTGCTACGATCGAGCTTCACTTCGTTCTCGTGAAAAAGAAATCGACCGAGCTCGGTTTTGTTTAGACACCGTTGTTAAACGAGACACGAAAAGACGAAAGGAGGGATCTTTCGTAAGAATTTTATACGTCAGATTTAATCGTCGAAAAAGAAAAGCAAATTTGTTAAACCCTTTCACGAAGATGAATGATACTTTCTTTTTTTCTGTTTTTTTTTTTTTTAATGTTTTAATTTTTTTGAATAATACATATTCAATGTGCTTTTTAAATTTTGTCGATCAAAGGATGCACGATTAATCGATTGTTCGAAAATTGAAATTCTTTGAGTAAAAGTTCCTTTTCCTTTTCTCTTTCCTTTACCTGTGACGAAGGAACCCGAAAAGGGAAATTCTCGTGCCATTACTCAAAGATGGCATTGGAGTCCGGTGGTCTAATCTCGGCACATGAGACCTTAATGGGATTTTAAGGCGTCGTAGCCACCTGCGTCGCAACCTTCAGTCTCGTTTGTCTTTCCTTTACAACGTTTTGGGCCATTTTCTTCTTATTGCACGGAAACAATTCGACGCGACGTTTAATCGTGTTTACACATATTAATACATAGAAATTCATATGTTCCTTGTTAACGATATTACCGATTACATGATTATTTTCATTTGTTACAGGGTATGCGTCGCTAAGGCGCATTTCGAGAAACAACCGCCAAGTAATTTGAGAAAGAGTAATTTCTTTCATTTCGTCATAGCTCTTTTTGATCGGCACGATCAACCAATCGAAATCGAGAGGACATCGTTCATGGGATTCGTCGAGAAAGACCAGGTAAAATTGTATTACACTCGTTAGATGGTTATTAAGCATTACTAAGTAGATATACGAGTCTCTCTCTCTCTCTTTCTCTCTCTCTCTCTTACGATCATAATCAAAACTAATGAACTTGTTCTTTGCCGAGATAACTTTCTCTAGTTTCTCTTTCATAAAGATTGAATTAATATTTCGAAAGAGAAAGAAATAGATTCGTATATCAAACGGACATATATATATATATGTACGTATGCTATAATATAAGATATTATAAAATGAAGAGAGGAAAAAAGAGAAATGAAGAGAAATAAGGAAAGAAAGTAGGAAAGTTCGCGAAGCGAGAAAGTAGAGAATTCGAACGTCGATCGGTGGTGAAGGGGGTGGTTTTCCCGAAGGACAAGAGGAAAAAGGAGACGAGGCCCTTTATGACATCGGGGAATATCGTGCAAGCGTACGCTTATCTCGATAATTGCCGTTTCCATTGGACGGGGGTATAAGGGGAAAGGGTGACGTCAAATATTAAACGGATCCTCTTCTATGTGTATACATATCGATAGTCCGCACGGCGGCGGTGGCGGAAGCACACCTACCAGCTTTTCCAGCAATTAATCGGACAGGCGAAAATCCATTGGCCGTTTGAGAAATGGCTGGTGGAAGAACACGTTTCTCTACGCGTTCCTGGTCACGCGAGAGAGCACCGAACTAACACGACCGACGGAATAATAAAGAGTCCACGACGCCACCACCTTTTACTCTCTCCCCCTTAGTTTTTCTCCCTTCCATTTCCTTCCTTCCTTCGATCAAAGATTAGAAAACGCGTCGCGCGAGACCGATAGGGCTCGGAGGATTATATGCGTTCGTTATTAAGCGTCGTCTTTCTCTCTCTCTTTTTCTCTATTTCTCTCTTTTCCTTCCATATTCTCTTTCTCTATCTCTTTCTCGTTCTCGTGCATTAAATGTCCGCAATCTACAAATTACTTCGAAGCTTCTCGCCTATGTTCGGTATTTTTTTCTTTTTCTTTTTTTTTCTTTAATTTTTTTTTCTCCTTTATCTTTTTCTTTTTCTTTTTCTTTTTCGTTCCCCGATCGTTATAAAATTCGTCACACATTTTATCGCAGGAGTAAAAATCTATCTTCCCGTTTATTTAGTATATTATTCGCTTTCGTATCTTTATCTATTTCGTTTCGATAATAAATATAAAGTCGAACAAAATACTCACGGTAATGGGTTATTTAGTTCGTTGAAAAAGATTGAACTAGTGTAGTGTATTATATATATATATATACTTATGTAGGTTGTGATAGAAGTGATCATCTTAGCTACTTCATTTCTTTGAAATAAATACTTATAGATGTTAGAGAAAACGTATATCTCGTTATTACTAGCCTCGATCACTGAGATTTAATGGTCTCCCCTTGTGAATCGCTTCTTTCTATTATTTCTACGCTGAGACATCCGGTCGACTTGGAGTAAATAAATAATGGCTATTTGATTGAGGACTGGTTTTATTCTCGCGATTTATCTCGCGGTGATCTCGCGTTCCCGAAAGAATGCTCTTTCTCGACTATTACACACTAGACACATACGAACGATTGTCAATAGCGATCGGTCATCGTTACTGACTCCACTTTCCGTTGATCAATTAGTATAGCTGTTTAAGGAAAATTCAATCGTTGGCGGCGTTGATTCCGATTACGTAAAAGAAATCATTACATAGCGGACTATAACCACCGGACAAACGACTTTTCGGATTTGCCAGCGTGTATTTCGTTCGAGCATTTCCTATCTTCGTCTGGTCAAAATGGAGAAGACACGGTCTATATGTGAATTGCTACATACGTGACTATCGAACGATAAAAGAAGCAAGAAAATGATAGAGAAAGAGAGAGAGAGAGATAGATATAGATAGATAGGTATACTATATACCCATACGTATGGATGTCGATACGTTTACCAGAACTCTCGTGTTTTTCTACCTTTTCCAGTTTTTTCTCTTCTCTTGCACGATCGCCACGCCTGTCACGTTTGTGTAAGCTATCGGCGAATGTTGATTCTCGGATATGTTTATCCGTCATTTATCATAGACGCGGTAGGTGGCTCGAAAGAACGGGCATCGTTAACATTTTTACGAATAAACGTCAAGAGCTTGGGATACACGTGTACGTTTAAGATGATATGTCGTAAGCTACCACGAGAAAGATATCAATCTTAGATACATACATATATGCGGTATCTAAAAGGAAATAGAGAGAGAGAGAGAGAGAGACAGACAGACAGACAGAGAAAGATAAAAGAAAGAAAAGAAAAAAAAAATGGACAAATATTCGCATTCGTTCCTGCCATTTGACGTGTTAATCTTTCATGCTCACGGAATGCTTTCATTTCCTACGTCTTCTTTCTACCCAGGATTTTCTAAACGTTTTATTCGACTATAATTTTACCGTGATGAAATTCGAAGAAAATCGAATAAAATCAAAAATCTAAGAAGAGTCGATATAAATTATCGATACGTATATGTAATCTCGATATATGACCTCCGAAAATTTTAACTCAGCCCTCCGGGGTATATCGTCGAGGTTACACTGTCTCTTTTTCTTTTCTTTAAACTCTCCTCTCTCTCTCTCTCTTGTTCTTCGTCTGCTTCTATGCCTCAGGGTAACGAGGTGCACCCCCTAATAAATCTATCCACCATAAATCGTCGACTAATTCGACAGGACGGCGCGTAGAGAGTTAGTCGGTTTCGCTCGGCTATGGAAGATCGTTGATTTAAGAAGATCGAAAATATTTCGTCTCGTCTAACACATATTAGCGATTGTGTTCTGATGTGAAAGATTCAATTGATGAATCTTTCATAAATATTATTCTCGTTAAAGGATATTTTTATTATTATTCTTTTTACATATGTAAGTGTAACAACGTGCGTTACCACACTACTACCAAAGTGTACGTCTCTCTCACACACGTGTATAATTCACGCGACAGGAATGCTCGTATCGCGTGGCCTCCCTATTAATTAGGGTCGTGAACCGTGACCATACATCAACCCCTCGTGGCCCGGTACACCTTGCCCTCCCCCTTCGACCACCCTATCTATCCTCCCCCTCGATGATGATAGAAACATTTGCATATTTTAAAAAAAGAAAAAGAAAAAAAGCCTTGTCGAGTTAAACATTTGTCTCCACTTACGAGAATTATTTTAAAATATCATTAGATTAAATCATGGTTAAATAATGAATGAAATTAATTTATAGATGAACATTGTTATACGTAAAATAATAAATGTTAAAATAATTTAATATGACGATAAACGTATAATTTTTCGTTAGATTTAGCAATGATCTTAGAATAGGTCTAAAAGAACGAACAATTCTGATGAAACTCGTATTTTAACGAACGGATCGTTTCTCGTACGCGTGCCGATTCCCGGAAACGGGCGGCCTAGGTAAATACAGTGGCTCTCGCGTTCAATCCACCTTCGATCCGCTTTTTCTTCGTGTTTAATTAAAAAGTAGTCGTCGAGTTAGAGTAGTAAAGAGAGAGAGAGAGAGAGAGAGATTCGATCGGATAAACCGTGCGTATATACCTGATTAACGTCGCTCGTACAGCTCGGCCAGCGAATTTCGAGATTAATGGTCACGAGACGTTGAGTTGTGACGTGAAACAAGCCTTAATACGTACTCGATCTTTACAAAGCAAAAACAAAAGAAATAAAAAGAGAAAGAAAGAGAGAGAAATAGAGAAAACGAGAAAGGTTGATTTTCATTATTATATGTCGAGTCTTTAATTTGTTAAACAAACTTTGTTTTTCTATTTCTTTTATTATCTTATCTCAAGAATTTAGTTTAAGTAATATCGTTGAAAAGTATCGATCTTTATTTAACGCACTATCAATATTTTCGTCCGTAACTACGGACACAAACGACGATGATGACCGATCGTCATTAATAAAATGAAGCTTCTACTAGAAGCACGATATCAACGTCGAAGGTCGTGGTAATTACGTTAATTCGACGTAAAATCGATCTAAACTCGATTATTCCAGCTCTCAGTGGCGTTTCTGTCCACGAGAAGTCATGGTTGTTTCTCAAAAAGTCATGCTCGTCCGCGTATACAAGAAAAGATAGGTATATATATATATATATATATATATATATATATATATACAGAGAGAGAGAGAGAGAGAGAGAGAGAGAGAAAGATACAGAGTGGGTGGATGATAAAATAATAGTAGTATTAGTAGTAATAGTAGTAGTGGTGGTTGTTGTTGTTGTTGAAAATGCATTACCACGAGCTCTCATGGCATATGGCAGGGTGCACGCATGACTCGTCAACGAAGCAGCACGATAATTATGCATCGCACGCCACGCGATACGTAAT
Organism: Polistes dominula; assembly: GCF_049000335.1. Lineage (NCBI taxonomy): Eukaryota > Metazoa > Arthropoda > Insecta > Hymenoptera > Vespidae > Polistes > Polistes dominula. The sequence continues at coordinate 2,115,992 of NW_028300899.1, forward strand.
GGCACGGCTCTTACCGGCGCATCAAGAAATTAATAATTAGCGTGAGGTAGTAGACGGGCACAGCCATCGTCACGGCGTTCCTCGTTCTAGTATCGTTACGTCACAATGCACTTAATTAAAAAAAAAAAGAGGCAGGAGTTAGAAGGGCTCTTTGAATCGAAGGATACACCCTTTTACCATCTTATCTATTTTCAATTCCTTCTATTTCTTTTCAAATCTTAATCTCTCTCTCTCTCTCTCTCTCTCTCTCTCTCACCTATGCATATATAATGTAATCACATTATCGAATATATATTTTGACCACGAAATGTTAATTTACATAGTTAGTTAGTTAATTATTTATTTATTTATTTATTTATTGAAACTCATGTTATTTCTGTTACAGGAATCTGAGGGCCAAAAGACGAACAATGGGATACAATACAGTCTACATCTGCTCTATTCGAACGGTTAGTTCCTTTCTTTTTAATCTTATGGTTAAATCTCTTATCTGACATTTTAAATTGAATTCTAATAATATAATCTAACTAAATCAACCATCAATCTGTAAATAATAAAATATTGATAAAATCTAAGTAACGATATGATCGATCGTTTACGATGGGATAAAAAATTAAGCTATCTCGAAACGTCTCAAAACGTCTCAAAACGTCTCGAATCGATCCGTAAACTGTCAGCAATGTTATTGCTGAAGTGATGAAAAGGAAGAGGGAGTGTTAAAGGAAGTAGGGGTAAATATTAACAGTAGTGTCGGAGTAAAGGAGAAAATGAGGTTGAGGAAGAGAGTGGGTGGGTTTGGTTCGGGTTCGAAACGAGTACGTAATAGCCCCATTCGAAGCGACGATGACGGGCCATCAACATTCCACGCGGACACCCGGTCTCTTAGGGCCGCTAAAAAGCACAGGAACTTTGGTGGCTGCGGTCCGCAACAGAGACATATTTTACGTCACTGCCTCGGCCACCAGGGCAAAAAGGTTTCAGCTTCCGTTCTGAAGAAGTTGGATGCGTGTGTACACCGAAGTGGCTTTGAGCGCACGAAGATCATAGGACCGAAAATGGGAGGGAGGGAAGAGAGAGAGAAAGAGAGAAGATAGGTTGAAGGGAGAGAGCTAACAGAACGGTGAAAAGAAAGAAACAGAACGGATTGAAGAAGTGAGGAGAATGATTTGGAGGTGGTCCTGTTGAAGTAAGTATCTGGACAAACAGTAAGACTGGGGATAGTAGCAGACCCTTAAAAACGAGCTCGCATTATGAACATATTAAAAAGGGGTCTGTAAGGCGCTATCCACGGGACTCCGTCCAGAGAGAGTTTTTCATCCCATATACGCCATCACCGATCTACTCCAACAGACTCCAACAGTAGATATCCGTTGGCCAACTTCACCGAAGCTCACTTTATCCTTCTTCCTTTAGTTTCGTTTCTTTCTGGTTTCTTATTCTTCTTCTTCTTCCTCTCTTTCTCTTTCTTTCCCTCTTTCTTTTCTTCTTACTCATCGAATGTCCTTTCTTTTCTCATCGTCCGTCTTATCCTTCCCTCCATACCACGATTCCTTCTTGTCTCTCTCGACTTCGGGATCCGATCAATCAATGCGAGATTTTTGCGTTGGCAGGCCTGACTGAGGGGCCGCCCTGCCATCTATGGGCACTAAAACGTGTTGCCAACATCGCGAACAAGAAACAACTAACTGTTGCAAAGTAAGGAATATCAACGCTTGCCCCTTAAAGATCTCGCGGTTCATCTTCCTCCACCTCCTCCTCCTCCTCCTCCACCTTCTTTCTTTTCCCTTTTTGTTTTTTTTCCTTTCTTTTTTGTTAAGTACAACGGTCTTTCCGTGAGATTTTGAGAAAGATCAAGAACAAAGTCGGCAATCAAAGATTCCCCGCTGTTGAACTGGATTGACAACTTTCCTATAGTTTTGAAAATTAATTGGAATTATACAAAAGAAATTGTAAGATTAGAAAATGTTAAATCTTAAGACAGACAAAAATGACGAATGATCCCTTTTCAGAATTCATTCTTATTGATACGAATTTATATATGTGATTTATAGTATTCTCATCTATACAAAAATACACATACACATATATAAACACAGATGAGAAAGAGAAATACATCGGACTCGTTTGTGATCCAACGTGCTGGTTTATAAAAGTTTCATGCACGAAATGCTTTCGACGTGCTTGGTTGGTTGCTTGCTTGCCTGCTTCCTCTCTTGGATGAAGATAGGAAGAAAGAGGGAGGAAGAGGAAGAGGACAAATTGACTCGCGTCTTCGCGGCTGCCGACGATGAACGTTCGTCAGAAGTCAACAGGCACCAGGATGAGGTGTCTGCGTGTCATCACCGATTTCTCTCTGTCTCTCTTTGACTCTTCTCATCCGACCAATAAATCTATAATTAAATATTAAATAAGGAGCGCAAGCTGCCGTCACTCGTTGACGACAGATCCGCTCCATATCGGGCCCTTGCCCTTTTTGTCATCTCGATTCCCTTCTTCTTTCCACTTCTCCTTCTCCTCCTCCTCCTCCTCCTCCTCATGCACCGTTCTTCTCGGTTCTGTTCGATCTAAGAGCAAGAGAAAGAAAGAGAAAGAAATAAAAACAAAAAGAGAAAAACAAGGATAGCTTTCGTCGGCGAGACACGGAGGAACGATCGGAACGAGATATCCACAGAAACCATGTGTGTGAGAGAGAGAGAGAGGAGAGGCAAGAGAAGAGAAGGTTGCCTGTTTCGCGTTCTCTTCTGTGAACGTACCGAGGAATATGAACTCAAGTAATAAGACAACGAAGGACTATTAAGGATATAGGATCGATCGAGAAGATATAGAGAATCGCATGTTACGACTTTGACGAGAAGGATAGAAAGAGAGATAGAAATAGTTCACAAGCGTGTGTGTGTTTTTTTCCCTTCTTCATTCCCATTTTTTCATCCTTCGAACTTAGTCGCCTAGTTATGCTAATGCATCCTGACGAAGACTTATCTGCCTCTGAGACAGCACAGCGGGATACGACACTCGATTCCTCTTCTTATTCAACTTCTTCGTCATGCTACTTCATTTGCTGTGTAAAAGTGGTAACGCTCAGGTACACACGATTGCGATTTGTACCTTGGTATGCCGAGAATCCTGAACTTAAACTATCCGAGATAACTCGTTAATTCTATTATATTCGATTATAGAACGATTTTGCATTCGTGGAATTACGAATTATTTCTGTTCAACCAAATAAGATTTAATCTGCGTTTTATTCGAAGATCGATCCATTGATATTTTAGAAATGAAATTGAAAATGAAATTATAATTGAATGAGTTTGTGAAACGTTTCCACAATTGATTTTGGAAAATAATATAATAGAATTCGTCTTTAAGAAATTTTAATAAAATATCATGTGCATCATGAAGGATAACAACTGCAAAGGATCGATCGCTTTAGTTTCCTTTCGGCATTGGTAAATCCTGAGACGAAGCATACGTTGGTATCTATGCTCGTAAACCGGAGCACACAGCTAGTAAGGTAACTTCCGGTAAAGCCGCGACGCTTTCTCGAGGTAATTTGTGAGCTAGTTTCGAACGGAGTATCGTAATCCGTAGTAACGTTATGCGGCGCGGACTCTCTAGTCCGTATCTCCCGGCGGGTCCTAGGAGTCTTATGTTGGGATTACTTGGCTTACCGGACACGCGAGGCCGGAAGCCACGCAGGGTGTCTGTCCGAAATACTCTCTGGGATTATTCCCCTTGTTAGAGAAGGAGAAGGTAAGATAAAGTGAGAAAGCGAGAGAGAAAATATAACGAAGGAAACGTTCCTCGAAGTTAAAAGAAAAGAATTCAATTGGAGATATGGTGTTTTTAACGATTACGAAGTTCTGCGATAAAATCGAAAAGGAAAATAAAAAATACATCAAGTCGAAAAGAAGAAAAGTATAAGATCGGTACACAGTCGAAAATATGTCTCTCATAGGTTAGAAATGGACAAACATCGTTAATCGTTAGAATCGTGCGGGAATCCCGCTAGCCTCGGCATCGTTTTGCCGTTTCAGGTACATCTTGATGGCATCGATACATCTAGTCAAACATGATACTCCTCTAACCGTTGTCATCTTCGAACGTTGCACAATCACGAATAGATCATCGTATCGATAATTATTATATGGGAATGATTCTAGATATTGGATAAAAAAAAAAAAAAAGGAATAAAAATAAAGATGACTAAAAGTAAAAAAGAAAAAAAAAGGAGGAAAGGAAAGAAAGATATCGTGTTTACTTAATTAATTCAGAGAAGAGAATTTCATGGTATATTTTAACGATTTGACAAGAATTTAACATCAGGATTCAAGTTGGAAGACAAGAAGAGAGAGTCTTTGGTAAGCGGTCTCTCGTTAGAGGGAAGACAACAAAATTCTGAGAAGCTTGACCGCAAAGGGAAACCCAACTAAAACGAATTAACGCTTTACACGTGCACGAATTTTTCCTTCCTTTAGCCAACAGCCGCATGCATGGCGAGTCTCAGTCGAGTGTCTACTTCTCTTCTTCGTCTTTTCAACGTTCTCGTTGAAGTTTGTTACTTTCGAAGGCTCGAAGTTGCGCGGGCAGGGTCGCTTGCAAAAAAGTACAGGGAGATTGTGCATACTGCGCGTGGTCCCATGGGGCGGCAACCGAGTCCTCCTTCGTTCCCTTGTTGTCGTTGTCCTCCTTCCTCCTCCTCCTCCTCCTCCTCCTCTTTTACCTCCACTTCTCATCTTTGTCTTCGTCGTTGTCGTCGTCGGCCTTAAATGCTCCTTAATATGCACTTTTTTCCCGGCACGCGCGGAAGGGCCCTTTCGGCGGCGCCAAACTTGTCAGAATTTGAACACGTTTCCGTATTCGTCGCATTCGCCGCGTCGTATTCAACGCAAATTCCTGCACGCGGCCGATCTTAAGGTAATGGGGCCTTTCTTGTCCGTTCTCCAACTACGAAAAAAGCTTCCCTTGCAAACCCGCGCTGGAATAAGCAATCGAGATACGCGAGCCTTTCGTTATTCATATGCCTGGCCCGAACGGTCTTAAGATTCTTTTGTATCTTTTAAAATAGAACTTATATATATGTGTGTGTATATATATATGTATAATAAGTATCTATATCTTTTGTTAATTTTATCATTTCAGGAGTGAGGCAGGTGCAAAACATCTTCGTCAGGCTTATAGATTCTGCAACAAAACAGGTGAGCTGAAAATTATGGGATTTTTTATTATTTTTAGAGATTCAGTTCTATTAAAAAAAAATATAATTCTTTTGAACAATTTTAATCTAAGCTATTCGTAATGCTTTCTTAGGTTAGACTTTTATTAAAATCTAAATCAATGTTTTTATGAAAAATAAGAAGTTATAAGATAATATGTCAATACACAAGTAATAGGTTAGGACAAAGTATGCCTTAATGTATAAACAACATCGTCACGTCTTTATCAGTATCGAACGTTCGGTCTTTGCAACAAGTCTCGGAAAGAGTAAGAAAGAAGAAAGTGTGGTAGGAAAAAAGAAAAAAGAAAAAGAGAGAGATTAGGTAAAGAAGAGTAGGATGGTGGTACAGTTTGCTCGAGAAGGTTTCGAAGAAGCTCGTCGCGTTTCGTTAGGCAAACGCGCCGGCGTGCGGTACTCGAAGGGCGAGAAAACTTTCGGTTAGAAATCGTCGGGTGCCGTTATCATCTCGACTACAAGCACTTAATTTTCCGGGGGTTGGCTTTGCCACCCTCCAAGAAAGGAGGTACCCAGGCAGCAGCCAACAGCCACTGTCCCATCCCGTTATCTGCGCCACGTGGCCAAACCCTGCGCGCACGAGCCACGAACCACGTGTTGTGAGTGAGAGAAAGAAAGAGAAGGAAAGAGAGAGAGAGAGAGAGAGAGAGAGAGAATCTACTTTACTCTACTCAACTATACACAGGGCCGTACCTAGATCCCTACATCGGAGATAACATCATAGCCATCACGAGCGAACGCAAATACGCGTACGGATTTTCTATCGGAAGCGAGAAGGGTTCCTTTATGTTATTTTTCTTTCTCTTTCGACCCTAAACCATCGCCTACCTAGATTACAATTTGATACTTTGTGTATGTATCTTCTCAACGTTGTTTTCTAATACGATGTATAACACAACGAATGAATTGCTGCTGTTCATTTTAGTTTCTAAAATGCATTCTATTATTTTATCTTTTTTTTTTTTTACATTTTAGTGAGGTAAGAAGAGAGAAAAAGAAAAATAGAGAGAAAGAAAAGATTTAGAAACCAACGAATGATATTATTTCGTGCAGTGTGATACTACCTAAGTACCCATAGACGAGAGTTCAACGTTTTAGTAGATTAAATCATTTCGGGGTCGGTCGGTTACGAAGGTAAGGAGAATAAGAAGGAGACGGCAGGACGAAAGAGAAGTAGAAGGAAGAAAAGAAGGTTGGGGGGAGAAGAAGAAGAAGGAGGAGGAGGAGGAGAAGGAAGGGTCGGGGAAACAGAGTCGATGTTAGTTTTAGCTGATTAAATTACTAAGCCACGGTGGCCTTGCGCCGGCAGAGACCGAGTCCTCGATTCGCGATCCATTCCTTTTATTAATCGGATCCGAGCGGTCCCGGACTTGGTATCGGTCGTATAGAACGAGAATACGGAAGAAAGGGTATAAGAGAAAGATAGAAAAAAAAAACAGAAAGAATAAAATATAAAGATAGTTAAATACATATCGACATGGTCGATTCGTTTTTCGAAGAACGGACACATCCCGCTAATTATTAAATAGATTTACTTTAACCCTTAACAAAAAAGAAAAGTAATTTAAATAATAATGTAGATAAATTATTCGTCCGGTTTCTTTCGGTTCTTCGTGCAATAGAATTATCGATATTTTGAGAAAGTATGGAGGAAGGGAGGAAAAGATAAAACAAAAAGAAAGAAAGAAAGAAAGAAAGAAGGAAAGTTATTGGAAGAAAAAAACGGGTCTTGTCCTGATAAGGAAAAGGAGGCTGGAAAGAGGAGAATGAAGAGAAGGAAGAAATAGATAGAGAAAAGTGTGCTCGTCGGTGGAAAGAAATGTAGAAAGAAAAAAGAAAAAAAAGAAAAAAAAAAGGGTATATATGTATATAGGATCGAAAACGAGTAAAAGGTGCAATTTATACATCAAAGCTCCGATTGAACGCGTCTCTCCGGTCTCTGCGTCAAAGCAAGATGAAGAAGACGTGTATGCGCGAAAATCGATACGTAAACGTGTAGGTGAAAAGAAGAGAGTAGGTAGTGTATACTTATAGCATTCGTCGAGGGTCGGCCCATGGCGCAACAACTCGCGCGAAGTGTTTGGCAAATCCAGATCAACGTATATTTTTATTATTCCTCGTTCTACTACTACTCTCGCGGATCTACTACTACTCTCTTTTCTTCTTTTTTGTTTTTTTTTTGTTTTATTCTTTCCTTTCTTTTGTTTTTTTCCTCGTTTTTATCAAGCTTTACAATAGAATCGACAAGCTCCTCTTGACGTTATATCGGATTAAAAAACAACGTTGAGATGAGGTAGACATTTCTAGTGATTCCCATGAACGATGATGATGATGATCATCATCATCATCGTCATTATGTTTAGAGAATATTTGCTGAACGGTACTCGTATAGGAGAAAACGCAGGAAATAGAAACCGTACTTCAATGATCACGTGACACACACACACAAACGTTAAATTATTATTTATTCATATTCGAGATTTTTGTTCTTCCTTTTTTTTTTTTTTTTGAAAAGGAAAAAAAAAGAAAAGAAAAAAAAGTAGACGTTCTCTCGTTCGACTTGGGAAAATTTGCGTTTCACAAATCACGTTTAGAAGGAACGAACAAGAGAGAGAGAGAGGGAGAGAGGAGAGAAAGAAGGAATTTCTTCTGCTTCAAGAAATCAAGTTTGCTCGGTTATAAATCCGCAATAATTGACTCTCCTTAAAGTTTCGGTTTCTCAACTTGAGAATATTATATAGTTGATTTTATTAGAGAAAACTACCATTTTCATGATTTTTACCATCCCCCTTCATTCTCGTTGAAATTTCGTGGAAAAATACGAGCCGCGTTCTCTTGGCGAAAGACGAGCTTCGTGTCGGCCAAATAGCGCGCTAACAACGTACGTTTTTAAGCATTCGTGAACGCACTTCCGGGCACTCGAGGGTGAGAGTGAGCGAGAGAGAGAGAGAGAGAGAGAAAGAGAGGAAAAAAGGAAGAGAGAAAAAAGGGAAAAAAGAAAAAGAGTAGGAGAACGAACGAAGCGAATGCGCTTTTTTCGCGGGATTAAAAATGCTAAATGGTAATTAGTTCCGGAGATAAAAAAGCATTTACAGGACGCGGCTACGGTGGAAGCAGAGAACCGTACGCGTAGCCGTTACTTTAAATGAATGAACAACAGGAAATTGTAGCTAACCCCTTTAAGCTCTAACTTCCAGTACAGTTGCTACACGAACGAGTGCATCACTTTTCTCTTTCTCTCTCTCTCTCTTTTTCTCCCTCTCTCTCTCTCTCTCTCTTATTCTTCTTCAATATTTTGTTTTATTCTTTTTCTTTCTTTTTCTCTACTTAATACAACAACGGTACGCGGAGATTGGCAAAAATCGATTTCGATGATTCCCAGAAAAATCCAATAAGGCGAGTAGTCTTATTTCGAAAGAAAGAAAAAGAGAGACAGGAGGAAGGAAGGAAGGAAGAAAGGAAAGAAGGAAGAAAAAGAACAGAACGTGAAGCTAGGATTGGTAAATTTTCTATGAGATCAATGCCCGTAGACGTAGATTTGGAGTATCGATAAATCGAGTACCATACGATATCGAATCGCGTTGAAGAATAGTAGCCATAAACTAATACTGAAATATGAGTATTTAAGCGTAGATTAAAGAAATAATAAGTTCGAGATAAGTTAATCCCAGTTAGATAAGGAAAGAAAGAAGAGAGGAATTGTGAAGAGTAAAGAGGAGAGACTCCCGTCCATCGTGTACCAACGAAGAAGGGTGGAGAGAAAGACGAGGGTGCGAGGGTAATATTGTATGCATGTTGTTCGTTGCCGTGTATAGGGGGGGACTCGGGGCCAAGGGGGTCGCGTTCGTACGCTTAGTCGATAGAGAAAGGGATTCCCAGGGGACTTTTGGAATCGATTCGGGATGGAAATCATTACGGCAGATTTGAATGACTATCTTCGAATTTATCTGCACGCTTCCACGTTGCTCTTCTTCTTACTACTATCTCTCCCTCTCTCTTTTTCTTGTTCTTTTTCTCTTCCTCCTCTTCGCCATCTCGTACTCGTCGTTTCGCATTCGAGAACTCTGTCAAAACGACATTTACGATTTTATTGCTACAGTGTCGGTTTCTTTCCTTCTTTCCTTCGTAAGACGTTATTTCGCTTAAAGTTACCTCACAAGAAGTAAATACATATATATATATATATATATATATTCTTTATATTTATCTAACAACGCCATCGTGTAAGTTATTATCTTTCATCATCTCTCATGTTTGTTCAATTTACACGGCATTTCTAATTGACAATTATGAACTTTTGAATTTTATTTGTTGGATAATAATTATTAGTTATGGACTCGTTTAGTTTGATATTTAAATTGACCTTTTGAAGAATTCGTCTAGCAAGAACACGTTCAGTTTGTAATAACTTGAGAACATTGACCTTTACCAGCAAATCACCCATAACTAGATACATATATATAATATATATATATATATAATATATATCTATATATTCTATAGCGAAGACATCCAATTTGAGCTCTGGCTTCGTAGCAAGATAGGATAACGATAATTACACCGTACAATGCACGAACTTAGATGCACCCGTTTGCCAATAATCAGCTAGCTAGCTAGCTAGCTAGCTAGTAATCTAAGCTAGCTAGCTTAGATTCGTGAGAATAAGTTAAACGTTAAGGAAAGTTGCTGGATAAGTCAAATGTAAAAGTGCTTGAGACTTTGCTCTCGGGCACGATCGCTATTAGTCCTTAGCAAGTAATTCCCACGGGAATTGAATGGAAAGAGGGAGAGGACCCAGTCAGCAATGGGACCAGCAAAGTCTCGTAGGAAGAAAGGCCCCCGTGGGACTGACGCTGACTGGTCGCACCCCCAGGACGCGTCCTCGACTATGTTGTAGACGATGAGGACGAATACGAGGACAACTATGTTGCCTACGACGACCTCTTATTCCCTCCTCTTTCGCCTACTTTACCCCTCGAGACTTTCGCAGACATAACCGCTGTGCTACGATATTCTACACGAAAGAGAGGGAAAGAGAAATAGAGAAAGAAAAGAGGGAAAGAGAGAGAGAGAGAGATAGCAAGTTTTCCTTCCTTCCTTCCTTCCGGGACCAACAAGTATAACCAACACCGAGGAACACACTCTTGCGGGACCCATCTTTCGACACTTATAGCTTTACTCTTTTCATACAAATAAAAAGAAAAAGTCAATAATTCTAAACGTTTCAATACATTGCTACCTGGAAAGGGATAAACGATTTTTTTGATGAAGCAGTTAGTTACTTGGTAAGGTAATTTGAACGGTTTCGTGACTTTGCAATGATCGATCTTTTGATAAATATCTCTATAGTATATATGTATAATCGGAAGATAAAATAAATAAGGAATTCGTGAGAGAAAGAGAGAGAGAGAGAGAGTGAGAGTGAGAGTAAGAGGGAAAGAAAGAAATAGAGATAACTAGTAAGCGGTAAAAGTAATTGCTCGAAATTGTTGGCAAGTACGAGCAAGGAGGGACAGAGTATACTAAATAAAACAGTTATAGCAGCTCGGTAATAGGTGTTAAGCAAATAATATCGCATGTCACCTGCGTGCGTTCGCGAGCACAAGCTTGCACGACCTGGCATAACGAATAATAACGTTACGTGTTTAACCGGCGATTATTCGACGCGTTATTGCACTAACTCTCCTACGTATATGCGTACGAATAAAGAGATAGAAATAGAGAAAGAAATAGAAAGTGTTTTGTGTAAAAAAAAAAAAACTAGATGATCATCGCGAACCACGTAATTTGCCTTCAATTTCTTAGAGAAAATTGAGATAAAAAAGAAATTAAAGAAAAATGATAAAAGAAGAAGAAGAAGAAACGTTTAATCGTACAAACTTATACTCTAAGTAATTTGAAATCGAGATAGACGACGCGAGATTAAATTCCGCGCGACTGAAAAGATTTCGCGATTTTTTATTTCAATCGTCATTAAATTAGAAAAAAAAAGAACTATATATTGTATAATATAAATTTAATAATATTTTTTAAAGACATTTTTGCTTATTGCGATATATAAATTATTTGATTTTTAAAATACAATTATTTAAGGTTTTTTTTACTAAATGTGATAACTTTTTATTCGTAAAAATAAATAAATATATATATATATATATAAATTTCAATGACGTATTTTCGCGTCATCCAATTCCTACTGAGAAAAACGTATTACGCATACATATATACGTATATATATATATATAGGTAATCCAATGTGAATGGGTTAAAAAAAAGGGAAAGAAAAAAGTAAAATACAAATTATTCGAACGCATTAGGTATCGTAAAAGAAGATACTACGAAAAAAAGCGAACTCGGCGAATCATCGATATAGACCTGCAAGCGCGACTCTTATCTCCTAACAGGGGTTAATACGTATAAGGCGAACACTTATGTTAATTATTCGAAGTACAAATAAGTTCGCATGTCGTTCGACTATTAAGACTTGTTACGGGCAACCGACACGTGAAACTCTCTCGCGTCTACTCACGATAGGATATTTTCATTCTTCCTTCTTTCCATCTTCGTATATACCCCTCTTCTTAACTTCACCCTTCCTCCCTTCTCTTTCTCTTTCTCTCTCTCTCTCTCTCTCTTTCTCTCTCTTTCTTTCTCTATCCTACTCTTACTCTTTCGTATTTACTCTTACTCCTCTATTTTCCGTTGGTTCTGGCCTTCCCTACTTTTGGCAAAGTGGCATCACCCTCTCCGATTTGGTTAACGCCGTATACCATCAAAAGCAACGTAGTTTGCGTTGCAATTCGGTTATTTTGTTCGTATAAATATTTGATAATGTTTTCAAAGTCTCACCTAGTTGTGCGCGCGTGAACCGTGGATAAGCGTGTTCGACTTGTTTATTAAGTACCCTTCTATTTTAATTTACTTATTTGATACTTCGATTATTATTTTTTATTTGATTTAAAGATACTCCATGACTTGAATCATTGTTTTGATTATACTTTTTTCTCTTAAAACGAAAAAAAAAACAAAAAAAAAAAAGAAAATCAAGAAGGTCAGAGAGTACAGGAAAAAAAGGGAGGGTGCGGAGAATTTGAATCCGTTATTCAACGTTTTCGGATCTCTCTTTTTCAACGAGATCAAAGGAGGGCTATCTGTTCGCGCTATATTATTCTACGGCTAATCCGTGCTAGTCTCCCTCCTTCGTGAGTGCATGAATACAGGCAACAACGTGTTCTCATTAAATAAAAATCAATCAGAAGGTCGTGAAGGAGGCTTAACGGATTTGCTTGCGCCGCCCACAGCTTAGTCGTCCTACGGGATGCGTTTGTTGGTAGTCGTCCCTTTTTTGGGCCGAGTAACATCAACGCTCGTCGAGTATCTTCAATGGATACTTGAGTTTTACCAAAATCTGACATATACACTAACAAACTATTGTATTTGTTTTACAGGCTATCATGTACGAAGGACAAGATAAGAATCCTGAAATGTGCAGAGTCTTGTTGACGCACGAGGTAATGTGCAGGTGAGTGTGTGTCGCCATTGAAGATACTTTTTTTCTATCTTTTTGATACTTTATTATTTTGCTTACGAACGAAAATAGAATTTATTCTTTTTTTCTCCCTCCGAGCGAGTTGAATCGATTATGCAAAAGGAGAGAGAGATAGAAAAAAAAGAGAGAAAGAGAGAAATACTCGGTCGACCTTCGAAAGAGCAACTTTTTTACGATAGGGAGGCTATCTTGCCGAGAAAAGTCGTACACTCTCTCGCGTTACCTGCTTTACAAGGTCACACATATACTTAGGTATTCACGCGGATCCGAGTCTATTCGCTGTCTTTCTTTCTCTCTTACTCTCATTCTCTCTCTCTCTCTCTCTCTCCCTCTCTCTCTCTACAGGCACCCTTCTTGCGGCGACGAGCCATAAACGTAACGAGGCATACGGGGTTGCAGTCGTTCTTTGAGGGGGTGGTGGTGGCTGACTCATTGACCCATGGGATTTTGGCCGCACCATCTCCCTATCCCTCTCTTTTTCTCCACCCTCCTTTCCTCTCATCCAAACCAAGTTTTCAAGAGGGTGCGAGGTAGTTTTTAGGCAATCTCAAAAACTTCTCACAACACAGAAACCTATTTGTCCTTTCGATGTTCCTCTTGAACAATCGTCTAAAGATCAAGAACAAATCCATCCATCTTACAAATCAACTATAAATAAACTTTAACAACGTTATATTTGTTTTATTTTTCAGTCGGTGTTGCGACAAAAAGAGTTGCGGTAATAGAAACGAAACACCGAGCGATCCAGTGATCATCGATCGGTGAGTTAATTGACTTTTATTTTTGTTAGATATAAATAATACATAAGTATCATCTCTCTTAGATTAGTTCATTTGGACAAAAGACAAAGTTTCAGGGAACTTACTATTATCATCGAGATTTCTCTTATCCGTCGACTTGTCAAACAAGAAAAGAGACGAGCTAGTCGCGATAACGCACTCCTAGCTATTCCAAGATATTTAGGCTCACAAAATACGTTTCGTACGAGGTGTTGCGAGTACTCGGAGGATGGAAGAAGAGTAGTCGAATACTCTGGGTGTGCTTGTATCATCGGTCGTCTCCTTCCATTGCCTTGTGCCTTGCTGCCCGTTTTCAAGATCTCTCTCTCTCTCTCTCTCTTTCTCTCTCTCTCTTTCTCTCTCTCTTTCCTTCTCTATATCTCTATCTTTCTCTGGAAGCTCTTCCTCTGGTAGCTTGGCTAACATGAGAGTGGTAGTAGGGTGAGCTTGGTATCTGAATAGGCTATAGAGTGTCCTGAGATAGGAACGGTAGGAAGGAAGAGGTTTCCCGCGGGACTCCGGCCGAGATAGTCTTCAGGAGGACATCTTGCGCTCAGAGGTGCTCAACTCACGACTTCGATATCTTCTTCGTAGCTTCTACCCTTCTCGAAAAGCTTCATCCACCGCATCAGAAGGATATTTTGTAGGCGTTGTTGACAGGTAAAAGCCTAAGGTAGTAGGCTCAATGTTGTAACTATTTTTCTCTAGCACCCGGAAAATCCGGGATTTAATGTCATCGAAACGCCCTGTGCCTTTATTTACGATCGCCAAGTTAAAAGGGAGATTTCATCGAAACGAAATTAGACTTTGTCGCGTGTTTTCCCATGAAACCCGGCTACCTGTTTTTTCGGGACGTTACAAGAGAGAGAGAGAGAGAGAGAGAGAGAGAGAAAGGGGGAAAAATAGGAAAGATCATGTTACGTTTATTTTCGAAACGAGTTACAGACTTTTTTTCTTCTATCCCCTCCTCACCCCTCTCACCCCATAGTCTTATTTCACTCCCGATCGAGCAGACCGATAGAAAAATTAATCTCGCAAAATGCTTTCGTATTTGGGGGGAATAGAAAACACGCATGCACCTAAGCACAAGCAAACAAGAGCAGGCTCTTTCTCTTTAACGGAATAGTACGGTATGCAACGTAAGTGCAACCGCATTGTGGTCGCGTGTCGCTTCGACCACCGACCCTCTCGGTTGGCAGATAAATTTGCGGTAGATCGTACTAAGAGAAGAGCGAACGAGCGTTCGTGTGATCTCCGCGGAAATATTTCACGAGAACTCGGGACTCCTCGTTCGTTCGTTCGTTCATTCGTTCGTCCGTTCTTTCTTTCTTTCGTTCCTTTCAAAGGTATCGACGTTTGTTTCCTTAGGATCAATTATTTGTTTACGTATTTTTTTCTTTATCTCCAATACTATATATAGTATATTTATTTATATCTATATATGTATATGTATATTCAGATATACGGTTATACATATATAAATATATATGTGTGTATATATATATATATTCGGAAGCTAATAGATTTTCGGTCTCGCACAAAACCACAATGGAGGGCCGAACGGAGGGAGTGGGCATAGGGTATCAATGCCACTTTGATTGAGGCAGCCCTGCTCGATTGTGACATGCTCACTCAGCTGTGCGGAAAGTACAACGCGACCCCCGTTGATTGGGTATATCTCGCTCGTGAAAAAAAAAAAGAAGAAAAAAAAAGAACCAAGAGGAAAGAAAACAAAAGCACTCGCGGTGTGCCCAGAGCGTGGCCATTTTTTTCCTTTTTTTTTAAACTCTCCAACCCTTTCCCGCATCGAAACTTTACGGGCAGAATGTTTCACGCGAACAAACGATTTACGTTCAAGAGCATAATCTCTTCGGATGACCGATCGATTTGTAAAAAGGTTTACTCTAGAGAGAGAGAGAGAGAGAGGAGAGGAGAGAGGGAAGAGGTTAGGAGGAGGAGAGTGGAATAGATTTGTTGGTATTGGGAGAGTCAACGTTTAACGTACGCATACATAATGCATATATTATTATCGCATCATTAATAATGATTTTCGGTTGAATATTGTCAATAATTGATCATTCCAATTAATTAACAGTAAAATTAATCGTGATAATCCTCTTTGTCAATCACACTTCGTTCGTCATTTCTGATGGTGGGAATGATTTAACGGGTTACGGGTTTGGAAGGAACGGGCGTTATGGATGGACCACCACCACTATCACCTTCACCACCACCACCACCACCACCTTTAGATAGAATCTCGTCTTTGAGTATCGAACGGGACGTGTTTCTCGATCCCGAGATCCGAAATTGTGCTTCGACGCCTCCTGAATTCGATCGCCGAGGGACAGTCGGCACCACGGAGGCGACGGCCGTTGAGAATAGTCCTAGAGAAGCCGGTATTACGCCGGACTCCGAAACCAATTAACATGCATAATTAAAATGGCATTGTCGTGGCAGGACGTTGCCAGCGGGCTTCGCTGTCGGGGCTGACGGGAGAATCCCGCGGGGCCGACGGCGTTTCATAATTACGAAAATCCTCTGGCACACCGTCACTCCTACCAACTACGAGACGTCCTCTACCTATTTACTCTCGATTCCTCTTACTCGTCTATCTCTGTTTCACACGTACACACATATATATATATATATACACAAGCACACACACACACACACTCTTTCTCTCTATTTCTATTTCAACCTACCTCTCTCTTTCTCTCTTTCGATGAAACAACAAGGGATGTAGGAAAAAAAATCGGGCAACGGGTCGCGTTGGTCTAAAGCATTGTGCGCGAAGGCCCGTGTAACGGCGCGAGCCAATAACGGACTATCTGTCTGACGCGATTGGTTAACTTTATTTCGCTCGGTGGTCGAGCCCTTAATTTCGAGGCATCGATCATAGGGCCCTGCTTGCTACCACTATTTCTCTCTCTCTCTCTCACTTTCTCTCTTTCTCTCGAGATTCAACCAACTACTAGCACATCGATTCACCCTCACGCAGTATAGCACCCCTCATTCCCTCACTCGTTCCACTCTTCGACGCTTGTTTCGACGATCCCTCAGCGCCGCGAGAGAACCGTCCGATCCACCTCTCCTTCTCCCTCCTTCGTCCTACTCTCTCTCTCTCCGCGTCAATTCGACGGATTCCATTTCGGGGTACCGAAACGTTCACGAAATCTACGCTACGCGACGAGGACATTTTTCGTGTGGCTCGATTATACGAAGTTCCGTGCTCGTTAATCCTTCTTTCTCTCTATTTTTCTTTTTTTGTCTTTTTCGGTTTTTCGTTTTAACTCGACGAACGCGTTCTCCGATCGAAAACGAACGATCGATCGATCGATCGGAGAAAAATCGTTTTAAAGGAGGAAGAGAGAGAGAGAGAGAGAGAGGGAAGAGAAGAGAAAAAAAAATAGATAGAAAAGCTATGGGTAGAGGTTTGTCGAGGTACATTGTACCTTTGAATGGTTCGTTCGGTGAAGCACATAAATATCTCCGCGATATTTCTGTCGTCGAGTCGAAACGCGTAACAATCAATCGTTACCTTAATTGATTGCGATTGGTAGAGGACGCGCTCTCGGCCGGCTTGACTGACGTCACAATGACGTACGGATTGTCAATCAGTCGCGCTTGTGGCGTTAATGCATGCAAATCTCGACGATTCGCGGCACGTTGTCTCTCCTGCCCTTTGCTTCTAACGCTTCTCTCCGTCAATATAGATTTTGCATTAAGGACGTACCTACTAGGTACGATGAGAGGGTACTACCGATTCCTGTACATTTTCCTCACAGAACATGGTATAAACGAACTCAAACGTTACGTTAATTGAACGATTTCTTCTTCTTCTTCTTCTTCTTCTTCTTTATTTTGTTGTTGTTGTATTTTTCCGTATTTCTTCCTTCCCCTATTTCCCTTTCTTTCTTCCCTTTTTTTTCCTTTCTTCTTTTTGTTATCCTAACATTCTCGACGTTATCTCTATGAAACGAAGTAATTTTCACGATCGTATCTTCCCTCGACGTGCAACGAGTACTCGGTGGCTGTCGTTTAATTATGTAAAAAGGCAAGAGGATAGGCGAGAACGCGATAGCAATCGTACGATTTTCAGGATATCGTCTCGTCGATGGTGCTCGTTTTACGACACCGTAATTTGATATAACTCGATCAAGCGATGAATAATACGCGTCGAGCTAGATAATACCCTAATGCTTTTCCGCGTAACACCGAGCTACGCACCTCTCTACCGACAGCAAAGAGAGAGTATAAGAGAGAGAAAGAGAGAACTAACGTTCTCCATGAAAATTATCGAAATGATCGTGCGAGATAAGGTTGATAATGACTAGTCGCGAGTGCTCGGTCATACTAAAGTGATGACACATATCGATAAGGAAAACTTATTAACCGAACGACATACTCGACATATGAGAGAGAATAGTTTGTTCGTCGTTTTAAGGCGATTGTATTACGTTGGATAACTCATTTAAGAAAAATCTTTTGATAGTTTAATACAAACGACGTGGTTATTTTAACATTAAAATAATTTCCACTATCGCGAGAAATATCGTATTGATTGTGAACAATAAGATTATATAATATTACTTTACTTTATTTCTTTGTTCGATCTTTCCCTAGTGTTGATTTTGGTTTATCATCGTATGGAAGAAAAAGAAGATTGTCATTGATGTAATAGTATTGGTCGATTAGAAGAAAAACAGTTACGATCGTGTCAATCGTCAAAATTTCTCGATTGTTCTCGTCTCGCTCGTCGAACTGGAAAGTTCTCCTTTCTCTCTTTATTTTCTGTCACGACTATTAGGGAAATCAAAACACACTCAGTAGCGGCATATAGGGTTCTCAGCTCGGCTAGCATATGGGACCCCATATATAGTATAGAGTTGGGGGCTATCGCGCCCTTCGTACTCGACATACCCCTAAAATAAATGAACGAGAGAACCAGTGAGTTAGTGAACGTTCTCTCGTAAGCAAGCAAGCAAGCAAGCAAGCAAGCAAGTTTACGTTCCCCGTATAGAAAGGAGTTGGAACGATCGTTCGAGCGGGAAATCGCGGGATAAATAAGCCGGTATTTGTGCTAGTAATTATTTTTCTTTCTTTCGTTAATAGGCAGCCAAGTTTTCTGATCGATACAAGCAAGAAGAAAGTTAATCGTACGCCTAAAGGAAGAGAGAAAAATTCTTCTTTAACGTTTAACGAGATATTAAGACAGGCTAAAAGAGTTCGTTAAATTCCATGTTATACCCTTAAAATCGATTAATTTATTCCGAAAGATACGACAAATTCGTCGTATTACTCGGTCCGCGTTCGATCCAAAACGAATCGACTCTTCTTGCCTCTTTGCCAATCGATTAATCGCGATTCTTTGCACGCTTACCTTCTGCCTTCCTCCTACCGCAAATGTATCCCTCTTCTCGTTCTTTCTGTCGAAAAATTTAGAAATTCTGAACAGTCTTGGGTAAAATCATTATCCAGCGCGTTGGTAGGTAGAGGTAGGTTCCCTCTCCGATCGGTCGGAAGGATATTTTTGGGCCTAACATGGATGGGACTACCTCGTAAATTCGGCCAATTAGTCCGATTGGGAAAAAATTCACTCGTGGACTTGGTGGACTAGCGCGTGGCGGTTTGGTGAAAAGACATTGACATGAAAGAGAAAGAGAAAGAATGAAAGAAGAAAAACAAGAAGAAGAAGAAGAAGAAGAAGAATTAAGGAAAAGAAGGAAAAGAAGGGGCCTCCTGGGGGAAGAAAAGAAGAAGAAGAAGAAGAGGAGGAGGACGAGTTTAAAGGCGACTAAAACACTCGCGTTCATTCGCGAAATGCGTTGGGAATGTATATTGGATATTATCGATATCTCGATCTATTCGTCCCGCTAATGGAAAACTTATGCTAAAGCCTAACCCAGCCGTTGATCCATAATGTATCAGTGGAATCGGATTGAGGATTGCTGCTTACATACATACCATTCGTTGCGTTTATTTCATTTATTTTGTCTATTTTTGGGTAGTACCCCAAACAGGAACTTACATTTGCACCTCCCTACCCCACCCCACCCTGTCGAAACATACGTTTCAACACCTATCACGTTCTACCATAACGATCGACCTGAATAAAATTGACGTTTCTAACTTTCTCGTTTGATAAATCGTCCAAAGATAGAAAAGAAAGACAGTTATCGAAAAGGGACTTTTCCTTATGTGTGTTAAAGGTAGGCAAAGTAAAAGAGAGAATAAAAGAAAGAAAGAAGGAAAGAAAGGCGTGCTCTCGAAGAAAAGTTCTCGGAAGTTTGGGGAAATGGACGGGAAAGGTAGTCCCTGATTGGCCGAGCGTCGCTCCCAAAAACTGGCGTTGCTCGCGAAGTAACGCGACTATAGAAGGGCCAGCCAGATACCGAAATGTACCCTTGAGAATCGTTGAGTAACGAAATCTTAGTCGTACTCGAGAGTTCGGCTCGATTCTCTTACGGTTATATCACCCACCGAGAATTACTCCGATACGGTATCCTTATTTTCAAAGAATATCTTAACAGCTTGCCGTACGGCGATACTTGCTTTCTATTCTCTTCTTATACACCCCCGAGAATGTATATAGAAAGAAAGAGAAAGGAAGAAAGGAAAGAAAAAAAAAAGGGAAAAAAGAAAAAAGTAAGCGAAGAAAGATGGAAAGAGTTGAACGTTCCTTCCTTCCTTCCTTCCTTCCTTTTCTGGAAGATCTTCTTTCTGTCTGTCTACCTCCCTCCCTCCCTCCCTCCCTTCATTCCTCTCTCTCACAACCCTCAGCCCTCTCCTTTCTCTGTCTCCTCCTTGCGCCATTTCTTTCATCGAGGAGGAGAAACCAATAGGGAGAACCGATCAGCTTAATGCATATTGATGCGCACCGAACTAAGTGAGTGAAAAATCGCCATCGATCTACCTTCCACGATGGTGCAGACATCTTTCTTTACTCTCACTCCCTTTCCCTTTTCTCTTTCTCTCTCTCTCTCTCTCTCTCTCTCTCTCTCTTTCTCTTTATTTCTTATTTCACAGCATCATCGTAAAAATTTTATCTTTTGTTTCAACATTTTGTATATTTCGTCGTAAATAATTGTAATATCGATTTAAAAATAATTGTACATACAATTTTGTACCTTTTTGTTCAAAATGAATTATCAAAAATGTTATTAGAAAAAACTAGTATAAATATAAATGTCAATTGACCGAGGAATCACTTAACACACGAAGTCCAAACGATCTTGGAGTGAAATCGGTTGGAAATAATGTTTGTATGGTTGATAGGAAGAGTCATTTTCAACGTCGTAGAGAAGGAGTGTAGAGAATAGTTGTGTAGGGCTTTGGTACCAGGACCCTTGGCATTTTGTAGTGGCAGCTAGATAGCACATATAGAAAGAGAAAGAGAGAGAGAGAGAGAGAGAACGTGCAATAGAGTATAGACCAAAGTTGGCGTTAGCTTGAAGCAGTCTCCTCTCGCGTTGGGGTCCCGGCCCGCAGAACAGATGCCAACCGTCACGGCTCGCCGATGGCTGGAAGGGTGCCTCTAGATTGAGACACGGTGGATGACTCTAAATGGCATTCGGTCCTCCTCCATGTTTCCTCCCTCTTTTCCACCTTCTACACTACTACCTCTTTCTATCTTTCTATCTTTCTATCTTTCTCTTTTTTTTTCTTTTCTGCATTACTCTAGCTTTAATGAAATTGATCCACTTAAGGTTATCTTATATTGTATGATAGCACACAATCATTATTTCGAGATAAAACAATTTAATCTTATGTAAAAATCGAAAAGTAGAATTCCCTTATGGACGATGTCTCATTTACAAATAAATAAAAATTAAACAAATAAAGAAAAAGGATTGCACACGAGCGTACTGAAGGACTTTGGTAAATATCATTATTATTATTATTATTATTGTGGTGGTTCATCCTTTAGTATTCGAATGACAAGGCGCTAATGCGCTCGAGTAATTCGTAAATGGTGGCGCCCATACTCCGTATGTCAAATCTTTTGTGGACAATGGTGGCCACTCGAAATCGCACGCACCGCTTTTGAAAAGTACAAAGGGTGTGGATTGAGTGAGAGGAAGAAGAGAGAAGAAGGAAAACGCGCTAACGCTGAAAACAGGTGGTTAGCAGTAGGAAGAAAGAAAGTACCGAGGGAGAATACCGTGGCGCACGTTTGTTGCTACGAAAGGGAGTAGTAGAATCGGGTTGGTTAGTAGTTCCCTTAGATCACTTGAAGAGTCGCGTGACCAATTTCATTATTTTCTATGATTACCAAACATCGAACGTACACGTTGGGAATGTTTTTTTTTTTTTTTTTTTTTTTTTCAATAGATTGCTTTTCTTTATCTCGTTATATTAATTTGTAAATCGCATTCTCGATCATATTTTCTTTGATCTGTACACAAAGTTGTCAATGAATTCGACGTTTGTTTTATGTTTACCTTTAAATCCAATTTTTTCTTTTCTTTTCTTTTCTTTTCAATATTATATAATTAATTGTAAAATATTTTGTATCGTATAGTAGGAAAAATATCGTTAAGATATCTAAGGTAGATCGTTGAGAAACGTTCGTGGTTCGTAAAAGAAAACCTCAGGATCAATCGAGCAGAGTCGAGCTTTCTCGTTTCTCGAGGGTCGACGATTACAAAACACTTCGGTCCTCGAGACGCGCTTTATCTGGCGATTCGTACGTGCCACCTTTCTCTTCTTCTCTCTCCCTCTCCCTTTTCCACATCGACCGGTCATCTTTCTCCCTCGATGTCGCGCGACAAGGTCGGATAAACACAGATGGATGGGTGATCTCGATGTTAGTCGCAGATCTTTTAAGAATAAAAGAATAAGAAAAAAAAAGATAATAAAAAGTAAAGGGAAAAAAGAACAAAAGGGAGAGGAGAGAGGGAGAGAGCAAGTAAGCAAGTTTAGCGCGAAATACATCGAAGAAAAGTTTTCTACCGAGTTCTCGGTCGACACATCGAGGTCGTCAATTGACATCTTGGAATCCGTCTGGTAGGTTTGTCGTTAGCACGCGTGCACCTACGTGCGTCTAAGTTCTTTTGCTTCATCGGTTGACGGCCAAGCACACCACGCACACTCAACAACTCTCTGTATCCGTCCGTCCGTCCGTCCGTCTGTCCGTCTGTACGTACGTACGTCCGTTTGGATAAAATAAAAGCCAAATAGTTCGCATAGCTTGGCGCCTCTTGGCTGTCCATCAGCACGCTCGAAAGAAGTTTTACCATCCTCCTGGCAACCTCTTTCTCCTCCTCCTCCTCCTCCTCTTCTTCTTCCTACAACTCCACTACTACTACCACCACCACCACCACCACCACCACTACTACTACCACCACCATCTTTCCTCTTTGCTCGTTCTCTTACTCTTTCGTCCTTCGAATGACGACGACCACGAACGAAGACGAAGACGAAGACGACGTATATAGTTCTTCAGCTCCGCGGAAGGGTCCAGCCGTACCGAGAACTAAAAGGCGGGTTTAGGAAAAACGGGAAGTCTTTGCGAGCCTGTCAATCAGCCGTCCGCGGTTTTGCGACCATCCAGTTAATGATGATCCACTGCTCTATCTCGCGAGGATCGAGATGCGGCCGGGCCCGAGATAGGAATGAGAAACCGAGTTTCATCGTGGAGAATAATATATATATATATATATATATATATACTTATACGTTTACCTATATTTCGTTCGCCGATTTCATTTGATCTTCAGTCGTGAAACGTTCTCTTGTTCGTTTAGGTTTCTCTATAATAATAATTTCGAAAATTTACAAAGAGCAGCACGTTGTTGTTATCATCAACGTTGATGGTTGTGTTCGAAAAAACAACAATCGACAATCTAAAGATAAAAAGAAGAAAAGATATGTAAGAAAGTTTATGAAGAGAGTGGAGGGTGATAGGGGTGAGATGGAAAATTTTTCCTCGCGGCCGTTAGCCGAAAAGGGACGATCGATGCGTCGGGATTTATGCGATTGATTTGAACGGAGCAGAGTGACAGTACAAGGAAGCGCTCTTAGTCCTGGTGTCTCTGTTCCCTCGGGAGTATATCCCCTTCGGAAACGCCGCTGTCCGAAGGATCTCTATAAATTTGCATGTAGAATGTTCGCGAAGGTTCTCACGCAACTATGGATATTGCAATGGAAGATGCCCCGCTGTCGGTGTCCATTTCTGTTTTCTTTTTTGTTGTTTTGTTTCAAACGTTTCTTATGCTATCTTAAACGTTTCGTTAATTAAAGAGTGTGTTTGTACAAAAAAAAAAAATTAAAACCTAATTAAAATAGAAAGGCTTTAAAATCTGCTAGATAATTTTCTATTTTCAACAAGTGGAAACGTACCTATTAAATCATTTTAGAAATTAGGACCGGTTTTTTTTCTACAAATAATTACGATCTTCGTCCAATTGTCGATAAATTCTCTTCGGAATGCAAATGATACAAGGAAATGACAAGGAAGATGATGGTCTTTGTTAGAAATGAAAATCGGAGATGCGAAACGCGAAAGACAGTGTTGTTGGAAATAGACAAAATCTTAAGGAGCATCGGCCATAGGTTTAGCAGCCCCGGGTCCATTCGTCCATTCGTTGGGCCGGCCGGCTTTACCGACTTCGGCCGTTCGGGGGGTGGACAAGCCAGGCTGACCGGTTGCCATAGCGACCATATGGATTGATCCGAGCAAATATCATCTCCGAAGACGCCCGAAAGAATCGCCGGATTTCAGAGAATAGCTTCGGCCGGCTCGTTGGGTTCCAACTCCTCCCCTCCCCCTCCTCCTCCTCCTTCTCAAACTCCTCTTTTTCTTCCCTCTTTTTCCCCCCATTCCCTCAACGACTCGCTCGCTTTTCCTTGCCGTTGTTCTATTCCATACTCTCTCTCTCTATTTTCTTTCATGCTTTCCCTCTTCATCTTTCTCTTTTCTTTGGTGGTAGGTAGGTAAGTTGGTAGGTTGGAGTAAAAGATAGGGACAGAAAAAGACTTCTTCTCGAGCCATGGGTCGTTTTCGATCGCAACGAGAATCTACGTGCGCTATAGGTGGTGAACGAAAAATATGTGCCGTATGTGCCGGGCGGGTAATCGATCGTTTAAACAATGAATGACGATCCTTGAAAACGTGAGCAAAAGAAATATTTCTTATAGCATTTACGATTAATATAACATGTATTATCATATTTTATAACTCGTGAAAGATAACTCGACAAGAATTTGATTTTCAATTTGATCTTATTCACGATCGGATGTATATAATTCGTATATCGATTACTAAAGATCCCCGTGCTGCTGCTGCTGCTGGCTGCTGTTGATCGTCAGTACTATGGGGAAGTAGGAATACATCAATCGCGAGCCAAGACGCGACGTTTGGTTTAAAAGTGTAGACAGCCGGTGGTGTAGTAAATAATGTATCCTTGTAGAATGCTATAAGGTACCAATGCACGCGAGTTAATAGCTCGCCTCTGGAGAACTCGATGTACGACGAACGACTAGCTCGAACTACGACGACGACGACGATGACGACGGAGACGGCGACGTAGACATAGAGAAGAGAAACAGAAGCACAAGTTTACTAGCAACAACAAACCCCGTTCTACCGAAGACGATCTTAAGAGAAAGAGATAAAGATAGAAAGAGAGAAAAGGACTAGACACGATGAGTGATTCAGTGCGCGTTCGCAACTCGATCTCACTCTCCGCTTGCCTTCTGGCTTTATAGACTACGTCAACGACTACTACAACGACAACAACGACTATAACGACGATGACGATGACGATGACGATGACGAAAACAACAACTACGACTAGAACCATGACGATGACGAAGATGGAAGACTATCATCTTGTTGGGTTCTCAACGTGGTATTCGCAATCTTATCTCACAAATATACCGAAGATGACGCCTTGGTGAGACGTCCTGCATGGGACCACCCACGGATACGACGCTCCATATAAAGCGTCGTCGTCGTCGTCGTCGTCGTCGTCGCATTGTCGAATCGTTTCCATCGGCATCAAAGCATCAGAGACCTAATACATCCCATTCCCCTTTTACTTTCTTTTCCATCGGCTTCTCTACTACTTCTCTTCTTTTTCCTCCTCCTCCTCCTCCTCCTCCTCCTCTTCTTTCTTCTTTTTTTCTTATTCTCTTTCTGGTAAACGCTAGCATTAA
The DNA here is from genome assembly GCF_049000335.1 of Polistes dominula. Taxonomy (NCBI): domain Eukaryota; kingdom Metazoa; phylum Arthropoda; class Insecta; order Hymenoptera; family Vespidae; genus Polistes; species Polistes dominula. Next base: position 2,141,712 of record NW_028300899.1, read on the forward strand.
CTATAGGTATTTCCTCTTTCTATCCAATCTCTCTCTCTCTCTCTCTCTTTCTTCTTTCTTTCTTTCTTTCTTTCTCTATCATCCTTCGTTCGATTTCTTACCGCGAGAATTATAAATTAAGCTATTAAACGTGCGTTGACTGTTTCTTGTTACCAACCAACGGGGATACCTTAAAACAGAAAGGGAAATACTTTCAGGGACGCGAGTCCGGATAAGGAAGGTTTTAGGTCGCCCTTAAAGGTAGAACCCACCGGGCCGTCTTGCAGGTCAGAAACTCTTTCTCCTTATCCTTTTTCTTTCTTTCTGTTACTCTGTCTTTCTCTTACTCTCACCGTTGCTCGCTCGCGCAGGATTCGACACCTCGATTCCCTGGAAGGACTTTTTGTCGCGGTGGCGTGGCTTGGAGAAAGAAAGAAAGAGAAAGAGATAAAGAAAGAGAAAGAGAGAGAGAGAGAGAGAGAGAGAAAGCTGGATCGACGTCTCGAGTTCTCTTGGCGGCTTCTTCTTCGCGCCTGTCCAAAGGAGTCCTGTTCGGAGACGCCTCGAGGTTGCTAAGGTCCAACCTGAGAGTGTCGACGTTCATTGCTCCTCTTCTCCTTCGTTGGTGGCCCCATACCCCTTCTTTATCTCATTCTCTCACTCTTTTCTTCTCGATCCGTCGTTGGAAATTCAAGTGACGCTTTAATTAATTGCCCGACGAGAAGGGCTCGCGCGTTTCTTGTTGAAGAGAGCAGTTCTCTCTCCGCGGGTCATCCCACAGCGTAACGCCGGCGCAATGAATCAACAAGATGACGCGACTCTTTTTACCGTCCCATCTTTTAAACGATGAAAAAGCTTTTCGGATAGCAAATTCGAAAAAGTATCGGTTGCCAAGACACGTCGTAAAATCGAATAACTTTATCGTCGATCTCAGGGAACCCTTTCTTTCGATATTGTATTGTGTCTTTTTTCTTCTTCTTCATATTCTTTTCTCTCCCTCTCTTTCTCTCTTTCACTCTCACTCTATTTTTTTTATTTCTTCCATTTCGATACTAAATAATGAACATGCCAGCACTTATATCTTATCTTAACAACAAGTATCTATCTTGAAAGGAGAAAATCTTCTTCGAGTCCTTAGAGACGTTTAAACCGCCTACGTGAAGGTAACTCTTAGATTCCAGTTTCCGTACGGCAGAATCGTACGGTAGTAACTTCCGGTTAAGTCAAACACGAAGCAAAGTCGCACCAACTTCGGACTTGGCAAGTCCCAATGAGGCGTGTAATGCCATTAAAGGGAATCTTATTACGAGATGCTACCCTAACGCGTCTACCGCCACCATTCGCGATGTTTCTACGTATAAAGGAAGGAAGCACTCCTAGCCCTCGCCAACAGTCTGCAACAAGTATCCAACTAACCTGGTAATTAAGTCTCGATTAATTCTACGCTTACTTTGTCAAGCAAATGATCTTTAACGAGAAACAGGGATTGCTCGATATACATTTTATGAAATTTCACAAAATATATCTTATTTCGATCATTTACAACATTCTCTTAACGTATTCAATTTTATTCATGTTTACCCTTCATTTTATCAAGACTATAATTTAACAAAAACCTAAACGATGAACAACTATCTCATATATATATTTGTTTAGAAAAAAAAAATAAAAAATATAGTTAATTCTATTAATTTCATTTTCACGCGAATGAACTTGATCGTAAGATTTTTGACTTTACTTGGGCGGAAAATTCTGACGAACCCCTTTCAACCCTAGTTGTGGAAAACCTGTTTACCGTGGCATAACGACGATAAAACGGGCTAGCGATGCCCCGAAAACCTGCTCGTAAATCAACGCGAACTCGAAAATAACTTGGCAATAATTCACTCCTCTATGGGAAATCTCTAGCACCTCTCTGCCTTTCTCTTCCTCTCATTCTCTTTCTTTCTCTTTCTCTCTTCGTTCGCGTTGCCGGTGAGAAATTAAAATAAATCAAACTTATCTGTTGCTCGGGCCACTTGCCGGTGATCTGGCGTGCGAATATGGACTCGTGTGTGTGTGTGTGTATATATATATATGTGTATGTGTGTCTGAGTTTAGAAATGAGAGAGAGAGAGAAGGAAGATGAAAATCTAACAATAGATAACTAACGTATATGTATTTTGGTAGGCATCCATCAAAGATAAGGATCATTTAAAAATACATTATTCTATTTCGTTAAATTCATTGATTAGATTTATTCGCATAAGAGATCGTAGAAGAAGAAATGTTAAGACGATCTGGCAATAGGAACTTTATCCTCTCGCGTTAGTTCGGTAAATTCAACCACCCCCGTGAATAAATACGGTTAGTGGGCAGCCAAGACCCCTCGGATCGCGTTGACCGGAGGGGGTTGTGCGTACAGGGTGGTAACTGGTAAATGCCTGGGGCGACCATCTGTGCCCTTCTGTTCCTACGTGCAGGCCACGTGGATCGTCCTATCGTTTATGCGGCATTTTCTCGAGTTGCACGCATACATTATCTATAATGCGCAGGGTGAATATTCTCTTTTTCTATCTCTATCTTTATCTTTATCTTTCTCTTTACTTCAACTACCTTTCGCAAAGTCGAATGATCCATCCGAGAAAGAAAACTAGATCGAAGTTGAGGTAGGAAGGATAAGCAGATTCACCGTTCATTTTCGTTCCCTTTCGTGCACGCACGGAAAGTAGCATTCGTGACTCGTTATGCTAATCACTGATCTATCTTTTCTATATATAACAAATTAGTTGTTCCACTCCAGTCGACCTACGAGAAAATAATAACAGATTATAGTAATTACGATCGTTTCAATTACGTTAAGGTGATCTCATGTTTCAACGTTTTTTTAATATTAAACTTGTACGAAGTTAATAACCATGCTTTTAGATGATTATAAATAAGACAGAAAGAGAGAGAAAAAGAGAGAAAGAGAGAAAGAGAGAGAGGAAGGGCGGGAGAATCATTTATAGATGTAGTAAAAAGAAGAAAAATTATGCTACGATCTATCCGGTCGATAAATACGAATCGAAGTCGAATCGTTACTATAATTTTGTGTCGCTCGTTAACCGCGATAATCGGTTACGCGTCTGTCACATTTTATTATCCGTAATGGGCGTCCATGACTAATTCGTATACTGTGATACGATTGTGTAGGTGTATATATATATATATATGTACAGATGTAAAAAGAGAAAAAAGGAAAGAGAAAGAAAGAGAGATAGAATGGGAGAGAAAGAGAAAACATTATATAGGACTGGTTGCGATAGCGCCGTGTATGTCAAGTAACGTGTGCAAGAGGGGCGTATACCCTGAGTGTCAAGTTACACCACTACAGACTGCTGACACTACGATCGTCCTGTCACCCCCCCCCGCTGCTCGTACACTCGCGCACCATAGAACTGCCACGGCAGTCGTTTATAAACCTCGAAGCCTTGTTCTAGAAAAAAAAAAACTAAGAGATTCATCGAACTAGAATAATAGAAGAAAGAAAGAAAAAAGAAACAAATAAAATTATCTAAATATTTCTAAGTTCACTGAAGATCAAAGGATATGTAATACGAAACAAACGACACGTGTATCTCTTTTCTCTCTCTCTCTCTCTCTCTATCTATCTATCTATCTATCTATCTCCTTTTATCTCTTTAAATTGGTAATTTTATCGATTATACTGATCTGGTAATACGATCGAGGTTCGATGCAAATGCGTTTAATTGTTCCTTCCGGAAGGGAAATAGAAAGGAATAGGGTGTATAGGACAAAAGGGAATGAACCACTGCCATAGTTTTGCCTTTTTGTCGGCTACTCACCAAAGGGAGGAGAGGAAGATGGTGGTACATCGTAGTCGGTGTTGAATGTCTCACAAGCGAGATTGAGTTTCCTCTCTTTCTCTTTCCATGTGGTACCGATTCACCGGCCCAAGTCCAACAAAGATGCTAACGTATTTAGAACAGATGGCCCTGAATTTCTATCACGTTTTATCGTGAGTACTACGATCTTCCTTGAGAATTAATCGTGTAAATTATCTCCAATATCATTTCTTTGTTTTTTTTCTACTTTTTTTTTTCTCTTAGGATTTTATTATCGTAGAACGATTAGTGGTGATCGAAGTTTTTAACATCGAAAAATAATCGTTAACGAAAAAGACAAATCATCGAAATAAATGTTCTAATTATTCTACTTCTTTTTCTTATTCTTCGTACGCATGAACAAAAAAAAAGTACTCGCAAACCTAATACTTTCGAGCGTGCTCGTCAGATAGATAAGAAGCTAATTGCGTTCAAGCACTCGTTCGTTCTCGCCACACCCGTGTAAACGAACGAACGAACGCGTTGCTCGCGTGACACGCACGCTTTCACGCACCTATTCACCACCTCCGCCTAGTTTTCCACCTAACCGCATACAGAACGACGGACGGGATACTTAACTATTTCCATATAAACTCACGTTGTTCTACGCGTATTAACGAAGCATGAAATTATTAGGATTATCAAATTCCTTTTTTCTGTATGCGTTATTTTTCGAAAAATTCCCCATCAATTAGATTTATTTTCAACGAACTGTATCACGTTTCCAAATGGCCTTTTGTTTTTTATATTTTTTTTTTTTTTCGAATCTGCTCCCAACGCGCGACGAAATTTTCGGGTTCTTTTTGAGTTAAAAAAAAAAAAAAAGAGAGAGAAAAAGAAAAACTGAAAAAAAAAAAATAAAAATAGTAGAGAAAAAAAAACAGAGCAGGATAGCGGCATCGGAACAGAGCCGTCGATCATTTCGACAGTGCACGGATCATTCGATTCCGTATCGCGTTAGCGACGGCGCAAATCTAATAGAAGGCCTGCAGCATCAAATGTCACTGCTAGTTGTGGAGGGGTCGTAGTATTGTAGTTTTTGATTGGCTAATCCACCCTAATCTAATCGACCGCTCGATGTCCCTCTCTCCAGTGGCGTTGAAACGCTACTGCTTCGTCATTCGGAGCACCGAGATTCGATTACGATTGCTACGATCTTATGATCGTTCTGTCATAAACTTTTCTCGCCAAGAAAATTATGCTCCTATAGTAGAATAATAACTCTCGTTCATTCACCATTTCTTTAACATTAAAGGGTAAACCCCTTTTTTATCATCTTCCTTTGTGAATGTTCTCTTTTATTTCATAATCATGATCTCGAAAAGAACGAATTTATTTAACCCGTTGCCCCTCTCCTCATCGAAAACATTCTTCTACGCGATCAACCAGAGTTCGTACAGATCCGCGCCAGGAGCAATCAGTCAATGGTAGTGACAAGAGAAGCACACTCGCGATTCACTGTACGACGAAAAAATAGCATGCTACTTGAAACCGGTTTCTCAAGAAGCGCATCTGTACTTTCGATCACTCGGTACGCGAATCGCGACAATCCAAAGCCGGACAATATTAAATCTCCGCGTGGACGTACCGCGATAAATTATCGTCGATTCCGTTCTCTTGACAAGCGACCGACTAGCCGCGCATCCACGTTCAACTTCTCATTAACATCGAAGTTCTTCAGAATCGAAAATCATTTTCTCTCTCTTTCTCTTTCTCTTTCTCTTTCTGTCTCTCTCTCTCTCTCTTTCTTACTCCTTCTTATCTTCTCTACGAACGTCTGTGGAAACTTTAGTATAAGTTAAGACTATATGTTTCTTTTAGATTGGTTCAATCTCGAGTATATAATTTTGGATGATTTATATTAAAAATACGGAAGCTGGTAGTGAGAGCGGGTGGTTGAGTTTATTGAACCGAGATGCTGTTGTACCAGCGTGAATATAGACATCCGACACACCCTAAGACCGAGATATCCGAGAGCAGTGGTGCACGCGAGGGGTGCATACATTGTGTCGAACCGCCCCTCTCTCTATCTGCCAACAACGAGCGAGTAACACCCCCCAAGAGCCAATAATACCGCGTACTACCAGAGGCTACTACTACGACGGCTTATTATTTTCCTACGGCTCATCGAGTCCACTGTGTTGCCTTATAGCTTCGCTATCAATTACAGAACATTCCGCGTGTAGGAAAGGCACCCCAACCATCTCAGCGGACTTAGACGGATCAACCTAACCAGAATCCCATCTGCTAAACTTTCGCGTTTACGTCCATTTAGGCGCCGGTCTGCGTGTGCTACGATCTTCGATAAGGTTCCTAACGAGACCCCGATTATTTTCTAAACATTCGTCAAGAAATACCATTGGGATTATACCATTGAAATAACGAATGATTGATTTATGATAATAATAGTTTTTATAAGAATATTTATTCTATAATAATAGAGAATTGTTAAGGGGTTGTATGATAAAAATCTACGTTAATTTGTTCGAGATAAAGATACCTAATCTATCTTCAAGATAATAGTTCAAATCGATGTAGAGATGAAGAAAGAACGTAATTCGATTTTCCATCGACAATATCTTATCATCCATATTCGATCCTTCGTTCGCATCCATTCCAACTTCCTACTTACAAATACGAACGGCGGCAGCAGGTCTGTAGGAAGAAACGTTCGAAGAGAGCAAATACATAGATACGTCGAATCGACAAGGAGATCGGAGTACGATTGGCCTACTGAATAAACATGAACCGGAAAGAAAAATCTGTAAAGCGATGCCAAAACGTCGTCCTAGTATCGTTTGGTTGGCGTCGTGCATCGCGGATAGAAATATCGTGAGAGAGAATGAGAGAACATGAGAGAGAAAGAAAAAAGAGAGAGAGAGAGAGAGAGAGAGAGAGAAAGGTAGAAAAGGAAAGGTGGAACACGGACGGGGGCGCATATATGTAAATCGAAATAACATTATCCGTTGCTCTTGCGGCTGTAGGGATGGGGGAGGGGGAGAAAAGGGGAGAAGAGGCGCGTGGACTGAAGATAGAGAGAGGGTTGGGAGGTAGGTGGTAGATGAACAGGGAAGAGGAGGTGGGAGAACGGAATTCAGGGGCGGATAAAAGCGTATTTCGGGCGCCACCGTTGTCGCCCGAGGCGACTACACGTCGGAGGAAAACGCGAAACGTTCCTCCGCATTCTCGACATATGGCCGTGTGTTAGTTTCTCTTACGTATATTTTTCTACCACGCCATATGACCAAAAGAATACACGTGCACACTCGTATTGTGTCGTATTCTTGTTCGACCGAATACGATCCACAAGGATCGATCGATCGATTTTCAATCGCGAAATTTGCCACGAGGCGTGACGAAAATAACGAAGTGTAAGATAAGAACACAGAGAGGAGAAGAGCTGCTGCTACTGCTGAGTAAGGCGAGAAAATTTCGTTTATTTCTGAATCGAAGCTCGAAAGACGTTTGTCCCTTGTCTCTGTCCCTTTAGTTCGTCGTCATGCGGTTTGGTTCAACAAACCCGCATTCCATCGGGTCCGAGCGTTCGAGATATTCGCGATCGTGTTCGAAAGATGCCCTCCCCAAGTCTTTTGTACGTTCCAGCTTCTCATGAAAGGACCACAACACCTTATCCACATAGCGCGAGAGCAGCAAGCAACTTCGCGGAAGGATTCCTCGCGAGGAGGACGTGTCATAACGCGAGGACGGTCTGTGTGTGGCCAAGGGACTTGGAACGAGACGAGGTGAGCTCCGGCTCGCTAAGTTGTCACTCCCAGAGCACCGACTCCTTTTTGCGAGACGAGTCTCCTCCGTACGGTACGACGATGAAGAAGGGTACGGAGAGGAGGGAGGAGGGAGAGAGGAAAAGGGGGGGACGACGCCAAGAGAACCGAACGAGCACCCCACAACTCCTCCCTCTTCTTTTCTTTCTCTTTCTCTTTCTCTTTCTCTTTCTCTTCTTCTTCTTCTTCTTTTTCTTCTTCTTCTGGGATTCCCTCGGCTGTCAAGAGCCGCGGATTTCCAGTTTTTCTCTGAACCCGCACGCAACCAGCTCTCGATCTAATAGCTCCCCCACCCCCTCCCCTTCCCCATTCGCCTCCTCCTCCTCCTCCACCACTTCTGTCGTCTTTCTCGTCGTCTTCTCCCTACTCACGAATACTCCCAGACGATTTGAAGAGAAAGAGAGAAAGAACCTTCTTTCATGGAGAAACTGAACCGCTGATCGACCTAATGAGGGTAATTCCTGCATTGATTGCCAAGGCGCACATCTTCGATGTGGAACCGTGCCGACCGATGGGAGACGAACCTAGAAAGACAGAAAATATATAGAGAGAAAGAAGCTCTCTGAATGACTGACTGACTGCTGTCGGTAAATCATTCTTAATTAAACGATAGATATTTAATTAGGGAGCCTCCGGATAGAGTTAGTTATGAGACGCTTAACCATCGCCCGTTATCGCGGTGGGCGATTCCGATGGCATCTGGTGAAAAGATCTGGTCTCATCGCGTCTGCTACGAAACGAGAGAGAGAGAGAGAGAGAGGGAGGAAAAAAATGAGAAAGAGAGAGAAAGAGAGTGAACCATCCAGCGTGCACAAGGAACGAAAAGCAACAGAGAGAAAGAGAAAGAAAAAAAAAAGTAAAAGGAAAAAACAAGGAAAGACTACGTGGAACGAATCGAAAGCAGCAACTCGAAACGCTCGGTCTCGCGCGCGCGAGCGCGCGTTCACCAACTCGAAGCAACGCGATTTCAATGACTTTTTTCTCATCCCGATAAACCCTCTCTTCCGTTGAAGAAGTACGAGCGTTGATTGATACCGGCCGCGGTGGACGATAGTGGTACACCGCGACTATTTTTCTCTTCTTCTTCTTCTTCTTCTTCTTCTTCTTCTTCTTCTTCTTCTTCTTTATCTTCTTTTTCTTTTCTATTTCTTGTTTTTTGTTTTCTTTTTTATTGTTGTTGTTGGCTTTGTAAAGAACATCGATATTTCTTCCAATTGTGTATTTGCGCGTACGTGATTTCTGTCTATAGGATCCCCTTTCCGTGAAATATTGTTGTAAGTTCTCTTCATCGTAACACATAGAAATACGCGCACACACGTACACACTCGCGCCCATATGCAACTTGAATGTTTCTAAATCAAGACGGTAAAAGAGAAAACGATGAGAGAGAAATAGAAGAGTCAGTTTATCTTTCCGTTATTAGCCGTTGGTCAGACATTCGTCATCGGATCGGAAACGTGTTGCACGTTGCACCGTTGGCGATGATGATCAAGAACGCCACGTGACTTTGCATTCGTTCGTGTATCTCTCGCCGGATACATAAAACACTTAACGACTAATTTCCCAGCGGTAGCTCTATCTCTTTCAATTTTTTTTTTCTTATTTCTCTTCTTCCCTCTCTCTCTCTCTCTCTCTCTCTCTCTTTCTCCCTTTTTTTTCTTTTTTTTAGCAGTTCGTCACCCTAGTTTTGACGCCTTCTGACAAATGCGCGTCCTTCGAGAATGAGAAGAGTCAAATAATCCTGAGGCAGGTCATCGGGTCGGGAAACAAACGCCAGGCGCCTGCTGCCGGAGGATCCCTCTTCGTCGTGATCTGCTCTCTCAAAAGACATTTCCTTTAGGAGGGTGGATGAGATGAACATGAATTCTCGTTTCCTTTTGGTAAAAGACGAAAAGAAAACGATCTTCGTTTCTATCTATCTATCTATCTATCCATCTATCTATCTCTCTTCTCTCTTTCTCCGTAACTACCACCCTTCCACCCTCCCACCCTCTATCGTCCTCTTACTCTCCTGTCTCTTTTCTCTGTTCGTTCTTTCTCTCTTTTCTCTACTGTTTCTCGAATTACAAATTATACCAGCAATTAACGAGGAGCCCAAGGCATGTACGGTCCTTCCTCGGAAATACATATACGCGGTAGACGGCGCGGTTAATGTCGGGCATACTCGTCGACGGTCGTTGTATTTACAAGGAAACTTAGCCTCGCTATATATTATCTCTCTCTCTCTCATATATATATATATATAGATACATAGATATTTCTCTCTTATTCTCTTTCAGTAGATACAAACCGTTTGCTCACATTTTCAAGGGGGAGGTGAAGGGGGGGGGACACACACATGATTTTTTTCGCAGTCTTTTACTACCTCTATGGCAAGCAAGTACGTGTCCTTAAAGCAAGAGCTTCTTTTACTTCTCTCTTCTCCTTTCTTTATTTTCTCTCTTCTATCATCTGGCAGATATATCGTGGTGTGTAATTCCCTCTGCACAAGGATCGCTGCTGATCCGCGTATCCTTCGTGAACGTGATTATGTTCCTATACTTATGGAAACTCTTGGCTTCACGTGTACGTGAAGTAAGAGAGAATTCTCATGGAAAATGGAGGTTAACGTTTCTCGTGTCTGAGGAAAATCCTAACCAACTTACATACTCTTGTACTTTTCTCGTTTTGTAGTACCCGAAAAGAACGACAAAGCTCGACGTGGAAGGACAAGGACAAAAAAAACAACAACAACAACGAAAAGAGAAAAAGAGAGCTTTATTTTTTTCTTTTTGGGCTTTCGGGACGATTAAAGTACGACATACTCGATATGATATTATATATTAGGATATATGGCGACAGAGCGAGTCTCGATCGATCGTGTCTTAGTACCTATAAATAATGGATCTGTATTGGCATTCGTTCGTCCTTCCCGTCCGGCTCAACCGTATCGAGAAAGAGAGAGCTCGCTCGAACATTCAATTAAGCGGCGAGTTTTACGACGGCTGTAAATACGTCGACGCTTCGTGTTTCTACTTCGTTCCTACGCTCGAATCTTCCTACGTTTCCGAATCAAAGATTCCTTTTGCGAAGTAAAAATTATTGTACATTTTGTACCTTTTTTTTTTTTTTTTTTTTTTTATTGTCCATTGGAAAAGTTTCATTTTTAAATAATTTTTTGTTTCTAATAATTTGATTCGAATAGAATATATAAACTGATGATACGAAAAAGAAATCGTGTCGAAGATTAAAGAAAGAGAATAAGAAAATGAAGAGTGTATGAGAGAGTGAGAGAGAGAAAGAGAGAGAGAGAGAGAGAGAAATTGACCGATTACAGAAAAATAGGAAAGGGAAAGAAAGATAGAGGTAAGCGTCGTTTTACCGGGCGCGTATTACATTTATTTAATATTATTTACGGCAGGTTTTACGACGCCAATGATACGTATACGGGAGTCTATCCAATATCAAATATAACGTCGTAACCCCAGGAAAAGGATGCAGGGGGTGAGGTGAGGACCGAAGAGGGAAACGGCAATGGCAATAAATGTACGGCGAACGGCGGCACTCCGATAGAGAAAGAGTAAAAAGAGAGAGAGAGAGAGAGAGAGAGAGAGAAGGACACACACGCGCACACACTTATGTATATATATACATTTATACATATAACGTGCTCGCGTTCGTTCGAATATGGATACCTACCTACCAATCGAAAGGCAAGTCACTACCAAGTCGTTGTACTTGGTCGTTGGCTAAAAAAGATCCCGGCCCGTCGACATCCTCTCCTTCGACTCTGTCTTTCTCTCTCTCTTTCTCTCTTTTTTTTCCTTCCGTCGTACCTTCTTCGCCCCCCTCCGTTGAATTTTCATGTACCAACCTCTCCTATACTCCCATCCAAGAGCAGCTGCGGGGAAACGAGAGAGAAGGTGGGGTTTTATTAAATTTTAATGTCTGAAAAATGGCTCTCCGACCTCCCCTTCGGATTCATACGCCACTGTCGCCGTTACTGTTGCTCTTCCTAGTGCCATTCTAAGTCTGCTAGGAAGTACCTTAAAAATCGTGACTACCTCTTATCCGTGTATCAATCGATTCCTCGATAACGTACTCCTACAGCTATCTTTTCCCTTTCTCTCTCTCTCTCTCTCTCTTTTTCTTTCTTACTTTCTTTCTTGCTTTCGTGTTACAACAGAAAGAAAGTCCGACATTCAGAGATCTAGGTTCTCTTCTAGTAGTCGAATCGCTACGAAATTCAATTCTAGTCTCTCTCGTCTTCTCGTTCTTCTCTCTGTCTCACCTGCTGACCTATAGTTGGACCTACCAAGAAGATAGAAACACGTGAGAGAATGAGAGAGGAAAACACGATAGTGGTGGAACTGAAATGGCTAAATAGAAAACGCAAACGACACCCAAGTTTATGGGCACTCACTCGCGTCCTGCTCTCATGTTCCTTTTTTCTTTCTCTGTATCTGCTCCCTCTTTCTCTCTCTCTCTCTCTCTCTCTCTCTCTCTCTCTCTCTCATTCACTTGTCCTCTTACGATTCGTCGGACCGTTTCAGTTATACACTACCTCGTGAGATCCAATAAGCTTGACGCTTTAAAGTTTCGAATCATGAAAGATGTCGAACTAACAAAATTCGGTTAAACTAGAATGAAATTTATTTTACGATAGGATTTTTGATTACGAACATTCCAATAACGATCTTTGCGAGAGATTTTTGTATCTATATTTACTACCTGTGTTTTTTTTTTTTTTTTTTTATATTCTTTTTATTTTGTATTCTTCTTTTTTCAAGAGATAGAAGTAAAAAAATTTGGGCTTAGAAAAATATACGCCTAAATGTACACATCTCGGCGTGTATCGTACGCTCTCTCTTGTTGAATATTTTATTCAGTCAGACAATTCGCCGTTGCAGTTATTTCACGCTCGTGTTCTCTCTTACAAGAGAACGAGATTCCACATTCGCGGCACGATCGGCGGATAGGCCCTCAGCGTAACTTTCAGCTACCTTTCGATCGTTGTACGGTAGCGATTCTACGCTCCAAGAACTTCGATAAAATCTCTCGTTGATGTAGTTAACGAGCCATTGGGAAAATGCGAGCTTAGCGAAGTGTATCGATCACTCGATACACTCCGTCGTTATTACATTACCATTCGTTTTATCGAACGTTTCCAACATGAACGAGTACACCCGGTATACTCGTGTGGTGATAACGGTAGATACTAAAGACGTAGTAAAACGTTAAGTGACTCCGCAAAGCGTACTCGTTGTCGCGAGACAACGCGTTGGTATGTATATATATATCTATGTATACACGTGTATATGTATATGTATACGTATTATATATATACGTATCTCTATGTATATGTATATAGGTATATTTCCATCGTACGTACTCATTCGCAGCTCGGTACATGTGTCTCCGTGATATATAGAACAAAGCATGAAAGCACAATGTATATTACGTGCACTACTCTTTCGGCCGGTCTAACGAAAAAGTATCCTCTCTTAAGTGTTACATCGTTTAAAAGAATTCGTTAACGAGAGACAAATAATGTAAGCATAATCCAAATGATGAAAAAAAGAAGATTTTGTTAAATCACGATTAACATGTTAATAAAAAAAAAGTATTGGAGTCCAATTTTTTATGACCAATGGATAGGATAATTTGACAATCCATAATGCACTATTTTCACTTATTCAACCATATTGTCAAAAGTTAAGCGACGAATTTATCTACGTCGAGCGTGTTTAAGCGCGACGCCAGGCGTTGTCTACCAACCGCGTATAATTCCGAGCAACACTCTGTGTACTCGTACGTGTGTGGACGTACAAGTATGTGTCGTTATCGCTGTAGAAACGGTCATACTAACACATTCGTACGAATACACACAGAACACCCACATACATATATATATACAGATAGACATTGCTAGTACATATCGCGAGCCACGGTGTAGTCAAGCGGCATTTGCATGAATTTGTTGGCCCAATATACCTCGGCAAGGATCGTGCTTTAAACTGGATATGCTCGATGGCAAGGAGAAAGGTAACGTAAGGGATGAAGAAGGGTAGTGTAGAGTGGGTAGTACTGGCGGACAACGAAGCAACTTAAGATGGGCTCCTTTAAGAACGCGACCGCCTTCGAGCTAGCTAGCTCACTGAGGAGAGCTGACTTTTTTTCAATTTGTTAATTCAGGGTAATCTTAAGGGTGGCTAATTTTAGACCTTCCTTCGACTTCCGTGCATCTCCGTCGCAAAATTTTCTTTCTCTGCCTTTATCTCTCAATCTCCCATCTCTCTTTCCTTACTCCTCCTCCTTATTCACCACCCCTTTTTAGACTACCCTGAATTCCTCTCTCGTGACATTTAATCTTCCCCGTATTTTCCTTTCCGACTTTTCTCCAATTTGACTATCTCCTACAAACGTTCCTCTATTCTCTCTTTCAGTATTTCTCTGATAAGAAAAAACTACGATATATAGAGCGTATAAATTCTTATTAATTCGTTTGAACGTTATTCTACTAAGGGAAAGTAAGTAGAAGTGTCGAGGATTTGGTCGTACGTGCGAACAAAGTGGACGTTTCAGTTTGGAAACGGTGTCGTCTCTGTCTTTGAACGATCTTGGAGAACCAAGAGAAAGTAATAGAGACAGAGAGACAGAGAGAGAAGGAGAGAGAGAGAGGGGGTGACCGAGGTCTAATGTACACATAGGGTTGCTGGTAGAATGACGGGCGTCGGCCATGTTGTCTTGACATTCTCCCTCAGGGGTTGTCGGGGGTAGATATATTTAGCCTGCTGCCTCCAGGGATCCTCGCCTCCCTGCAACTCCACCCAAACCCCAAAGCACTTCCGACTTATGATGCCGTTGTCCGACCGACCCTTCCTACCAGTAGTACAGTCGTCTTGTACGAGGTTTACAGACAAAGCTCTCTTGAATAAAGAAAACACACATTCCTAACCACGTTCAATCGAATCCAACGGAATTTTGGACGTCAGACATTTCGAAAATGTCCATTTATAAAAGACAATTGGATCGTTATGTTAAAATTCAAAAAGAATTTTTCTTCAATGTTAATATAAAATATAAATTAATAACATATATTATTCATTACTCGTATTCTATGATATACATATATTAGTTAAAAAATATAACTATAAGCAAAAAAGAGAAATAATTGAAGAGAGCAAAAAGAACATTTTTGAGTATTATTTCAATTAGAATAACGCAAGAGTTTATAAAGTCGACTGTACAACACAGGGTGTATCGGTTCACCGAACCACCGGAATTTGTATCAAGAGCGCGAGCGCAAGAGTACAGTGTACACGCTCAATCCCAATCTTTATTACGGAAAACGAACAGCGAGCAATATCAATTAGGACGGTAGTGGTAGTAGTGGTAGTGATGGTAGTGGTAGTGGTAGGGGTGGTGGGCGGTGCATCGTGCACTTCAAGATCAGCGATTCTGGGTAATGACGGCGGGCCTCCACAATAACCGTGCGTCGCACTGCGAGCACATCTCCGAGAGCATTAGAGGGGCCGATGTATAGTTAGGAGGGGTTGCGCACCGTGTTTTCTCGGGCATCCACCATCCTCTCATTCTCTCTCTCTCTCTCTTTCACCCGTTACCTCTCGTTCCTCCATCTCTTCGTTCTCTTTTCCTTTCCTACACGTACACACACACGTAAATAAACTCTCCCCTCTTACTACTACCTTTATGCACATAGATTCGACATACACACAAACACACATAACCACACTTACATAATTTCCCATTCCCACAATCCATCCCTCTTTTTCCCTCTCGCTTCGCGAACCGCTGAAAGAAGTCATCAATATCGCGTGGCTTTTCGCTTCTGGCCATCCGCAAAAAGGGACAAAACTATTGCCGCGGATGGGCGGAGTCACGCCTAATCCCCAGAGTCAAAATGGAAGTCTCCGGAGACACCCCTCCGTGGTCCCCCCCTTAGGAACACACTCTCGAGAAAGTTTTGTCCGATCTCGAGAACGTTAGGCCGGACCGGAGGGTGACTCGGGACGATACTTGTACGGCCGCGTAACGTATTACCGAACCGGGAGGACATTTTGCGAATTTCCGTGCTCTCTCTCTCTCTCTTTCTTTATCTGTCTCTTTTTCTCCTTCTCTTGACTGTATGTACAACGGAGGGACGTCCGCGCTGCCCTAGGAACTTCGAAGGAGAAGACGAGGGCGAGCTTAGAGAGTAAAAGAGAAAGAGAAAAGATAGCAATGGAAAAGGATACGACCGTTCCACGCACCCTTCGCTTCTCTTCCCTTCGAGAGAAAAAAAGAAAAAATGGGGGAAAAGGTACATATATATATATATATATACGTGGACTTTCGTTTCTTCCTTCCCTTCGGTTTTCTTCTCTTATTTCTTTCTATTCTCCACCCTGTTCGCCCTTTTTCCTCTCCAACCCCTTACGTAGGAGCGTGCGTACGTGCCAATACCTCCACGACTAGAAGCACGCACGTGGAGACCATTCGAGAATGGCTTTCGATTTCTGTCCTCCTTGCCAAAAGGATCCAATAGGATGTGTACGCTATACACATATATCCATAGTACATGTACATATATCTTCTAAGGGATGTTAAGGGAGAAGGAATACGCTATGCGGTTTCATACATTTCAAGGATATAGAAATGAAATAAACAATATGATGGATAAAATCATTTGTTAGCTTGCACGTCGAAAGTATAATTATATTATTATTTCTTAGTGTATATTTTATTTAGAGAGAAATTATATTTATTAAGATAAATATATTATATATAAAATATCCAAACTTTCATAGAATAATCTTGATGTTTCTATGTATCAAAAATGTCAGAGAAAAAGAAAAAGAAGAAGAAAAAAAATAAGAAACAATGATGTCATGAGATAGTACCGAGCTCCTCGACCTTTCAAGATTCACTTTCATTTTCCACTTGGTTACGCGAGTCTCGAAATCCTCGTGGCACGAGAAGGCGAAATCTCGCGAAAGGGAAAAGAAAAAAATGGGGTTTGTAAGTTGTGCGGATAATTCTCTGGAGCCGGGGATGGCGTAGTTCGTATAAGGGTGGCATTCGCATACGATAGCGCTAGTGAAGGTAAGAAAGAGGAAAGAGGGTTTGTCGAGAGTATTTTGTGAGGGAAGGTAAGAGGGGAAGTTGACTACGATACAAGGAGTAGAATTTCATACAATCTTGAGCAAACTTGCTCCCTCCTCGGAAAATGTTCATCCTTTCTCTCATACTCTCTTTTTCTATCCTTTTTTCTTTTTTTTTTTTCTTTTCGTAACTTCATTTATTTATCGTCCTTACCGAGATCTCAACTTTAATTTTTACGTTATTCGACACACACACATACACACATACTTTTATTATTATATATTTTTTGACCAAAATTTATATAACCGATGATAAATATTACAACCTGTATCTAATTATAAGTAAAAATGTTTATTAACGTTTTATCGATTATTATTATTTATAATAAATATATATATTTATATATATATATATAGAAAAACTTTGTAGAAAATAGTCGAGATATTTTCTCATTGGTTTATTTTCTCCGAGAACAAAATCTTTATCTTATTCGCGAGACGCAATGGTTGTGTCGTAAGAGAAGAGAGTGTTGCGAGGTAAAATGGGAAAGGTAAAGAAAGAGAGGGATAGGGCGAGTCGGAGGGAGTCGAAGGGTAGAAAGAAAGAGAGAGAGAGAGAGAGAGAGAAGAACAAGATCGAGAAAGAGACAGCGAATCCCACGGGACTATCGACTGCCGAGTCCCGTGGGGCAAGTCGATACTCTAGGGACACCCCCGTCTTTCTCCTTCTCCTTCTCCTTCTCCTTGGATGGTGAGTACTCCCGCTTTCTCCTCACCTCCTCGTCACCTCTTTCTACTAGCATTCAAGTTCTAAACACTCGACGCAAGCGCAAGAAAGCTCTCTGTACTTCGATGTTACCTCGACTCTTGATATTATATCGTCTCGAAACGACCATCTCGGCTGGGCAACAGTAACTTTTCTTGCTTGCTAAGATAGATATAGTATAGAGAAAGAACAGATGATCTTTTTGCCTCGTCGATCAGCACTAACGTATATATATATATCGATAATCGCCGTTAATTTGGATCAAACACTACCAAAGATAGAGAGAATACTTTTCTTATTTCAAAAGGAAAAGATAAAACCCATTATACCATTTCTTATTTGGACTTTGAAGAGCAAGGTCATCTCTCTTTCTCTCTCTCTCTCTCTCTCTCTCTCTCTCTCTCTCTCTCTCTCTCTCTCTTTTCACCTAAGTCGCGTTTATTTCTCTTTAATCGATCTAGTCGAGCTATTTATTCTCTTGTTAGAAAACTTGTTAGGGAATAGGGAGTAGGTTCGTACCGGGACTTTTGTTGTAAAACTAAAAAACGAATAATCTCGTACTACTTAATTCCTAACTAATATTAATTTACGATTATCTAACTAAATATCAATTCTACGTCGATAATTATCTGTAAGATAAAAGGGAAGGAAACACTAAAAAATGGAATAAAGACTCATTGCTTTTCTTTGGTGTGAGATCACATGAAGGTAACGACGTAGTATTACGTAGGACGGCAACAAGCGGTAACAGTGTGCGGTCGGGTTGTCAGCACCGGTAAGTTATTTAGCGGTTGAGGCTGTAGCAGTTGGCAGCGCTGTCTAATTGTAACGGCACCTTTGGGACTGGTATCACTCCCCGCATCCGTCGAGCCACCCACTTTCCACCCTCGTGATCGTCCAACCTCTCTCTCACTCTCTCTCTCTCTTCCCGTTTCTCTATTCCTCCTACCCTTCTATACCCTTCTCCTCGTCGAAAACGCTCAGACGCCGTAAACCAAAAATACGACGACACTTTGTCGAAGCATCCGCCTCCTGCCCGTGCGTCTTAGTTTCCTAAAGAAATAAAAAAAAGAAAAAAGTCACTCGTCGTAGCGAGGGTGGAAATACAGTCGGGGAAAGGAAATAAGTGGTATTTGTATATAGAAAGAAAGAAAAAAAAAAGCGGAGAAAAAAAGAAAAACTATATTATCTCTCATCATAGAAGAAACTTATTTTGATAAAACTATATGATATTAATAAATGTCTGTAGTATCTGTAAGTGTCTTATTGTATTTCATAGTGTTAGGTATATAATGCCTTAGGTATACACATGAGAGGTCAGTTGCTTGCTACAGATCGTGTTAAATACATCAGCAGAACGTTCGCTGATACGGAACGGAATATCTCGAAGGAAATTCCACAATCGTCGTAGGACAAAGTATCGGACTCGGTTGTCGGCTCATAATCGTCGAGTGTCCTAGGGAAAAGCGGCTCTACGTTTCTCTCGTAAACCGGTGTGGAAGCACGAACGTTTGCTTTATTGCCAGAGAGCTTCTGATATCACGACGGTTGGTAGCAACATTGGTAGAAAGTGAGACAAGCGAGTAAGCAAGCAAGCAAGCAAGCAAGCAAGCGAGTGAGCGAGTGAACAGGCTGCCAAGCAGGAAGGCAAGCAGGGAGGCAGCATTATCTTCTCTTGGTGAGGGTGAGAGAGGGCGAATGCCCTCCCCATGAGATCACCATGGCAACCCCTGCACGGCCCGCTACGGCGTCCTGTCCTGCGTGCTTCCATGTCCTGCCAACATGGCGACTGCTAACCTCCCAAACTCCGACCAACGACGATAACTTGAAAGCCTCTTGCTCTCATTCTGTATTTCTCTCTTCTTCTTCTTCTTCTTCTTCCTTTTCTTTCTCTTTTACATCTTCTCTATCTCTTCTTTTTCTTTCTTTCTTTCTTCTACAACGCAAGAATTCGTCGACCCGCTTTGCATTCGATCCGAAAAAGAACCGCTCGTCTTCGTCGAGGGAGTATGGAATAAGAAAGAAAAAGATAGAAAGAGAGAGAGAGAGAGAGAAACTCGTGCCATCCTACTAAAGGAGAAAAAGAAGGATAAAGAAGCTTGAAAAATCATCTTCGAGGAACGAAATCTTATCTCGGTCCGCGCGAGTTTATGACCCTCGACGTGCTCCCGTAGATTTGTTCGTAGGCTGAAACGCGACTTGGTTATATCGTTTGTACGAGCGCGTTTTAGTGCAATTGCTTGGGTAAACAGTTCGGATTATAAGAACGATCTAGCTATGGGAAAGTAACAACTAACTCGAAATCGTATTATCGAATTATGTATAGATACATATATGTATATATGCATGTATATTTATGTAATTCTTAAAACAAATTTATTCGTTTTTTCAATTACATTCTTACACCGGCAATAAATGATATTTAAGATTAGAATAGATTTTTTATTTTTTTTTATCATAATACGTAAATATGTGCTTAATGTATTTTATGCATATTACGAGAAATGATAATGTTGGAAAATGGGCGAGATTTTCATTTAACCAGAACGACGAGTTCTACAACGTAGTAGAGATATTAATTACACGCACGTTGAGTCCATTCGTTCGGCGATTCTTCACACCCCTCCCGTTCGTTCATCGGCGTACGAAAGAACGTCCATAGGGAGAAATTAAAAACGTGGCCCGCGGCAAAATTAAGACATATTTTTTAATAAAGCCCGATAGCGATCCCATTTGCCATTGCGACTTGCATTTTGAGGGGGTTTTGCGGTTTCCTCTGGTATAATCACGAAAATCAGACCGTTACATCCATACATGTATACACATACTTACATTCACATATATGGTTTTAAACGTGGAAAAACCGTGGAATAGCACGTATATCTAAAGAAAATGAATGCATAATTCATGGGTTACGATTACTATCGCCTTTACCAGAGTTTCCTGAAAATTATTACATGCTCAACAACGAAAATTTATTCTCTATGAAAATTTCGATAGATCGATTTTAATCCCTTTTATAAAATCTATAAAAGATATCGCATTAACTTACTTTCGATTTTTCTTCTTATTTCACATCAATGTGATCGAAATAAAAATAAAAATAAAAATAAAAATAAAAAAATAAAACAAATAAGAAATAAAACGATTGAAAGTAACGAAGATAGGGGGATGAGGATAGAAGAAAGATAGGTAGATAAGGGAAAAGTATAGAAAGAAGAGTTGAAGAGAAAGTTCCGAAACACGCTAGTCGTGGATTTTACCGAGTTTCGAACTAGGTAGGGTTCTTCAAAGCGGGTTGCCTATCCGGTGGGAAAGGACTGGGAAGATACTCAGGGATAGGATGGTTTCCCTCGCTAAGTCTGTTAAGGAAGACTCACGAGTTTCCTCTCAAAGGAGCCGCGAATATTAAAATCACATTTTAACCTTACCTCTTCGAGGACAAACTCGAAGCTCAAACAACTAAGTTAATAGGAATTAAACGAACTCTTGTTCCTGAACTTACGCTCCCGTTATTTTCTATATATATACATATACATGTATATGTGTATGTGTGTGTGTTTGCTTGACGTATTTATATACATATTTTATATTAATATTTTATATACGCGTATTATATATACATTTAAATTGTCGAAAGTAGAAAAAAAAAATAACTCATTTCTAAAAAAAACATTCGTCATTCTCGAGAGTAGTAGTTTAGTTACAGATTCGCTGATGTAGATATTACGCATGGAACGAGTTTGTGTTTCGATAAATGGATTCGCATTCGATAGATCGAAACGAAACGGATATCGAGAGCTTCGGGAGGATTTACAGGCACAATAGATTGACGCGAGCGTCAGTTTCCGCAAGCGTATATGTATATCTCTATGTATATGTATGCAATATAATACATATATAAAGGTTTATGAATGTACACATATATACTACAAATAGAAGTCGTTCATCGTACGATAGTCGAGTTTAACGCGGTTACGTCGATCCGCTTGTTGCAACTTCAGATTTATCATACACGAAATAATCTTACGCATTACATTTTCTCTTCGAATACGAATGTTGTATATTCCGATATATAGAGAGAAATGCATGGTATATGTGTAAGTGTATTTATTTATATAATATATTATACATATAAATACATATATGTATTAATGTATAGAGAGTACTCTTCCTTTTTCTCCCTCGGGCAAAGGAACATGTATGCGTGCGTGCGTGTCTGCGTGAGCATGCGCGACTTACGAGCGTTTTTGTCGATATTTGACAGCGGCAACTTTAGAGGGTCCTAACCGCCCTTTCCGTCGCCCCAGGGGGCTCCGTATCTAAATGCAGGCATTAATAAATCGCGCGTACACGCGTACACCTAGCGGGCTTTCTCTCTTTCTCACTCATTCATTCACTATTTCTCTCTCTTTCTCTGTCATACTTACGTACGTATGTACACATACCAACGTGCAAAGGAATCGTCCTCAGTCGAGTTAAGTCGCTTTACTCTAGCGAAGGGTCTGATGCGTTTATGGAAATGGTTCGTGCTTTGTCCGAATATAGCCGAAGGCTGAAGGATAACGAAAATAGGACGTATTTCAAAAGGTAAATTTGTCGACGTTAGAAATGTCGAAAGAAAAAAATAGTTTATATTCTGGAGTATCGATATTCGATTATTATTTCTGGTAATTTATTTGGAAGGGGAAAAATAAAAAAAAAAAGAAATGAAGAAAGAAATCCTGTAGTCGTACATCGTAAAAGCAAACGCACGTGCTACTGTTGGTGTGGTATTAGTATTAGTATTAGTACTAGTATTAGTAGGTATATACCCTAGGAGTATAACGTGGCTCTCATTCTTAGACCAGAAATCATGCATCTTTCATCAGTCCCCCGAGCAAGGAGAGCGGTACCGAGTATAGTCTCGTTGGATCGGTGCAAGGCGCGGTGCAACGGCGGCTTTAACATTAGTTAATAGTTACAGCCAACTACGCGATACGTGGTAAATCGTCGGTTGATGCGTCGTACGTGCAACGCGAGGCAAATCTAGTTATGGCAGCCGGCCTCTCGAGCCGTCTTGTTGCTTAATGTGATAGACTGCCATTAGGGGCATCTCGCTGTCGTGACGAGGGGCCAGAGAGAGGGAATGGGGAGTATAGAATATAGTTAGTATAGGAGAGCGAGAGAAGTAAGGGAGGGTGGTAACGGTGGGTGGCGGATAGTACGTAATAGTGGTTGTAAGCTTGTAGAACGCAAGGAGCCCACGACAGGGTGCGTTAGTTCGATCCACGTTCTAACTACTAAGACGTATTACTTGGGCTATGAATTATGCAGCGTCTCTCTAGTACCTTAGCGAATAGCCTTAGCTCTTGTAACATCTTAGGACTTAGGCAAACGGTACCACCCTCTCCTGTCTGGAATTTCGTTAACTTGCCCTCTCGTTGCGTGCACACGCGAGAGCACCTGATTTCCTCTTCCTTTCGTAAACACAAAGACATACCGCCAGCTCTGTCCTCGGTCCTAATTTCTCTACAAAGTGGAGCTTTGGAATGTTTCATTCGTAACTTGAGATTTATTGAGAAGACATTGTCTCTCGAAACTTTTCTTTTCTCATCAAGAGCTTCTCTCTCTCTCTCTCTCTATCTCTCTCTCTTGTTATTTCTTTTTACGTAGCTAAAACACGTACGCATATAAACTCTTACGTCACTTTGGAAGGTACGCTGTTTGTGTCGTCAGCTCGGTGAGAGGAGGTCAAACAAGCGTTATCACGAGTAGTTCTCTCTCCGTACTTACGAGTTTTACGAACGAGTGAACCGCCAGTACCCCTAGTATTTTCTCAGCTCATTCGTTTCGTCCGGCTTGTTGGCTTTCGTGTAAATTAAGTTCACCTTCGTTTAATTCCTACGGACAACGTGAAAATGTTACTGACGTAGACCTGTGAAACTCCTTCTTACTCGAGAAGACTAGCCGACTAATATTCATTATTTAGCATTGTTCCTTGCACCATGTCAAACCACCTATACTTACTATTCTTATCTTTCACTCTCAAGTGGTGGTACTTTGCCACGTTCCTCTATCTATACATTCGTAGATACTCAAATAGACATATAAGCGTATTTCGATTGGATTTAAAGAGAATATCGAAAAATAAATAAAAAGATGAAAGAAATGAAAGAAAATTACTTTGTCTCGATTCAGATTATTTTTATCGAGTAAAAAGAACTTTATTCGCGGAAAATAATTTTTCGAATTAGTCGATGCCTGCATATGATCCTTCTTAGCCGCTTCCTATCTTTAATACTTCCTGCGAGTAAGTGAAGTAAGAGGAGGAGGTGAAGAAGGAAGAGGAGGAAAAGGCAAAGGCAGTGAATCTAAAGAGCTGGTGGATGCTGGATGACGTTGGTGCAGGAGTAGAAAACGAAGGGGGGCTGGAGGAGAGGGTGTATGAAGGTGGTACAGGGGGCGTAATGGAGGTTAGTTAAACATTAAGCATCCCTTGATACCTTGCTAACCCCTTACTAACCCCAGTTAAGGTGTATGCAAGGTATACAGCTCTAGGTGGTTTCCTATACCTTACGGACCTCCGTACACATTCTTACTAATTGACGTCCTGCGCCTCTGCATTATGCACTCGCGATTACTCTCAGGCATTTTCCTACTAAAATATATCAGATCGCTCGTAGACTGAGTTCTTAGCTATCGCTTTGATAGAAGGATCGACCTTGATCCGAGTACAAGAGTGTGTGAGAGAGAGAGAGAAAGATAGAAGCAACCCTTTGAACGTAGTATCGAATCTAGCTAGTATCGTTTCCTTGACCTCGATGCTGCATTGACCCTCTCTTTCATCCAGTGTGGAAAGGTCTCGCAGTACGCGTGTCTCTCTCCTTAGCCTTTTGCCAACGACACAAGGTCGATCGGTCTTACTCGACCGATATTCTTATAAGATTGACAATAACGAACTAGTAGAACAACTAATTGTAAGTTGGACAGAAAATTCGACTGTGAAGAATCGTAATGAGGTTTCTACTAAAAGGAATGACTTTTCGTGGTCGATAAAATCGCTGAGTAAGGATCGATCGTATTAATAGGTCATTAGTATACCATCGGACACGCCCTTCGTTTCCTTTCTCTCTCTCTCTCTCTCTCTCTTTCTCTCTCCATGAAGTAAGCCGGAATCTTCTAATTCCATGGGGACCGTATCCGCTAAGAGCGAGCTTTCCTTAGAGCGGTATCATGCAATGAATTCTGAACGGCGGCGTTCTGCAAATGGCTCGATCGTTCCGGTAGGACGATAAAATATCTTTATTTAAAAAGAAAAAGAAAAAAAAAAAAAGAAAAAAGAAAAGAAAAGAAAAATCCAGAGGGTAGTTACGTACGATGCTCGGGGATCGATCGGAAATCTTCCTCTTGAATTTACACCGCGTTATATCCGTTTTTTTTATTTTTATGGTGACGACGAGAACAAGGACCATAGAGGAGAAGGGGGAAGGGGGGAGGAGGAGGTTGAGAACCGAGGAAAACGTTAGAGGACGAGAGACGCTGAAAACATGATTAAAGATTCTCCGACGTGGGAGAAAATGGATTTCTGATACGCGTAATGCCACCCTATTTGGAACTATTACGCGTAAGTCCCCTAGTAAGCTCCCTATATCCATTCGCTCTCTGGTGGAAATATATTTACTAGATCAGAAGGTACTTACTCTTGACTTGGCCCTCGAGCGTAGTCTAACGGGTGATTCCTAAGCATCCTGTCGATACCAATGGGTACTCTAAAAAGATTTTCATGTTCTTCGCTTAGTTAAAGAATTTCTTTCTATAGGGATTATATAATATATTATAAAAAAAAAAAAAAAAGAAAAAAAAAGGAGAATGAGAAATTCTCGATAGGAACAAAACTAACAAACGGGAAGAAAAAGGGAATAAAAGAAAAGAAATAAATAAATAAAAATGGAAAGAAAATAAAAGAAAAGAAAAGAAAAAAAAGCGATCGATCGATTTTTTTAATCGGAAGAAGAAAAAGCGTTCGGAGCAGTGGCGTGGAAAATAAAAACCTCTAATTGGTACACGGGAAATATAAACAAACAAACTGGCATGCGAATGGCGATGATTTATTGCAAGGTTTGATTGAATTCATTTGACTCTGTTTACACGATAGCCGCTCGCACATTTCTCGCCCCGTATTCCACCCCCGTCTGTTTAAGCTTTCACTCTCTCTCTTTCTCTCTTTCTCTCTTTCGATATTTAGACTTTTCCCATTCGCGCGTGTTATTTTTTTTTGTCGATTCCGTTCATCCGTTCATTCGTTCGTTCGTTCGTTCGTTCGTTCGTTCGTTCATTGCCGCCGTGAAGTTGCTCCCTGTAAAAGTTGAAACAGCGGACGATGCACGTTTTTTTTCTACATGCATACTACCGGCCGCGACGCCTGAACTACGCGTAGGAGGAAGAAGAGGAGGAGGAGAAGGAGGAGGAGGAGGCGCTTCAACCCTTTCCACCACCACCACCACCACCCCTTATCGTTGGAAAGCGTACAACTTCGTTTTATTTCATTTTTGTTCGGTTCGGTGGAAGGGCAACCGTACCTAGTCTCGAGAACCGACACAGGGATGATTTCGTCAATCGCCCTGCGCATGTATCTTTTATTCGACGTTGATTCGTCGTTAGCAGTCGAACAATAACTCGCTCGGTATACTGTACTACCTCTACAACGTATTTCTCCTGTATTAGGTGAAAAAGAAAATTAAAGCTTTGTTCGCTTCTAGGTATCGTTCCAACGTAATTTATCTACTATAAGAGAGTTACACGTAGAATAAATGACATTTTTCGTATGGTGTATGATTTATTATTAAAATATGTTTTTTTTTGTTTTTTTTTTTTAATAATAATATACAATATTTGTCTTGGATCAAATAGTGGCATCGAAACATTTGTCATATATACGTGAAAGATTTAAAAATATATTCTTTTTATATATGTTATAAGTTTCCATTGAAATCTTATAAAAAAAAAAAAAAAATAAAAAAAAAACTTCCAACAATATTTCTCATAGCTGTTATATGATAAATCATGAATAATCCTCGCGTTTAACTCTCGTAACACCTAAAACGTTATTCCATCTAAAAGGAAGGTAAGAGGCCTTAAGTTTTACACGTTGAAACGGCGTGCGACTTGCAACGAGAGTTAGCTTCCGGTGCTTAGATAGAACCCTCAACAAAGAAGTAGATGATGGGTAGAAAAAAGGTGCGGGGGGAGGAGAGGGAGGGAAGGGAAGGGAAGGGGGGGGGGTTTAAGCGAAACGTATCTCTACCGGGTGTTCTTCTCGCCTCCAATCCAGAATAGATTTTTCCTTGTTGAAGCTTGCAAAAGGTATATAGGAAAAAAAAAAGAGAAGAATGAGAAGTAGGGAAAGAAAGCGACTACAGCGAAGGAGAAAAATCTAATAGACTATCGAAATCGAGTTTGAACCCCCTGTAAGAAACTACCCCCAACGACACCTCTCCCATTTTCTTTCTCACTATCTCTCTCTCTCTCTCTCTCTCTCTCTCTTTCTTTTTTTCTTCTTTCTTTACGAGCTGTATTCGCGATACAACACCATCACTGTCTCTCTCTCTCTTTCACTCTCTGCTTTATCTTTCTCCGAACCGAGAAGGGTGCCTGAAATGAAATCCAGTTCGCATTTGAATCAGTCGGTAACGTAATCCATTAGCCTCTAACAGCCAATGCTTGGAAGATGATACCATAGAAGACGGAGAAGAGGTGTCGTAATATGCGACATCGAAGTGTCGTTAACAGTTAGTCTCCTACGGTCTATCTTGAAAAAAAAAAGAAAATTCTATTCTATTTCCGATGGACCTTGAAATAAAACTAATCAAAACATATCAAAAAGTTTAAGTATCCTTATTGAAGTTCGATATAATCTAAAAAGGTTCGGAATTGGGAGGTGGGGGAGAAGTAAAAAAGCATCGAGAGTATAGGTAGATAAATACCGTAGGTACACCGGGATGTGTTGTCTGTCATAATATTCTCTTTTAGTTCTGTTCAGCAACGAATCTCTTTCATCTCCCATGGCGATACTCTTCTAATACCGATAAATGCTGCTATCGGTATCGAATCGATCACGACAGGTCGAGATAAGACAAAGATCCACGAATAACGTAGACGATATTTCGTCTCGTGTCAATGACAGTGTTTCTCAAATTCTTTGCGTTAAAAGATAAAGGAAAAAAACAACAACAACGAAATAACTGTGATTATATCTTGCGTTATTTTCTATTGAATTTTTGGTAGGATTTATGTTAAAGTTGAAATATAAATAAATTAGAAAATTAGTTGGATAGGATATTTGATGAAAACGTTATCGAGTCGTTTGGCTGTTGTCTTCGTGCCCGTCGTCATAGCCGTTAAAGGGCCACTTTACGCTGGTAGTATCGTAGATGCAGGTAGTACACTCGATGGCGTTCCTATCTACGAACGACTAGAAGGCGTCGTCGTCGTCGTCGTTGTCCTTGTTGTCGTCGTCGTCGTCGTCGTAGTTGGTAGTCGTGTAGTCTCTTCGTGTTACACGACGCCTCGAGCGCAACGGAGACATCGTGTTTAGAGCAAGATCCACGATAGCGATAAGCCGAGGTACAATGCTTTGAATACCCATCCAGCATTCGCGATACCATCTTAACGTTCTCTAAGAGTAAACGAAATTAAATTCGCTCGACGCCTTTAAGTAGCAAAAGAGAGAGAGAGAGAGAGAGAGAGGGTGTATGTGTGTGTATATCGAAGAGAAAGAGAGATAGAAAGATAGAGTGCATTCACACCGAAACTACAAGTCCTTCGAAACGGATACGAAACGCGTGCTACGCAAGATCGATACCTTTCTTCCCCTTTTCTTTCTCTCGCTAGGAAGAATCACCTTTTTCTTCATAGATGGTGTTACATGTTAGATGCTCTCGATATTTAATTATATAACAAATATTTAATATTTAATATTTATTATTTAATATTTAACAAATTCAATAGATATCCTAATAATGTGGTACTTTATTATTCCTACAGTTCGATATATTTCTTAAAACACTTCTTCGGTATAATAAAAAGGATCGAATCTAATATCATAGATCAAACACAGTATATAACATTAAACCTCCCTTCCCCCCAAAATAGAAACTTAAAAGAATATATCTATATATATATATATATATATATATATATATATAACATCTCGTCCGGAGATAATATTAAACGATGTCTTTCGATGAAGTAGCAATCGTCTTTTTTCTTTCCTAACGCGTGAAAGAATATAAAATAAGAAAAGAAAAGTAACGGTACGGGCTGTAATAGAGAATAAAAGGGATGCTCGAAATCGCAGTTACCCTTCGGTATTTTGTTCGTTCGCGATGATTTGCGCGCGCGCGCGCGCGTGTCGGAGTAAGCGAAATAAGAGGAAAAAAAGAAAAGAAAAAAGAGAGAGAAAAAGTTGAAAAAAGAGAAAATAAAGAAAAGCTAACACGCTAGTCGAGAAGGTATGTGTTTGATTTTTCCATGAAGTCCCGGATCGCGGGAACGCACTCCGCGGGGGGATGACAATGTACTCCCACGGGATTGGAGGCCTAGCAGCCACCCAGTAAACCACCCTTCCTTCTATCTCTCTCCGCGTCTCGGCCCTCCTGATTGTTTCCTACGTGTCTCCTACGCTTTTTCCGATCTTCCTCCGACTCTCGCCTATACATATATCCGGGAGTTTTCGACTCGTTCGTTCGTTCGTTCGTTCGTTCACTCCCTTCTCTCTCCTCTTTTCTACTCTCCTTTACCAACATTCACCAACCTTCCGATCCACCTTTTCTCTTTCTCTCTTTCCCTCTCTCTCTCTCTCTCTCTCTCTCTTGCTTTCGTTCAGAAACGGCCGCGGCTTCCAGCACGGCACAGTCGAAAAATTTCCTCGAATTCAATATCCCTCGATATTCTACATAATTCATGAAAATTGAGCCGCCGGCTTTTTTGCCTGAACCCTACTCCTCTTTTTCTTTTCTCTCTCTCTCTCTCTTTCTCTCTCTCTCTCTCTCGTTTTCTTTCTCTTTCTTCCTTTTACTCTCACACATCCTCACGTTCAACATACAGGAACGGTTCCCCGCAGACGAAAGCCAGCAGTGCACCAGTTCTACTTCGATCTCGTCTGCGCGCGTCTAACTTTCTATCGTCTGTCTTTCTCTTTTTCTCTTTTTCTCTCTCTCTCTCTCTCTTTCTTTTTCTTTTTCTTTTTCTCTTTTATGCTCGCTCTCTTTCGTCGGTTTTTCACGAACACCATCTCCCTCTCATCGTTCACCCTTTTTCTATCGACGTCAAGCTTCGAGGACAACTCTCGTGATGCTCGTCCGTCTAAAAAATCCTCACGTTTCTATTGTGTTTCATGTATATTATTTTGTTTTCTCTTTTATTTTTTCTCTCTCTCTCCCCTTATCCTCCTAAATTTTTTTTTTGCCCTTTTTTTCTCTCAATAATAATTATAGCTATTTATAAAGGTAACGATTTTTTTTTTATAAAGATTAATTTGAAATATAAACCTCTGACATTTTCATTGTGACACTCAAGCATATTTTCCTATACCCATGTATATAAACGTATATATACATCGTAGATACTTTAAAGGTCGAATAACACGTGGTCAGGGAGATGGGGCTAAGGGGCCGACGTTTAATCTAAAGAAATACTGAATAATAGAAGCGAGTGGGACGAGCCTCGCGATTGGCTTATGCAATATTCAAGCTTGCTTTCCAGCCAAATTCACCTTCTAATTAAGTTCTCGGTGTTGAAGAGCGTTAAACAAGTTGTCAACCATTTAACTGGCTTCCCTGTTTCTCTGCTTTCAGGTTCTTCCTTAAGTTCTTTCTCAAATGCAACCAGAACTGCCTTAAGAATGCCGGCAACCCACGCGACATGAGACGATTTCAGGTAAGATCGTAAAACTTTTTTATTTTTTTTTTTATTTTTTTTTTTTTTTCTAATCCTCCATATTAAAAATTGAATTAATTATCCTTTTACGAGACTTTTAACGTAAAACATATACTAAAACGTATGAAATTGAAATTATGAGTCTTAATGCAAACAACTTTGACAAATTTAAAGTAAAAATTCTCGTAAGAAACAATTCTTTTTAATTTCCAAAAAGGAACGTCCTCAACGAAAAGACAAGAATTTCTCGATGGGCGGCCATCGTCGAAAGTTGAGAGCCCCATCCAGAAGACTTGTAATCCAAGGGGTTGGCAATTAGCTCAGCACGGCATCAGCCAACCCGTCCCTTCCCCCGTTTCATCCCTTATCCTCCCTAACGACCCCTCCTACGATCCTTCTACGGACCGACGCCCGTATCTCGCCATCCAGCTAGCTTTTCCTCCTTTCGTTGAGACAAAAGACAGAATTAAAAAATAAATTAGCAAAAACCACGTCGCGCGTTTTCCTCTACCCTCATCCCCCCTCCCTCCCTCCCCTTACCCCGCTCCCTTTACTCCTCTACGTTCCACTTTCTTCTTCTCCTTTACGTTTACTTCCACCAAACGTTTTCTTACTGTACCCTTCTCCTTCTTTCAGTAAGGTATATATATATATATATATATATATATTTAGGAAGGTTGGGCGCTGAACCAAAATTAAAATACTTATCGCAGTTTCGAATTTGTTTTGGGATTGCTTACCGTCCAAAGTTACGAATTAAAATTTCAGCCCTTCAAAACCCACGAAAATTTCGCTTACCTGAAGGAGAACACCCTTTAACCCGCTCTTATTCTTCGCAACTTGCCACCGCGTTATTCGCCCAACTAATACCACCGACTTTGCGAGAAACTTGGCAAAACTTTGACTGTGTGGACAAAAGTTCTCGACGTCGATTTTACGAATGTTCCAACTTCGCACGCGAGCGCGCGCCCAAGGAATCCGGAACGTGAGAAATCTCCTTCCCTTCGATTAAATTTTCTTACAAAACTGAAAATAAACTTACAATAGATTCCCCTAACTCAATTAATATTAATCGTATCATCTTTATTTCAACGCATTTGAACGCGAATTTATCTGTATTTATCTTTTATAATATTTGCACGGAGATACACACGTTTTCTCTCTTTACATCCATGTACAAAATAAAAAACCGCGAGAGTCACGGAATTGCATGCATAGTGTATAAACATACACGCGTTATCACATCCGACGAATTTGATCGTGTTTGCTTTCTCGCAAAAAAATGCAAACTCCAAGTTTGTATATCATGCAGAGAACAGTTCGCGCGCGTTAAACGCTTCGATTACTTCGTTTATACGTTTTAGCATATTTCACCTGCCCCCAACTGAGTTAATCGGGACATGAAATTTGCTAAATTATGAGAAACGTGTCTCGTGAGTTTATTTCATCGACAACGATCGTGTTCGTTCATTTATATCATTACTCCGGACACGTATAATTACATATTACATATGCATATATACACATACGTATCACGTATTATATTAAACACGCTGCTAACTAATTACTATATTCGATTTCTAGCTAATCTTTAAATTATGTTCCAGGTGATCATATCGACGCAAGTCGGAGTGGAAGGTCCATGGTTAGCGGTCTCCGATAACATGTTTGTACACAACAATAGTAAACACGGACGTAGAGCGAAACGATTGGACCCCAGTGATCCTGGCGAGTACAACAGTGAGTAGAAACACAAAAAGATAATAATGTTATATAATATAATGCATTCATTTGGAATAAAACATTCTTCAAAATCGTTAATATAATCAATATCACGATCGATGATCGAGTTTACTTTCTTCGATCCTCTCTCTCAATATATATATATATATATTTCGATACTCGAGTTTAGTGTACTTCGAACGGGACGATACTTTACGGAAGAGATTACGATCATAATACGCGATTAAAGCGGCGTAACTTGGGTAATCGAGTTTAAGCGTTCGTCTCTCGGATCCCTGCATAGCCAGTATATCTACCTCACTCACTCTCTTTCTCTCTCTCTCTCTCTCCTCTCAGGCAACTCAGTGGCGTATAATCGATCCCATTAAGTCCGTTATACGTTCTCGTTTAAAGGTAACGTCGTTAAGTAATACGCTCTCCTTCTCTCCCTTTCCTCCCTCCCACTCACTCTCCACACAGTTATTTCGCGACAAATTGAACGATGCAAATTGATCCTTGCAATTGGTAGAAGAAAAGGAAACGTATCCGTAATCTTGACATTTATTCCAACCTCATCGTGATGGAGTTTAACGTGCAATTTGATTCGAGACCGCCTCCTCCTCCTCCTCCTACATCCTCCACCATCCTTACAACTGGAAAGATCAAAGCTGATTTCCCAAACGATTCACGGTTGTCACTCGCAATTGGTAGGAGCGAGTGTTGCTCCACGTGCGCGGCGTATCCGAACGATGAGAAAGAGAAAGAGAGACAAGGAGAGAGAAGAGAGTGCTGGGGTTTTCTTCGGGATCGGTATAACGACTCGGAAGGTACGGTGAAGAGGCGGAATCGTAAGGAGGGTCGAGGAGGGCCGAAGGAGGCTGGGATATAAGGAGTCATAGGGCAATTCAGCAAAGTTTGGCGTCAGTCGCGCATACAAACGGCTGATATCGCGCGGATACCCCCGCTACGCTCACTCTCTCACCTGCAATCCACTTTCTCTCTCTCTCTCTCTCTCTCTCTCTCTTTTTCATTCTTTCCTTTTTTCATTCTTTCTTTTCCCTTACTTCTTATGTTTTTCTTTTTCTTATTCCTCTTCTGAGGAGTCTCTCTCGCTCGTCGTTCCAACATCTCCAAGACAAGATGTAAATCAATGGGATGCGGAAAAACGAAGGATCCTTCTTCCTTCTCCTGCAACTTCCCTTGCCCCTTCCCATCGTCTTATTCTTTTCTTTCCTTTCTTTTTCCTTTCCCTCTTTCTCTTTTATTCCTTTTCTCCATTCCTTTATTTCTTTTTCCCTTTGTCTGGTTGGCTGCCACACCAAGAGCAAAGACACGAAGAGAGAACGGAATTGGCCCTCCTCTCTCTTCTCATCTTCTCTCCTCTTCTTTTCCATTCGCTTCCTCGTCCTTTTCGTCTTTCTCGCTCTTTTATTCTTTCTATCTTTCTCTTTCTCTTTCTCTTGCTCTCTTTGTCTTTCTTTTTTACTTTCTCGTCTCCTTCTTTCGCACGCCGACCATGCCGTGGCGCGTTGGTTTGTGAATGCTAAGTTTAAGCTATCTCGTGGCACCACCCCCGTTCGCTCACCCTCACAAGCCCACTGACGCCATACCGCCACCACCAACACATCCACTCTTTCCAAATCCCCTCGTGAGCTACCCCCGAAACGCTGGAACGAGCATACCAATGAGAAAGGACCGAGAGAAAGCTTGCCACGACGTTTCTCTTTCTTTTTCCTACCAGTGTATCATTCGATTTTTACTTCTTCTTATTCTTATTTTTATTCTTCTTATTCTTCTTCTTATTCATCTTCATTTTTTTTTTCTTTTATTTCTAATTCATTTGTACAAAGAGAAGAAGATTTTTAACTTGGAAGATATTTTCTCAACTCTATTCTATTCGTTAACGAAACGCGATCATAAAAAGAACCCTTAATATTTGTGTAAACAATCCCGGGTGTCGGAATAACAACGTGACTGTTCGAATTCGTACAGTGCTACGATGGTGGTAAAGGAAGAGCTTGCAGAGGATCGCAGAGGGTTGAGAGAGTAGCACCCCTTACCATTCAATGGCACGGAGGATTTTATTTATTCCGAGTTGGTACGCTTGTTCCGGTCTTCTCTACCGAATCCCTCTTTTCAACTCTCCTCCATTTCCTCCTTCTATTCTACCACCACTACAACCGCCACCATCACCACCACTATCTCCTCCTCCTCCTCCTCCTTCTCCTCTTCCTCTTACTCCACCTCCCACGTTTCTCTTCTTCTTTCTCCCCACCATCCAATCGCTCGACAATTCCCTACCTAGGATGGTTGCCAAAACGGCTGCTTCCGTTTAACGACTTTCTTGTATATCGAATGCAATAAATACCCTCGTCCCATTCAAGAATCTCAGTTTTCAGATCAAAGTCGAAACTCTTTAACGCTTTAGTTCCCCTTAAACTTATTATCCATTTAATATTTCTTTTTTTTTTCATTCTTCCCTCCTTTCCATAATCGTTAATCGTCATTCAAGCGATCTTAACTTGATATGGTTTAAACGAAAAAAAAAAAAAAAAAGAAAAATACAAACCAAATCGATAGAATCAGACTAATGGATTTAAAAGAGAGAAGTTTCAACGTAGAACATCCTGAATGGGGCGCGTATAGTTATAGGTAGGTGGTCTCTCTTAAGCTCGTGAGATTTATCTTCACAGAATGGATCCGTAGTGGAAAGTGTTTGAGCGTCACTGGGAGCAATATACCATGATGTCAGCCACTCTGCCGTGGCTCCGCTTTGCCAGGGTCGGTGCCGGGGGTGGTTTGGCTTCGCTGGGGTACAAAATGATATCATTGGGTTATAAATTCCAAGCAGAGACACCGGCGGCCCGATCGTCCTCCCCCACCCCCTTCTTCCTTCTTGTTACAACCCTTCTCTGAATTCTCCAACCCTCGTCCTCTCTTCTTCCCTCATTCTCTCTCTCTTTCCCTCTCTCTCTCCCTCATCCTTTCTATATATATATATATATATATATATATATATATATATATATATATATATATATAGTTATATATATTTCTCTTCCTCTCTACCTTTCTCCTCCGTACGTCCTTTCCGTTTCCACGTCCGGAACCACCCACCCCCATGACTCTGAGAAATATATCTGCCACTTGGCCTCGAACGAATAAACAGAATATCCAGATAATTTTCCATATCCCATTCCTCGATGCAGCCACGATTTTCTCTAGACACTTTTATCCCTGTTTTTTTTTTCTTTTTTCTTTCTTTCTTTCTTTCTTTCTTTCCTTTTTCTTTCCGCAAACGATTATTCCTTCTTATTTCGTCCGTCGTCATTTCGCTCTAACTCAGAAAAGGTGATAATCTCGTACAAATTATTATCCATGTTAAAACAACAAAACTTTTTAACGTTTGATATCTTTTTTCACAGGTTTGTATCAACCTCTACCTCTCCAAACACCCTGTATAAAGGCGATATCACCGAACGAGGGTTGGACGACGGGTGGAGCTACCGTGATAATCATCGGCGAAAACTTTTTCGATGGGCTTCAAGTTGTCTTCGGATCTATGCTGGTTTGGAGTGAGGTTAAGATCTTTTAATTCTTAAAACACCAAGAACACGCCCCTTTGACAAACGATACAAAAACATTTTGTTCGTTTAGACAGACCGACGCAACGATCCTATTTGTAAATTTGTTCATTACAGATAATTACACCAAGCGCGATCAAAGTACAGACGCCGCATAGAGAAATACCGGGTGTCGTTGAAGTTACGCTATCTTACAAAAGTAAACAATTTTGTAAAGGAGCACCTGGCCGATTCGTTTACGTGTGTAAGTGTGTTACTTAAGAATGAAAAAGGAAAGATAAATAACAAAAAAATATATATATATTAAACAAAAAACACGTGTGTTCTTTTTTGTTGACAAATTGCAGCATTAAACGAGCCAACGATCGACTACGGATTTCAAAGGTTACAAAAATTAATTCCAAGACATCCAGGGGATCCGGAAAAATTGCCAAAAGAAATCATTTTAAAACGTGCTGCCGATTTGGCGGAAGCATTGTACAGTATGCCAAGGAGCGGAAACGCGGGTATCACGGGGGCGTCGAGGAGTCCAGGAGCGGGACATCCACCGGCGCCCCCGACTTCGAGTTCGGCGACAGCGTTCAACTCGTACACAGGACAACTTGCAGTGACGGTGCAAGAAAATGGTAGTGCTGCCAAGTGGACGGACGGTGAGTAGCAAAAACTCTGAACAACTTTTCACCATGTATAACTCGTCGCTCGATAGAAAGGATATAAAGACAAGCGCGAGACAGTATCCAATAGATCCATTTGACAAAATTGATAAACATGGGGTTTCACCGACGTCTTTCATAATTTTGCTAAAGTTTTCATTGATACTGTCGTCGACTCTTTAATAAAGTTTTACGTTGAATATCGCTTGAATGAATTATGGAAAAAAAAAATATAATTAATAAAATGTACAATATAACGTTCGCGAGAATTTTATTATACCAAAATGATTGGATTGAACAAAATTATAAGTAAATTAAGAAAAAAAAAAAAACAACAAGAAAGAAAAACAGATTAATGATAAACAGTATCGATATAAACCATGTCAAGGAAAAATTGTCGGTCCGTATCAAAGCGAGCCGCCATGCGACATACAATGGAGCGATGAGATATATGTACTTACGAGTTCGTCTGACGGGCAGGTTTCTGTTTCTAGACGGTAGTTCCGTGACGACAGGAGCCACGGCAGGTGGCGGAGGGGGCGGTGGGAGCGTAGGGGGCAGCGTAGGTGGTAGCGTCGGGGGTACGAACGACGCTTACAGACAAAAGCAGCAGCGCTAGTCCGCGAGGGGTTGTAACCGGTGGTGGTTACTGCGGAAGTTCGGCTAGCACACCGCACAGCCACAGTACCAACGGCAGTTATTCCGTTGCAAATCCCTACACTGGAAGTCCGACTTTATACACATCACGTAAGTTATCTTTTTATTTGTAGTTTTTCTTTTTTTTTTTTTTCTTCTTTTTTCTTTACTCTTTCTATTTATCTTCCTCTTTATTTCTTTTTTTCTTCACTTTTACCCCGTTTATAAATCAAAAACTCGAGTTCTCGATTTGCTTTGCTCGTTGAAATGCCTCGATCTCGTGCATGTTGCGCTTAATCATCTTACTTTACACGATTAGCAAGAGCACCCATGCACGCACTCATATACACACATACATACATACACGCATACACACATAAACATAGGACACATCGATCACATTCATACATTCATACACTCAGTCTCTCTCTCTCTCTCTCTCTCTCTTTATGGTTTTTTCCTTATGTGGAATTTTCGTTTTAGCGCACGAACAATACGGCATATTCTATACATCCGGGGACGGGAGTGCATTCGCCCCTGTAGTACGACCACCGACCACCTCAGTCCCACCGCACTGGTCCACACAGCACCACCTCGCTACAGCCGCCCAGTAACCGCTAACCGTCCACCATCACCACCACCATCACCATCACAACTACCCTACGCGCTGAGATTAAAGAGTTATCAGAGAGACATGCACAAACGACGAGACTCGAGAATGTAGGTACATTCATTTACGATCTTTCGTTTAAACAAAATTTACACTTGATTATCCATTTGATTTCATCATCTGAATGAGAAGTCCGAATGAAAATAAGATTAAATCTCAAACAAATGCACCGCTTTTTCTGCCCAATTTGATTCCTCCATAATTGCTTACTTACCTACCTTAGAAAAACGATATCAAGCAAGATAACGAGCCTTTTTCGTACATCGTCTAGTAGAATATCGAACGTTCGACGACATCTAGGACGTCATCGAAGTCGTTAGAATGATCGTTTCGTTGGCACGTGTCTGCATATGGAATCGTGCCCTAAGTACGATGGAACTTCGATATCGAGACTAGAACGACCATGAACTCGATGCGTAGGAAAAGAAAAAAAAAATAAAGAAAAAAAGATAGAAAAGAAATACAAACAAATGGTAAAGGAAATAAAAAAAAAATATAGTCGTAGAAAAAGTATCGCTGAAAATAGTAAAATGAAAGGGAAGCATCGGGTTCGGTTCAAGGATAAAACCCCATTTACGTGCATATTTCCATAAATGGTCATATAAAATGATGCTCGAGTCTAAATCTATTTATCTATCCGTCTATCTTTTTAATACCTTTCATGATATCTCTCACGTTCTTCTTCCTTAGTAATTTTTGTCACCTATGTTTCTTATTTCATTTCTTATTTTTTTCTTTTTTTAATTAGTTTTTTGTTTCTTTTTAATTGTTAAACACACACCGTATTAATTTCTGTATAAATGAAATATATGACGGAAGAGGCGATTATACTAACGTATAACCGACAGTGGCCCTGTTGTAGGATTAGGAGAGGTGGTCGGCTCACCGTTCAACATGAATCCATTTGTGTTGCCAACATGCAGCCAAGGCTACTCGACCGCCGGCAGTCCGCTACTCTCGTCAAATGGCAAATAATGTTATGAGATGTAAGACTCCGATGGATGAAGGGCTGGTATCATCATGGGAAGAGGACTTTGCGTGCCGAGAGATAAGGGCGGATCAACCGCGATGTCCCCTTTCCTATTAACCTTTCTATTTCTATCTCCTTTCTTCTTTATTTTCCACTCACTATCTTTTTCTCATTCTCTTTATTTCTTCTTCTGTTCTTCCATTTTTCACTCTTTCTCTCACTTTATCCCTCTTCCTCTCTCTCTCCTATTCCATTCTTTCTATAAAACTGTGAGATAACTCCATCGCGTACGATTTTTGTCGTAAGATTTAACAAATCTCTCTCGACGACGCAAGGAATTCTACGATCGGAAAGATTCTCGAATTGTTATGCTCGGATTAATTAAGGAATCATACATATCGTACAACGAGAAATGGTGTCACATAGATCTAATACTTAAAGAAGATTTCTTTTTAATTTATTATTAAAAATAACTTAAAAAAAAAAATAAAACGAATTATATTCGACAATGTATCATGTTAACTATAATTTAATTTATTGTAACATTTCTTCATTGCGTTAGAGATATATTAGATATACATATAATATATATTATCTACATATAATATATATTATATATACTATCTATATATTATATATTATATAGACATAATATATATTGTACATCTGTATAATATATATGTCTATATATAAATATACATATATCTAAGAATAAAAATATTGAAAAATGTGACACCATTAGAAGGACATATCGCTTAGCGATGAGCAAGCAGACTCGATAGTTTTTAGTAAAGGCATTTTTCGAATTCAAAATTTGATCTTCCCAATCCTTTTCCCCCTACCATCCCGAATCATCTCTCCTTTCGCTCCGAACATCCAAACCTACCTACGTTTTAAGAGACTAATCTCGCCTAGATAGAATAATATTTAACATATTGTAATTTGTAAATTATCTGTAAATATTGTTACGATGTACAAAATGATAAAACTATATGCGAGACGATTATTCAAAAAAAAAAAGTGCGATCGTAGAGCTAAAGTTATATAGGATTGTAAATAGTATCGTAGACAAACAGAAAATGAAAAGATAACAAAACAAAACAAAAAAAAACACAAAAAAAACAAAAAATAAGGCCCGTAGCTTATCCGTATAATTGTACCAACGCCATCCAATTTTTTAACGAACCTTTCGTCGATCGAACACGAACATTCCATTCGTGTTTCCTTCCTCGATCCTTCACACTCGAGATAACCAACTAATTTCTTACGATCATCTTTGATTTCTCACAGTATTTCCACCTAATCAATGATGATCTATACATATACATACATATTCTAATTGGAGAAGAAACAAAATGTTATTGACTGAGACACAAGAGAAAGTTGGACCGAGCGCGATCTGTTATCGAAGGAACACACAATCGATATCGAAATTCGTTTGATAAGCCAACCCTTATACGGGAATACTCCTCACACGAATCACGAAGAAAGTATACGAAGCCATATTATACATCAACGAGAAACGAAACTTTCGATTAGTCCCAGATTTTTCCAGCACACTTCTACGAGTATACAGGAACGTTCGTTGTATCGTTTGTATGAACAAGTTTGTATAAACGTGCTCATATGAACGAGCCGTTGTTGGAATTATTATTGTAAAAAATTCCTTTATTCCATATCGAATATTTCTTAACTCGTTATTTCCTAAGAAATATCAATGGAAATAATCTTCTTTTGGAAATAAAACGTAACTCAATCCTTTTGTGATCTTAATTAAATAAAATATCATATTCGGTTATTATTATATACAGTTTTTAATTCGATCACGCACACAATCACATCTTTCGTAGGGGCGCGTCGTTCTTGTACGCATGCGTTTAAATGCGCGTGTTGACATTCGAACGTACAAGCACTCTCGTCGTTGTATATTAAAATAAATTAAACTTACATTTTTGAGAATTAAAACAAGATGGACCATATTATGTTAGCTGACATCATCAACCTATCTTTCTCATTCTTTCTCTCTATTTCTCTCTCTATCTCTATCTCTCTCTCTCTCTCTCTCTCTCTCTTCTCTTTCTACAATTATACGTGTGTACATATATATATGCACAATACGTATAAATTAAACTTATCAATTATCGATTAACAATTCAATATCTCACTTACAGTCGTGGATCTACCTTATTCTTGGCAAGATTGCTAGTAAGTATGCGTTTAAGAATTTAAGAACTTTGTTATTCGTACGTCACCCTTGTTTGATTTTGCGTTACACTTGCAAAACATGAATTAACTAATGAAATAGTTATGCCGATCATAACATTGTTAAGTATATTATTAAATAAAATGATAGAAATATTAAAACTGGCTTTTTTCTTAGACTTTTTGTTACTATGTGTTAATTTTGAAATAAATAAATAAAAAAAAAATAACTTTTTATCTCTCAATACACATCTCAAATTACGAATTTCTACAACAATAAAAGCAACAAACAACTATTGTAAAAGTTCACATTTAGTCTAGTTAACGTGATAATAATCGATATCGTGAAAAAGCAATAAGGATGGTAGTTGATCGTTGAAAGCGCATGGTGGACGACCAATTCAGTCCCAAGAGAACTCGCATTCGATTTAACAAATAGCGAAACAGGATCTCCAAGACCACTTCGAAACGATTAGTTCACATGGTGTCCTGTTACCTCCGGCCACCAAACGATGCCGTGTATGATGTACGTTATTGTAAGGCTGTTTGCGTTATTAGATTTAGATCGGCTGGAGCACGGCACGTGGCAAGGGCTGCACGTGTCACACTACAAACGTTACAACGTGAGTATAATACAAAATCGTTTCTCTTACAGAGTATTGCTTCCTTTTACCCTCCTGCCTAGAGCTAACACTTCCCATACATGTACACCATTGTTTTTCTCAAAATGATTACACTGATTTTTCTTTTTTACAAC
Organism: Polistes dominula; assembly: GCF_049000335.1. NCBI lineage: Eukaryota > Metazoa > Arthropoda > Insecta > Hymenoptera > Vespidae > Polistes > Polistes dominula. The sequence continues at coordinate 2,183,300 of NW_028300899.1, forward strand.
AATATCTTCTTCGACAAGTTAAAATAATAGACTCATAACAAATATTATATAATAGTTAAGTACTTTACAAAATTATGTATAATATCAAGATTTGATAAAAAGTTCTTTCTCTATTATAAGCATATATTCTTTAGATAGGAAAGTCTACGAGTGAACTGCGACAAATACTTTCCATGAGTTATACATTGTATCAAGAAAACATAAGTTATACTGAGGTAACATGAAAAAAATCTACTTACTTAAGTCGTATACTTTCCTGTTACAAAATCGAATTGGTAGGCAAAAATTTGGCTTAAGTTTTATTAAAAGAATATCATACTAGGAAAACGTAGCGTGATAAGAAATTGAAAATTTGAATATATGTACTTACTTTTCTAAGATTTACTTGATAGATAACTTATCAGCCAGTAGTCAGCCAACTTATCGACATTCTGAATTCTTTAACCCATTGACTTGCCAACTACGAGATATCTCGTAGTGTGTGCTGCAATTTTAGATTAATTACAAATGGTTATTTGCGTTAAGAATTATTTAAAAAGTTGAATAAAATATTTATATGATGTAAAAAACATTAATTATCAATTATTGTAAATACCATTACAATATTATATATCTCAATAACTTAATATTATTTTAATTTTTTAAAATTTAAAGCAAGACGCTCTAAATATGTCTGACAATCAATGTGTTAAGCAGCGAACTGCATTCAGGGTTAAATCCTGCGTGTGAAATATACAAAAAATATATTAGTACTTGCTCAACAAGTAATTCTATAGAAATTTCTCAAAGTTTGTAAGGTTTTACTTACATGCATGTAATCAAAATGTTACTTACAATATTCGTTCGTTAATTCATACTTTATCATTTGTTTTTAGAATAAAATGTTTTTTTTTTTTAGTAATTTAGCACAATTAATAACACGGTTTAGAATAATAAAAAAAAATAAAACAGTTTTATTTCTATTAAAAAATCTTTCCTTAGACGAAAAATTATTCTACGCGCTAATTTTCAAAATGGCTACTATTGCAAATATTTAAATCGAATAATATCGAATCCATTAGATTCGATACTTCGATACACTAAAAATCGACGCGCCATCTTGCGAGAAAAATATTTGTATACGGTCGGTAATGTAGTTCGTTGAGTGGTTTGTTTTGATTCGAATGATATAACATTGGATTTGTCGGTAAATATGAATTCATCGTTGTTATCAACAGATGACAGATTAACAAATTTACCAACATTCTTATGATAATCTAAAATTTAATTGAAATAAAAATTAAATAGATAAGAGTAAATAAAAAAATAGTAAAAAAATTGTCAATAATTCAGAGTTGTCGGAAAAATGTTCTTACATACGAATATATGACGTTATACATTGTGTTATGATTCACACACACAAAGAAAATATAACGAACTCTCAATATTTGAAAAGTAACTGAAAGGTTTATTACTTAATATTATAAATGTTTAACTACAGTTAATTAAGACTAAATAATCTAAAGGCTAATAATGAAACTCTAAAACTAATAAACTAAAACTAATGAAATCACTCTCGCAGCACACTGCCTTTTCTAAAGTTCAAACGATGCCAGGCATCCAACAAAAATACTACTTTTCCTTTTGAATCGCCGATCTCTTCTCCGGAGCGCAACTCCCGAAAAAGAACGTTGAACGTACACGCGACTCTCACGCCATCCATTCCATCACGCATACACATACAACTAAGCTTACATACTAAATCTTTTATATTATTATTTAGTCGCTAACATTCGGCCATTCTACGTTTGTTTGGTCTCCAAACATTTTACATCCAATTTTTTTTTGCGTTAGGACAGAAAAGAAATTTACAACGTTACGCTTTGTACAATAATCGCTGATATAAAATAATTCTTACACTAGGTATTCTTACAGATACTCGGGTTTACGTCGATTTCGTACAGGCCGCTCATTCACATTCTTTTCAATTTCGTTAATAGTAACCGGATTCTCTGGTTCCATCGATACATTGTCTACATCAGGAGTTATATTTTTGTTTTCATTCCTTATTTCTAAATTATCATCGGATTGTGTTTCGCTATCGCTATCGTTTTCAAAGGTCTCGGATTGTTGACGTATAACATCTCCTAACGATAAAAGCGCTGTCGATAACGGTTCCGATGTTTCGCTATTCATTTTCTGAGAACTCATAACTGACTGGCTATTTCTTTGAATTTCAGCCGTAACCCTTTTCATTTCTTCTAATTCCTGCTCATACATGTTGCGCTCTTCTTGTCTTCTCGCACGTAGACGCTCGATTTCAGCTACAGCTTGGCTTAGCTGTTCTTCGGCAGACATTTTTGCAGATAAGAGGTCAGACAAATTATGTTTTTGAACAAATGCGTCAAATTCGTCAGCAGCTTGAGACATCAAACTCCCTCCTCACGCACGTAGTTTTTGTTTTCCAAAATTTCAATTTCAAATTCAAATTCGAGAACTAAAATTTATTTTAGTTAACCTTTGTACTAAGTTTTTCTTTTGTTATTAATCCCACTTCTGAATTGTTATGATTCACACACACAAAGAAAATATAACGAACTCTCAATATTTGAAAAGTAACTGAAAGGTTTATTACTTAATATTATAAATGTTTAACTACAGTTAATTAAGACTAAATAATCTAAAGGCTAATAATGAAACTCTAAAACTAATAAACTAAAACTAATGAAATCACTCTCGCAGCACACTGCCTTTTCTAAAGTTCAAACGATGCCAGGCATCCAACAAAAATACTACTTTTCCTTTTGAATCGCCGATCTCTTCTCCGGAGCGCAACTCCCGAAAAAGAACGTTGAACGTACACGCGACTCTCACGCCATCCATTCCATCACGCATACACATACAACTAAGCTTACATACTAAATCTTTTATATTATTATTTAGTCGCTAACAATTGCATACAACTGTCATTCTAAATTATTGTTTTTTACATCACGTGCATGAGTTATCCCTTATATGTTGTCTTCTGATTCCTAACCAACCACTGCCATTACATTTCTCCACTATGGCATATACTGCTAGTATTGTGCCTGTTGAAAAACCTTAAAACATATTTTTATCAAATCTTCAAATAAATATTTTATAATACGTTTATTATATTTTTTAATAAATATCATTTAAAAAGAGAAAAAACATCGTGTTTACTATTTATATGATGTATTATATTATTGAGAAAATATTCTTCTAGTCCAATGAATTCAAAAATGTTACTTCTTACTGTTATTGAGATCACGTTACTGCCACAGCTTTCAATTTATACAAAATATTTTCTGTGAAATATAAATCGAAATTTTTTGACTACCATTTACAAAGTTGTCTAATTTAAAACGCCATATTTCAAAAATACAATTATTGTATTCTCGGTTGTGTATATTTATTAAAAATAATCAAACATAACCTTCAAATAAAAGTGATTTCAACATAACATACACAAACAATAGTTGAAAGAATATGGTAAGAATATTTTTCTGTGCAATTAATTTAAGTATGTTTCAATTATAAATGATCATGAAATATAAACTGTGTATATATCTATTTAAATATTATTTATTATTTTAGTATTCTTTAGCTCATAGAAGTGAAAATGCACATGAAGACAGTATTTGGACATGTGCTTGGGCATGTCCTAAGAAAAAAAGATACGAGTCTTGATTTGGATGATTCGAGGTAATATTCTTTAAATAATATCATTAACAATGAACATTATGGTGTAGTAAAAATTAATTCTATCAATTTTATTTTCACAGAGATTCTATGCAATCGAATGATGATGAGTTATTTGAGTACATAGTAACTGGATCGGTGGATGATACCGTTAAAGTTTGGGAGCATAGAAACGAATCTTTATTTTTGAAGCATAAGTTAACTGGACATTCCCTTGGAGTGGTTTCAGTAGCTGTGAGTTCGGATGGTTTAAGTACGTTATATAGTTAAATGAGAAGACAAAGAACCTTTTATTCTTTCTAATACAATGACTATGCAGTAATAAATAATTTATTATATTATCTTTTTTGTTTTCAGAGTGCGCATCAAGTTCGCTTGATTCCAGTTTGAAGGTATGGGATTTGGAGTCGGGTGAAAAGATTTCTAATATTGAGGTGGGACCTGTCGATATTTGGACAGTAGTATTTTCTCCTGACGATAAATTTGTTGTATCTGGTAGTCATTCTGGTAAGATACATCTGTATGGAATGGAAAGCGGGAAACAAGAGCAAACATTGGATACTAGAGGTGGAAAATTTACACTTAGCGTTGCCTTTGTAAGTACCCTTTTTTTTTTTTTTAAATAAATTATTTTTTTGTGTATATAGGAACTATTACATTGATTACAGAGCGAATTAATATCCATACTTATTTCTAGAGTCCTGATGGTAAATATATTGCTAGTGGTGCGATAGATGGTATCATTAATATCTTCGATGTAACTTATGGTAAAGTTCTCCGTACATTGGAAGGTACATTTAAGAAAGTATAAACTAACATTTGCTGTATATTAATCCTATACACATACTCTCTTTCTTTCTCTCTTTCTCTCTCTCTCTCTCCTGCTTCTTATAGAAAGATATATTAAAAAGTTTTTTTTTAGGTCATGCGATGCCTATCAGATCCTTATGTTTCTCTCCTGATTCTATGTTACTCTTGACCGCATCGGATGATGGACACATGAAAATATACGACGTGTCAGTTTCTAAACATATCTAAGAAAGTTTAACTAACAATATTACTATTATTATTATTATTATTATTATTATTATTATTATTATTATTATTATTATTATTACTATAAACTTTTGTGCTATTATCATTTATACTTATTATGTGCTTTTGTTTTAAAAGAACGAAAAACAAATTACATTTGTATCTTATATTTTATTATAGAAAAGATGCGAATTTAGCAGGAACCATGTCAGGCCATGCCTCTTGGGTACTTGGGGTTGCTTTTGCACCTAATGGAAAAAGATTTGTTTCCAGTAGTTCAGATCACACGGTCAAAGTTTGGGAATTGGCGCGTCGCCAATGTTTGCATACATTTAAAGAGCACACTGATCAGGTATAATCATTAAGATAAATAATTTATAATATTGGTTTTTTTTTTTTTTTTTTTTTTTTATCTAAAACATATTTCTACGCTTAACTAATAATCATCAATATATAAATGTTTTTATATACGTTCGCGTACCATGTACCATTTGTTTTTTAATTATTACAAGTATTGATTTAATCGAACGATAATCAATGATAATAACAATTATTCTTTGTTAACAAGGTATGGGCAGTAAAATATCATCCACGAAAGAACAATACGATTATGTCGGTATCCGAAGACAAATCAATTAATCTTTATGATTGTCCTTTATAATGCATAATAATTATAAAGTAAATATATACAAATAAAGAAACAATTTTCATGATTACGTTTTCTTCTTCTTTTTTACGAGTCCGTTGATTCCTTTTCATGAGAGAACTTTGAAAATTTTTTACTCAGTATTATTATTATTATGATTATGATTATTGTTATTATTATTATTATTATTATTATTATAATCTTAAATAGTAAATATTTATATAATGAAAAACATGAATTATTTATAGTAGCTAGAAATTTTATTATTCAGCACTTATTAGTATACAAATTATACTTAAATACCTGCCAAATATAAAGTATAATATAATAATAATAGAGAGAAATAAATGTTACTTATATATCCTAAGAAGAATAAGGGGAGACTTATTACACAATGATTACGAAAAAAATATGCAGGATGGATACGAGCGAAAAATTCGTTGAAAAAAAAAATAATAATAATAAATGAAAAGGCGACCCCTGATATATCCGAGTTGGGACGGTTAAATTTAATTAACCCGAACTGGAAAGGGGTTCGATAATTATTATTGCATTTAATAGATAGTGAAACAATAATTAAAAAATAAAATATTTTTGTACTCCATACTACGCCAAACATTTTTCTTCTAATGGAACATGTAGTTCGCAAAAGAAGGAACGATGACATAATATAGAATGCAACTTATTTGAAATGAGATAATTGAATAAAAAAAAAAAATGAATATCAATGTATGAAAAACAAAAAAAAAAAAGAAATGAAAAATACAGTGGTTGATCTGTTAACAAACAACTCGGATAACGAACCCGATGCATTTGAATGGATTAAATTCTTTAAATGGATCCACCACCGTAAAACATAATTAAATTAAATTGAAATAAAACGAATCCATACGCGATAGATCTCTGTGCATATTTTAATACTAATTTATATATACCTTCTTTAAAAAGTATGATATATATATATATATATATATATATATAACTCGATTTTTTTGGTAGACATAATTTAAATACGAATGAATTTATCTATAATAAGATGTACGACGACGAAAATATATATATATATATATATTTATATATAAGCATGTATCGACTGCAAAATTTATCGAAGTAGACTAGAAACTTAGGGTTGAATTATTTATAAAATTGTTTTCTTCTCACAAATAATTTTCATCGCCTTAAATTGTATTACTTTATACGTAGATCACTAAATATTGATATATTTATATTATATAAACTGTATCACTAATTTATTAAATAATTTTCCTTGCATGTTGTTTGAAAAAACACATATTCAAATTTGACCAAATGTATATCTCAAACGTCGTCGTTATCAGTCTTCAAAAGTAATTAGACGATGCTCTTTCTCTCTCTCTCTCTCTCTCTCTTTCTCCTTCTTATTGAAAATGAATATGTACTATTAACTACAACGGAAACAAAATGCAGATCTAACGTTTTCCTCATTCGATTTTCACTAATTAAAGATGTACAGCAGCGTATCACCTGTTTTATTGTAATATAACAGACAGTTTGCTAACTTTTTGTTTTTTTTTCTTTTCTACACTTCTTAATCACATTTAATATATATATATACAAAATGGAATAAATAATCCCGCGTATAATTAATTACTAATATAGACGCTAGAGAATTTTATACTGACTCGTATCGATGGAATTATGTCATATTATTATATTATATACAACACGCACACAGACAAAATGTTTAAACAGGAATGAATTATGGAAATTTCCTGCTATTTCTACTCTTTCATCGTTTTTCTTTCTTTACATATATAAAAAAAAAAAAGACATGATCTTGAAAATAATAAAATAAAATGTAAGATAAATTCTATATATGTATATGTATATAAATAAATATAAATTCTATATATATATAGAATTTAAGAAATGTATAAAAAGATAAATACATCGGATAAAACCACGTGAATTATCCATCGAAAAGAAGAAAGAAAAAATATTAAAGCAACGCGATTGTAAAATAAATGAATCAATTTTTTTTTCTTTTCCATTTTTTTATAATGACTAGGTTTGCAACAATAAAAAATTACTGCTACAAAACTTGTAAGATGTTACTCTATACCGTCGTTACTCTCGAAGAGGCCGTAACTATTTCCGTTTGACTATCCGTAACTTCGAACTTTCCTTCCCCATTGTCATCTGATCTGGATTTAACTATGTGCGAAGGAATGTCTGCCGGTTTAGGATTGTAATTAAAGGGTGGTACGACAGCTGATGCCGGTGGTGTACGTCCAGTGCCCATGGACATAACTGGTATTTGTGCAATATCCGAATTTGGTGGGTCTACTGTTATAAAAGAACCAAGCCGTGACATGCGTTTAACACTGTCAATTTCATTTCCAGCATCGTTTCCCTGTTGACGCCGTAAAACAACGCTATTATCTCCTTGTACGATATCTTTTTTTGATGTGGTAGGATTAGATGATTTAACAGGAATCTTACATGGCGCCTCGCTCGCGTTCATACCGCTCAAATCGCACGAATTTCTATATTTTATTCCGTTGGCTTGAACGTTCATTATAGATGGCTGTTTGGATCGAGATTTTTGTATAGACAACTTATGACTGTCGTCTTGAGGAACTCCTTCGAACGTTGAGCTACGGAACAATCTAAACGCGGGTGGTTTGCTTGAAATTATTTGCCCGTCTACTACTTCCGTCGCACCGCTAACAGGTGTTATCCATTTTCTCGCGTCCGATTTATCAGACAATTGTTTGGTCTTATTTTCTTCTACCTTCTTCCAAAGACTAGCAATTTTACTCGTAGCTTCCTTTGCTAATCTACGACCTTGTACGCCATTCGACGTATCGGATATAATGCTAGAATTACTGTTGGATCTCTGACCTAATGGTCCTACCTTTCTATAAACTTTTCCACTATCATTTTGCAATGCGCTCTGATTACTTGTTAAACCTTTACCTGTTCCTGTTAATTTAGCACTGCTCTTAGGAATTCCTAACGTTGGCACGACTTTCGATACCTGTGGTTTTTCAATACCATTTGCTTTCACACCTTTCGTCTGATATGTTTGATGAGCTCTTACTGAAATTTTTGATTTTCCAACGGCCGGATGAATCTTTGACGTTCCTTTTATTGGTTTAGCAATTTTAGTCTTTACCGGTGAGGCTGGTGAAAATACTGTTGGTGCATTTTCTACTTCTGGCTCATCCTTAGTGAATGTTCCTTGACGTTCTAATGGTTTTGTCGGTGGTACTTCAGCTTTACATTCGCCTTGGCTATTTGAAGAGCATGCAGGTGTACTGTGACGTTTGTTGGGTCTGGTAAATGTTAACGAAGATCCTTTACTGGGAACCGATGTTCTTTTACTCGCAGCATTCATATTTTTAATTTTATTTTCGTAACTGGCAATAGCAGAGGATATTTTTGGACTGGTATTTGTCTTCAAAGGTTCTTTTGTAGTAGCAGTTACACCTGAACCGTTACTTTGCCTAAGAGTAGTAGCCCTAGTAGTTCTAACAATAGGAGAGGTGTTACTACGTCCAATAGGAATAGCGCTAATTGGAGTTGGATGTTTCAAGGGCGATGACTGTGGAGTTGGTTTTCTAGTAATTGGATTAGAATACAATGCTTTTCTCCTTCCACGAATTGCTTTTGGACTTCCCGGTTCTGACTTGTCAGTATTATTCGAATCCGCGCTAACGTCTCTACTGCTACTCATTCCTGGTTTAATTATACGCGGACGTTTCAATACCTGACATTGTTCTTCGGTGCAATTAGAACCATTGTCGCTCCCCGATTCCACAGGATCAATTTCTTCTTGAGCATGTTCTACGTCAGATTTATCTTTTTCTTCCTGGACATTGTGATTGAATTTTTGCGAAATTTCTTGTGTTTGATGAGTATACGTATCCAATAGTTTTTTAGATACCCCATTGACAAAGCACAATCTTAGACTTTGTTCAGACCCAGATTCGTTCGATACTAGGCTTAAAGTTTCTTGATCCAATAGAACATCGTCACCAAGAGAAATCGCATGATTCTTACTAGATTCATTCAAGGTATTTAATACTATAGTAGCATTATGCTCTAACATGTTATTGATTTCTTCTAATGCAACGTTGTGCACGTTATCAGTATTTTCTTTTTCTAAAGCATTTACCGTTACTTCTAAATCGCAGTCATCAGTCTTTTGCAAACACTCCGAATCATTTAACGTTCTTGTGCGATATCTTTCTTTATTTTCTTGATTTTCGGCACGCTTCTTCCTCAATGCTTTAGGCATCGGCAATTTTGTGAGCGTAGGAATGGAAGATTTGCTAGCAGATGCTGGATCTTCAACTTCTGGATCCTTTTGTTGACAGGACTGTTCTATTTCTTCTTTGTTACTTGTTAGCACATTGATACTTGGAAATGGATTTTCAAGTACTTGAGTTTGAAAACGTGCCCTATCTTCTTGTCTACGTTGTTTGGGTGTTAATTTAGAGATAGGAGAACACTTGCCTTGGATTATTTTGTTTGGCGTTTCTCCTGGTTTACCTTCTTGCTTACGCCTCTCTTCTTCTTTCTTAACAAATTCAGCAGCGATCGTATACGTTTTGTATCTCTCCTTTGCCAAGTTTCTTTTTTGTTTTGGCGTCAAATGATTTTTATTCGATCTTTTCTTTGGAGTCGACTCTGCAGAACTGCTGAGACAATATTCCGAAGAAATTGTAGTAACTCCTTCGTCGGTATCGTTTTCACCTTCGTCAATAGCTTCTACCAGAGTAGGTGGTACTTCTTCTGTGCGTAATTCTGCATCTATACATAAAGTATCGTTGCACAGAGTATCTGTGTTTCCTTCCACCGTCGATTGATCCATTTCACTCACTTCGTTGAAGAGAGATGGAGGATTAATGTTTTCTAAATATTCACTCAGGCTATTGTTTCCACTAGATTGCATGCCTTCGGCATATCGCATACATGTAATTGACAATACATTAGCGACAGGCTTAAGAAGATCAAATACTGGATCACTTCCTGATAATGAATGTGAATCATGATCTTTATTATCAGCTACTTCCGAGGTAATACTCGCAACACTCAGCATACTATTTTCCATATCTCCAACATCTAACAATTCGTCCATTACTGAAGGTGGCTTAACGTTTTCCAAATGAGAGTGTACACAATCGTTGAGTAAATTCTCTAAACTACCAGTATGACTTTGTCCCTGATTCAATGCTCTTTTAGCCACAACGCCAAGAGGCAAAGATTTCTTTCGACAATTTCGCGTATCGGTAGCCGATTGATTCTTAGTTTGAACGGGTGGTAGAGAAGTAGAGTAACATCTATCTCTGTTCACGTAACTTTCTGTGTTTTCCGTAGGTCCAGCGTAACTGGCGGTCAAAGACAATAAACTTCCCATAGACGATGGTGGTTTAATGGCGTCGAGATCAATAGATGTCATACTTGTTGTTTCCATTTCATTTTGCTTATTAACTTCAGCATCGACTGCTTCTGCTAATTTAATAGCTTCCTGCTGAATGATTTTGGAATCAGTCATACTTACATGTTCATCGTCTTCACCTTCCGCAATATCAGACATGGTTGTTGTTTGACCATCTGGAACATCGCTTTTGAAGGAAGGAATCATAGGAGCACTAATGCTTATACTTGGAAAAGACATTTCATTGGGGGAATCTTCGTTCCACGTATCACTCAATATACTTTGTTTCATTGTATTTGAAGAATCTCTTTCACGTATCGCTTCGGTTTGTTGTACCAAAGTAGCTGTCAGCCGATCCAACGATGCGATCATAGCGTCGGGATCGCGTTGCCGTCTATAAACATCTTCTTCCACACGTTTAATCGTCTTATCAACAACGTACGTTTCCTTTCCATCGAGATCATCCTTCGTACTTTCAATACTACTCTCATCTTTCAAGGAATTTTTCAAATAAGTGTAAGATTCATCGTTCAATAATTTATTTGGTTGATTAATAATTGAAATAAGCTTTCCTGTAATATTTTCAGTCGCCTTAGGAAGTCCACTTTGTATGCACAGTTCTAACAATGCGTGTTCCGATTGTTCAACCGAATCGATGGAATTACTGCTTTCGGAATCTGTACTCTTTATTCTTGTTTCGTTTGCATTTTCTACAATTTCTGTTTCTGTAAATAATTCATCTTTCTTCAGGATTTCAAGATCTTTGTTGATGCAAACATCGTTAGAAGTTACAGAAAAAGGCTCTGATTTCTCTTGTACGGAGTAGTTGATATTTGATGTAGTTGTTTTCTTAATACTACTAAGAGCTACATCTATTGTTGAAGATGCAGTATGAGCAGATAAATTATTATGATTTGTTACACTAGTTACGCTAATGTTACCGTTCGAAGAATCTTTCTGCATATTTTGAGAAAGCATTGTTTTTTCTTTACTTAATTCCTAAAAATAATAAACAATAAATAAATTAACATCAAAATAATAATTATTTATATATAGAAAATAGGATGATATACCTTCGAATTCGTTTGATCTTCTTTGGTTATCAAAACTTCATCCTTAGACGATTGAATGATATCTAACAAAACTGATGACGAATGCTCTCTCAAATTATTTATAGGCAGTGCTTTTCCAGCAGTTTCTGGTTGTATTAGATTGAAAGAATCACTTGCAGAGCCAATAGAATCGTTAGATTCTACTTGATCTAAAGCAATGCTGGTTTGATACCTCATCAAATTACTCTCTGCTCTTGGAAGTTTTTCAAAACTATTTCCTATGAAGGAATGCCTATGTCTGTAAAAAGAAAAGAACCATAAAAACCATATAAAAATATGTTTGTTAATTGATAAAAAAATAACAATGAGCCGCAACCACACGCAAAAAAAAACATACAAATCATGTATTTTCATTACCTATTGTTTTGCATTCCAATGTTGATACAAGCAGCAAGTAAATCTTCATCATCTTCATCAACATCGCTAGCTTGATCTAAATTACCAACGTAAGAAGTACCTTTGTTTAGGAATAACTCTTTCGAAGTTCTAGACTCGCTATCAAATGCTATGCTTTGATTAGTTATTATCTCATGCTTATCTGGAAAAAGCCCATACATTATAAAGATAATGGTGATAAGGATTAAACAAAGTGTATAAATATAAAATCTGATGCATACACACAAAATGTATAGTCGTCAAACAAAGTTCACAACCTTGCTTACCTATTTTAATATCGGATGAATTTATTTTTGTAGAATTATCTTGATTATATTGACAATTATTTGACACTGATGATGATTCTTGCCACGTCGTTTTATTCAAGAATTCTTTTGTAGGATTGAAATCTTGTTTTTTATCTTGACCGATAGTAAAACGATTAACTTTTTCGACGACATCCGACAAAGATGACGCTTTATCGTTCTGCTCAGTATCATGCAATTTATTGGGTTCCAATAATTTTCTCGATAAACTTTTTATTTTACTGTCTTCCTGTAAATCGGAAGATGAAGCTGCTCGAGAAGAATTCAACGAAATTCCACGTGGTGTACCTTCGGTACAATACATTTTAACAGTGTCATCTTCTTGGGACGAGACTTCATTCGGTAATGAAGATGAGATGAGACCTTGTTCGGTAGTAACAAAATATACGGCGTGCTGTTTTTCGTCATCCTCAATAGTTTGCTCAGCATATCGTATGCTATAATCCGTGGGCTGATCTAGATCAGTTTCGGTATAATTTCGAAACAATGATTCTTCCGAATTATGACTCAAAGTAGGTGATATTACATTTTGAATCGAATTCAGAGGATCGTGTTGATGCAACAACATGCGATCGTAATCCTCGCATTGCTTAGTTGAAAAATTATCAGGTACGTAAGATAGTTGCGACGATATTTCCGATTTAGATTTAGGAATATCGCTACGGTATTCCGAATTTTGACAAACAGTTACTTCGGTATCTTCGGAAATGCTTGATTGACTGGTGAATTTAGACGTGGATGACATACTTTGATTGAGTAACAAAGCGTTATCTTCGACAGATGAATGTAATAAAGTTTGGGAACAAACAGCTTCTTGATCAGGAACAGATGACCATGATATTGTTGAAGTAGTTGAACGTAATTCACTGCCATTACCAAATCCAATGTCGGGTAATGCATTTTTGTAACGCAACGTGTATTTCTTCTCAGATGAAGTTGTTTTTGGATTATCCAGCTGTATTCCATTATCAAATCCTGTTGCTGCGTGTAAAGATAAAGATTGTTTTCCTTGCGCTTCGGTTGGCGACATTCCATTCATAACGTGTCGATGAACTCTTTCAAACATCGTGTCAGAATGTGTACTAGTTACCGACCTCATGGATTCTCTACTTTCGCTTCTGGAAACTCCGTTACATTTATTGCCGGATGTACCAGATTGATTATACAATTGATAAGATCGTAATCCACGTGTATTCGCAGCGAGGAAACTGTGATCAGCTTTAAACGTAAATTTATCTTCCTTGTTAGTTGGTGACGTACTGGGTTCAATATTATCACAAGTTTCAGCTAGATTTTGATCGATTTCTTGTTCGAGAGCGCGTTGTCTTCGAGCTGCGAGAGATGGCAAAGTCGATAATCCAAGTCCGCGCGCAGTTGAATCCAATTGAACGAGATTGCTGCAGCCAGGTTTGGCACTAAGTAAATTTTTTAACGCTGCACTAGAACCCATGGATATCATTTTATGCTTTGAATGTACGAGACTTCGTAACATAGGTACAGCACCCAGGGACCAAAGAAGACGTTGATCTTGTGGACACCTCGCTGAAAGGTTCCGAAAGTGCTCCGCAGGCGTTACTGACAACTGTTAAACTGGGTGATCGTAATTGTTGTAAAAGTACTTGCAAGCAACCCCTTTCTCGTACAATAGCTCTGTAATCTTCTCTAACGGCAACGTGACAAGATACGTTTCGCAATATACCACCGGCATTTTCAACAATGGCCAAAGTTTTAGACGGAGCGTTGTAACTGAGCATATCAACGAGAAAAGCAAGAGCTCCATCGACCGCGCATATGTCCACTTTGTTGGTACTACAATGAGCAGATAGATTCCAAAGTGCCGATAATATAGACTTCAGAGTTGATTCTTTTCGACCCTCCATAGCAGCTTTCATCAATCCAGTAACTGCTCCAACTTCCCTCAACGTTTGTTTGCTACTGCTATCAGCTCGCCATGATAAATTTCTCAATACGCTTGCAGTTACTTGTCTGAGATCGTCGCTGGGGCTTCGCAATTGAGAGACCAATGCTTTCATAAATTCACGGAAGGAACATAAAAGAGCCTTGTTGTTACCATCGCCAAACGTTAAATTGGTCAATGCCATGCCCGCGTATCTTCTTAAAGTGATACAATTTTGATCGTCGCATTCGCTGCCATGAGCTAGGTGATCCATCTCTATTAATTCGGCGACAGCATGAAGACCACCGAGTTGACACATCGCATGACGATGTGCCTCATCAAACGATAATTTCATGAGGGCTGCTATCGTTGGTCCTGGATGTTTGTCAAGATCCGCTGACTGTCCTGATTCCAACAATGTTCTTAATGATTGACAATAATCTCGTAATTGTTCGAGAAACCTGAGAACTCGTGCCTCGCGACGTCCTGCTCTTTCGTCGCTTTTTGCATGAACGACATTGTGCAACGCACGGGATGCTCTTTCTCTCGTTTCTGGATCTTGTCCAGGAGCATGAATCAATTGAACGAGCAAAGGTAGACAACCGGATTGTCTCATAACGAGGCAGCTGTCGATAGAAGTACTCATTGATAATAAGGTTGAACTCATATCCTCTCGACCTTCGGAACTTCCTAACATGCTCAACAAATTATAGACAACGTCAACTTTAGCTCCCAATCTACGATGTCCTTGCATTTCCGTCGAATTACCAAGCATCGTACCAGAATTTGATGAAAAACTCATGACACTTGCCATGTCCTGTAATACAATGTCATTTGACATCCCTCAAAGTTTACTTATAAATATCTAGTATCATCCGTTAAGATTATGATAGTTCAAACTTACGTTATGGGTAGACATACTCGATGTACTTTGTTGATTGGAAAATCCCATTTGTTGATTTGCCCATAAATCTCGTCTGATAGGCCAAGTTCCGCTATAGGATGATTGTAATCCATGACATTGAAGGGAACTGCCTGGCTTGTTTTCTTCCTCGCTACTGGCATCCTCGTTGTAACATTTATTTCTTCTCACATAAAACTGTAATGCACAGGTATACGCACACACATAAGATGGCATTTAAAAAATACATAATTAAACAACCCCGCGGCAGCAGAGCTTTCTTGAATATCAAGACAATTTTCTGACGTCACGAGGATACATCGATCAATCTCACAAACACTAATTGTTTATATATCTTTTTTATTTCTTTCTTTCTCTCTTTCTTTCTTTTTTTTTTCGAATGCATACCGTATGACTCACTGTATTCATTTCTCCAAAGTGCATCCGCAGAAGAGTGATGAGCCGAATGTAAGAGCGAAGAAGAATAACTTAAAGGCAGTCCATGTACGAAAAGAGAGGAAGGAAAAGAAATACGCCGAAGGGAAATGCATGCTTCTGTATTAGTGAGGGAGAGCCGAAGGGGGAAGGGAAAAGAGAGTAGACAAGGAAGACAAACCAAGAGCAAGAGCGAGAGAGCGAGAAATAGCAAGAGAGCTCGAGTAAAATCAATACGTGCTACGTTAGTGGACGTGTATATATGGAATATACGTGCGCCACGAGGCGCAGCTCGACAGCACCCTCTCTTTCTCTCTTTCTTTTTCTCTCCCTCTCTCTATCTCTATCTCTTATTTTCCAGACTCCATCAGACGACCATGAAAATGAATTTCCACAAAACGTATCTCAATACTCAGAAAAAAAAGTCATCCAACCAAATAGCAAAGCAAAGAAACAACAATCACGCGCAGCACACAATAATAAAGATGATAATAATTATCCCTCGAATAGAGACACATTTGTCACACAATCGTCTTGAAAATAAGACTGAAAGAGTAACAACACAATGCACAAAGAACGAAAGAAAGAGAGAGAAAAATAGAGATGTATAATATAAAAGACAAATATTTACCTCAGGACTGGAGGTGGACGATCTCCGTTCGTCTTCTTCTTTGATCTCGGGTTCCATGGCATCCTCTTTCTTGGTATCCTTGATAAAACCGGCCGATGATAATAGATAATTTGATTGACGTAAATCAGTAGTATTTGTAGCATCGATGAGCAAGTTCTTGGCAGCGGCAGATCTAACAGCCGCTGCCGCAGTAGTAGCCGTCGTGGCAGCCGTGTTGATGGTGGTGTTGGTGGTGGTGATGATCGTCGTGGGTGCCACCACCACCGGCACTGCCGGCACCGCTAAAGCGGCTGGACGTCTCGACGAGCAGCTTGTCTCCGGCTCGTGCGCCGCGACAACCACGGGGTAAACCAGGGCCGTACTACTATCGCGTTCCAAAATCCGGATCGGTGGTCGTCTAACGCTTGCAGGATTATATCTGCTACTTCTGCTACCGCTGCTGCTGTTGTTACTTTGAACCAAATTGTTGCTGCTACTGCTGCTACTACTGCTGCTGGTACCCAAACCGCTGCTACTACCAACGCACTCTTCCACTTCGAATCTCTCGTACGAGTGATGAGCTTCTCCTACCAATCCTCCTCCTCCTCCTCCTCCTCCTCCTCCTCCTCCTCCTCTCTCTCCTACTCTTACCGCTCCTCCTATTACTACTCTTCTTTCTGTATTCTCCTCTGGGAACAAACCCCAAGTTTTCTTCGATGCCACCACCTCCACGTCCTCCTATGGGCAAGCAAATATTTGTTTTACATTATTAGACATTATTATTAGTTTTTCATATAGGATTGGAATTGTGATTTTTGAAATTTGTTTGTTAGAGTTTAAATTATATTTTTGAATTTTGTTTGTATAGATAAATTATTTATTTTGTTGTTGTTGTTCTATACATTAGTATTATTTTCTCTTTGAACTTTCTAGATATTTATTCATTCAATTTGTTCAAAAACAATTGTTTCGTATAACTTGTACATTAGAAAATTTTGCACTAGACCTTGCCAGAAAGTTCGGTTATTAATACTCAATACTTTCTTCAAATTGAAAACAAAATAGTCTGCCATCTGATGAAAGCCATCATTCACTCTGAATGTCATTCTAATGGATGGACAAATGCAGTTCAAGAATGACTAGTCAGAACAATTAGAAAGAAATGTTCTAACAGTGAAAATCAATTGAAACTATCAACCAGATGATGATGATGATGATGATCAACGTAAATCACGTTGATTGTCTAATTCGTAAAACAAATTACAATTTCGTTCTACATTTCTTATTGTGTCTTGTTTTATTTTTATCTAACTTTATTTCCTTCCACTTCATAGTAATAGAGAAACTTTCTAAAAATGGGAGAAAATAGCGTGAAACAGAGCGATTTACTTTCTTTTTAATTTAATGTTCTAAAGAAAAAACGAGCAAAGAAGAAGAAGAAGAAGAAGAAGAAGAAGAAGAAGAAGAAGAAGAAGAAGAAGAAGAAGAAGAAGAAGTCCAATTTCCGCGAATGGCGATCAACGCGTGGTTGTTTGTTAAGTGGTCAATTGAAGTGGCGGGAGTTTGAAATGAGAGTTTAAATGCCGCCGTTTGACCTTGTATTTACAATCTCTACAGGTGTTACGAGTGTGTAAAACTCAGACACGTATATAAATACAAATCCATAAATATATCACATAAAAAAGATAATTTCAACATTTTAATGTTGATTTATACGCCATTGTTATCGTCATCGTGGAATGACGGTTGTAATAATTACGAAATTGTAACCTACGTCATAAGCATTCGTTACGACATAATGCATATATCACGTACAAATGTAGTTTCCTAGTTAGTTTAAAAGAAGAATAAAACATTCTAACAAGTTGAAACTAGGCCAAAGGAGTGGAAATATTTGAACTGATAAATATTTAAGAAATATGACTGTCACATCTAAGATACATTTAAATTGGCAAATTTTGATCATTCAATTATTCCTTTTCTCTCAATTGCAATAAATAATATTAGTATATTACCGAGAGATACTAAAGAAACTAGTATTGTTCGGAAAATAATTGAAACTTTTTTTTACATAAATATTCTAGCAACAAACACTTCAGACGTAATTCAAAACCTTCGTGTGTTTCGATCTTCTAAATAGTTTTTTTTTCTTTTTTGGCATCGCATCAAAAATGGAAAATCAAAGTAAACATATTCGTCATAACTTGGCTTTTTTTTTTATTACCGTAAGGATAATAACGCAATGCGAAGAAAAACAAAATTATGTGCCGTTTATTGAGAAGATATATTTTAAATGAACGCCATGTTCAAAATTACTTTTCCAAAATTTCCTACTGATAATTTTGATTTGAAAGATACACAACATTTAGGTCGTTCAATTTATAAAGATGACGATACAAAATAACGTCATTGGTTGGATATTATAATCGTCACATAACCATTTTTTGCCATTTTTTCAAACATTTTGAATTATAACTATGAACAAAATTTTTTTTATTTTATTTACTATCGAGAAAACGAAATTACTTTATGAGCAACTTAAAATATCAACGGGAGTTTACTTTTCTTCTTCGAACGTTACGTGAAAATAGAAAAAAGTAGCTATTAAAAATAGTATCCCAGTAGTCGTTTGACGTTGGAATGAAGACTCGAGGAGGGAAACTTTTCTCGAAATAAAAAGAAAAAGAAAAAGAAAAAAATAAAATAAACATAAACGAGACAAATTAGAGCATACCAATCAGTGACGCGATAAAAACGAAAGTAAGCTTGGAATTGTTGCTTCAGTGTTACGGCCAATGTACTCAAATTAATAAGCATTGACCCAGACTATTCATATAAAAATCTCTTTTAGTTTCTTTAGATCGTATAATTGATTGAAAATTATTCATCGTGCTAAGAGAAAAAGAAGAAGAAGGAACTATCATCATATAAATATAAACATCATTCAAATGTAGACTCAAAAATGAATCAAAATCGTGTTTATAAAAGAATAATTGAACAAAATTATGCAGAAAGCTACCAACTCTCAATGGTCTAAAAATTCAAGATTTTAAATGAAGTTTGAATGTATTAATTAAAAAAAGTACAAGAAAAAGAAAGTAACTTAACTTTTATTGAATAAAGGTATGATCTTATTTTCTTATTGTTAATGACTTATTTATTAACGAGTAACATAACTGATAAGTATCTTGAAAGTTTTCTACGAGATAATGAGATGTTTATTTTATATCAAAAATATTCTCGAATAATGGTATTTATTAAATTGTGTGTTAATTTAATGTTTGTTTTTTTTTTTTTTTGGTCATTTTAAGGATTGCTAGAATTTCTGCATAATTTTGTAATGAATTGATCGATTTGACAGATCGTTTTTTAAAAATCTAAACGAATAAGAAACACACACACACGATCGTCTAACACTAAAGACACGCCTTCTGCAATCGAAGGAGGATATTACGTAAACAACAACTACGACACGTTCTTTCATTATAAGGACAATCACCTTGCAATCTCTAGTCCGATAATTATCCCGTGAGAATTTTGAATATCGTAAGATCGTCGAAGTTGCGTTAAAACGATCGTTGTAAGATTTATCGTCGTATTGATCTTCTTTCTCGATAGCATCCAAAGCTTCCTTCTTATTTTCCATGATTAATCTCAAACGATTTGCCTTAGTCTTAACAGTTTTTGAATTCACCGTTGTAATATTCGATGACAACAATTTCGTAGAACATGGCAAGGGAATCATCGTGTTGTTTGATCGTTGACGTGTCGAAGAATTAAATGATCCTTGACGAGGATCATCTGACAGATGTCTTATCGAAGAACGATTTATCTGATCTCCAGGATTCTCTTTAGGCATCTTTTATCAACTTAATCCAAAATTTATTGATCTCCGAGATATAAATGTTTGAACGTAAATATAACAAATTTGTCCGAAGAACTAAATGAAATGTCTTTTAAACGTCACGATGACAGATCAAACGTTGTCCTGGCTTGATGGGACGTAGTAACATCATCGATGTGTCTCTTCAATAGTAGAATTGCTTTCTCTAGAACCTCCAACTCCTCTTTTCCTCCTCTTTCTCCTCCAATCTCATCGTGCTCCATCAGATGTCGGACAGGAGTTCGACGCATGCGTCGAAGCAAAGATTTTCAAAATGTCCCTCAATGCCATTTCAGTAACCCCTTTCTTTTATAGCAACTAACCTTCTTCACACCTTGTTTATTCTGGTCCCATGTATATATGTGTTTGCTTATGTATGTGTGCGTGTGTGTTTAAACGAACGATATGTGAATATCTTTTGTCTCTATTTGTTCTCTTTTTTTTCTTATTTATGTATTAAGAAGAATAATCGATAAGATTATAAAATAAATATCTTCGACGATCTTACTCGCGGATGAATTTTTTTTCGTTTGGTGAACAACACGCATCGATGTCCCTTCTTGACGTTCCATTTATAGTCATACGCAGGCACAGCACAGTACAGCAAAGCAACAGCAGCTGCTGCTACTGCTGCGGACTCGGGCTACGTTTTTACGATGTTCTTTGTATGCCAAGCGTGCAACTTGCGGGCCACGTGCTCGACGCAACATCCTCCATAAGATCCTATAGGAAATAACTCGAGGAGTTTAAAAAAAAAAAAAAAAACAGAAGCTGATCGTAAAGGTTCAGCAAACTAAACTGTCAACGTGTCTTTCTAAAATTAGCATTTCTTTCCGAACACGGATCTTCTATATACCACTTGCACATTAAAAATAATCTACGAAACAATGAGTGTTGATATATTTGTTCGAAGATTATAATTCAACGAAACAATTTTTTCTAATTGATATATATATATATATATCATCACAATATATAGTCATCGTGCATTTCAATTCGTACACGAATCAAACATTTGATCACCAAACGCGTTTCAACTTAATTCAAGAGTTCTACACTTAAACGACTCAGTCAGGACGAAGAAACGAACAAGAACTAAATTGAAAGGAATGGAAAAACCGGCGTCACAATGTGGTATGTGTGTATGTATGTATGTATCTATGTATGTATGTATGTATAGTAAAGACTTAAAAGAACCGTCACACTGAGCCGTCCATAACGGAAAGAATCGAGAGCGTGGAAGGTCGAATGATAACAAGCTTGACTGCAAAGAAACGAAACGCACAACAAAACGTCTTTGGTAATTTCAGGACTTTGAAAAAAAAAATCTTTGAGATAATTTCAAAAATACTTTCAATATCGACTCAACAAATTCGATTGATTATCAAATATATATATTCTTTTTTAAATGTAGCAAAAAAAAAAGAAACAATTGAAACGAATGATTCATCAATCTCTTACTGTTTTTCTTATATCTGTTGAATTTGAAAAATGAAATTTCTTTCGTGTTTTTTTTTTTACAATTAAATACTTTTTTCTTGTAATTTTTTTTAATTTTTCTATTTTTTTTTTCTTTTTTTTCTTTCTCAACAATAAACGTATATGATATTTAACGAGGAAAATGAGGAATCTCGAATGCACGTAGCCTAAGTGGCTGATATAAACTGACGTAGGATAGGGGATCGAAGAACAGCTGGGCTCGGCCTGGCTGCTATGCGCCATCACTGATTCACTCTCACTCTCTCTCTTTCTCTCTCTTTCTCTATCTCTCTCTCTCTCTTATTCTTCTCAACATCTCCCACTCTATCATTCTCTCTTTCTCACTTACTCATACTCTACTTTTCTCTTTTTCTCTCACATTCGATCTCCTTTCTCTCTGTTTTCTTTCTCTCTCTCTCTCTCTCTATTTCTCCTACTCTCTCCTGCTATATACATAATCTTCCTGCTCCATGATCTATCTGCAGCCTTTTCAACCCTTTCACTGTATCCCTTTAAGGTACATTCAAATCTTATTTACATTCGACCTTTTAAAAAGAAATAAACTATAATCTTTTTTTTTTTTTTTTTATAATAAAAAGAACATTCTACAGGTCACAAGATTAAACGATCTTATTTGTGTTCTACTCACCGATGTAATTCTTTTATATATATATATATATATATATATATATATATATATATATATATATATATATATATATATATATATATATATACTGACAGAGAGGAACATGTCATAGAAATTAAATGTTAACAAAATTGACAAAATGACTGGACAATCAAATTTCTTTTTTTTTTTAAAATTAAGTCTTCTTAACTAAATAGTTAAAGATTTGGGATTATAATTGAACATTTATTATAATAAAAATAAAAAATAAAAAAAATAAAAAGAAAGAAAGAAAAAAAAACATGCAGATACATAATGCAGATAAATAATTAAAGATTTGGGATTATAATTGAACATTTATTATAATAAAAATAAAAAATAAAAAAATAAAAAGAAAGAAAGAAAAAAAAAACATGCAGATACTTATGAATGCCAGTATTCTTTTCTATGGGGGTTAGTTAAACAGTTTCGGGCTATTTGTTGGATTGAAAGAAGGGACACACAAAAAGAGAGAGAGAGAAAGCCTGATCAATAACATTCCCTGTAAGTAGAGAGTGGTGGTAAAACCCTCTCACAACTCCCCGTAGCTTCACCCAATCCCCCTGAATCTTTCCCCCATGAGTATGGCGCATGCTCGCCAATGAAATTTCTCTTTCTCTTCCTTCACTTCTTTTTCTTCTTCTTCTTCTCTCTTACTCTAACACGATTTCCCCATAATTTTCTACCACCCCTGCTGATATATATGCTTTATATATAGATAGATATCTGTGTCTGTGAGAGTGTGTGCGTATGTATGTGAAGGGCACGCGGAAGGACAAGCATATACATTGGGTGTTTTCGAGAGAACGCACTTTTCATTCGTAGCATTGAACTTGAAACGTTTTGATAATGATTACGATAAACGTTCGTAAAACTCACTAAATTGATGATAATCGTACAAAGAAATGTATTATTTTTACTTAATCTTGTGCTTTAGAATGTTTATCATTTCTATTCAAATATACAGGGTGGGCAATTTGAAACTTTGTCAATTTCTCGCTTTAATACACTAAATATTTTACATGTTAACATTTTATTTCATTTTAATATTCTTAACTTTTTATTTACATATGATATTTGATCAATATACAATATATATATATATATATATATATATATATATATATATATATGCATTATAAATCAACTATGAATATATAAAATAGACCATTTAAAAAGTTTTTCATGAGTAATAAAAAAAAAAAATATTTCCTACAAACTTGTTATTTATAAATGATATAGAAACGTTCAAATTGTTCCTCGTTTAAATACCACACTTTATACGTGTAACACACACAAAAACATACATACATGCGCATATATACATCTATCACAATTATCTCTCATCCGTTGCATTATAAATTTTTCATGAATATACAAGCGTCGAGATTCAATCAAATTTGTAACAAAATATTTTTTAAAAATAAATTTATAACACTGTAAAAAATAAAAATAAACATAACAAAAAAATGAATAAATCAATACAACAAAATAGTCAAATAAAAATCCTCACATTAACAAGATACACATCCCATAACGCACCATAGATGCAACCTACACAAATCAATTATATACAGTACAATTACGTAACCTTTAAACAACAACAACAGTTCAGGTTGGGTCGTGTTAAGGTCAAAGTATCGCACTATTAAGTATTCTTCTAAACGGATACACACCGTGTGAATATGAAAAACTTGGCGCGTGAAAAGAAAATAACAATCTCTGAAATACTTTTACAGATTATCAGCTTGAAAAAAATCCCCTCTATTCCTCCTTCCCTCGTCCTCCCTCCACCTCTCTCTCTCTCAAAAAAAAAAGAGAAAATAATATCGATTCCCATATCTAATCTAATGCTGTAATAAGTACGTTTCGTTGCATTAATATCGACTGCACTGCGGTTGAAAATACAGCGTGCTAGGCAAGCTAGCAAAGCAAGCAAGCAAGCAACTACGGATGCAACGAATTAACTCGCTCGTTGCTGATAGTTCCATAGATATTAATACACGTGTTCCCTAGAATGCGACCTCTCTCTCTCTCTCACTCACTGACCTTAAAAAATAATTTATAAAAAAAAAGTAGGAAAAAAATCTGAAGACATCTGATAACGCAACTGTTCGAAGGAAATAATCTAACTATAAGAATGTATTAATGACTGGCTGATAAAAAAACGATTATCAACATAATTCCAGAAATAAGTGATATCTCTTTTTACATAGATCATATCTGTCGCGTCAAGCTGAATGAGATAATGACAGACATGATTCATAAGTATATATATATATATATATATATATATACATATGTACTTTTAGATGTCTCATCATACGAGAAATGTTAAGTTTTTAGTATACTTTGCATAGATATCTTTTTAATGATGATGATGACGACGACGATGATGATGATAATGATCGTAAGGTTCAAGAGATAAATAAGAGTTAATTTCTGTTGTCCAATGGACGTTATAAATGTCTCTTTGATGAGGTAACAGAAGAATAATTAGTAATTAGACTACTTGCTTTTGGAAAGTGGCCAATTTCTAAACAAACTTTCACCAAGTGGACAACAATTTTCTAATCAATTAGTAATTTATTTTCCATTGTAAGGAAAAAAAGGAACATAAATGACAAGATTACTTTCTAATTGGACAATTGGATAGAAAAATAAAAACTACGGTTGGTAGTATACATTTCTACAAAACGTAAGTGATTGCTTGTTAATTGGCTTACACTTGGTCCAACAGTGTCGTCCAACATTAAATTACTAAGCTCGGTTGTAGGATGATGGTGATGGTGATGATGATGATAATGATGATGATGATGATGGTGCGTGTGGACAAAGGAGAGGGTTCGTTAACGAAGCTCTTACACGTTCACACTTACTGCTTGCTTGATTGCTTGCTTGCTTGCTAGTTTGCTTGCTTGCTTGCTTACTTGCTTGCTTGCACGAAACGTAGTTCAAAGGAACCAATTGCCTACTAACACCAGCAGCCAATATATAACAGCTTACCTGCGAGATCAATCGATCGTGCTCGTAGTTTCTCTGGGCCAAAAGTCGACTGGTGAGGTCGCTCGATCTAAAATAGTCGACACTCTCCAAATTTGATAGGAACCGTGGACGAAGTCGAAGATTGCTGGTAAAATCATATAAATATTTCTTATTAATTATATCAATTTTTATTTTTTTTTTAAATTTTAAATTAAATATTTAAGAATAAATTATTCTTGGTTGTAAACAAATGTTTAGAATTGTATAAGATCATTCATTCGTAATAAATAGTTGTTACGATGGTTAAAACGTTTATATTGAAATTAAATGAAACATTTAAATGGAAACGCATATAAATATCAAAAGAGATATATGAAGATAAAATTTAAAAAATAGATGAACAATAGAAAATGTAAAGGTGTTTCCATTAAAATATCTCGGTGTAAAATACTAGACAATTTTAGAAACAACCACCAACGGCAAAAAAGAAAGAATGAAAAGTGAAGCGTTGAAACGTGAAATAAATAAATGTGTGATGGTTTTAGTATAGTGGTAGTGATAAATGCGCGACAGAGAATAACCATGCTTACAGGCATGCACAGAAGATGAAAGCTAACGATCACAAAAGTTTTTCAGAACGTTGCAAGAGCAAAGACGCGTCCGGCACAGTATTTGGTGCCATCAACCCAGAACTAAGTAAAAGCTGCTGTATACAACTTGCGTAGTGTGTTGTGCATGCCTGTAACGAAGAAGCATAAAGAAAAGGAAAGAAAGGGATGGTGGTGGTTGTTGTAGGTTCTTTTGAAAGTTTTATCTTTTAAAGTACATATTTTTTGTCTAAATATTATTAACTCACTTGCACTCAACGAAAGGACCTTGCCCATCCTCAGTCCTACGTCTTTTTTCGTCTTTTCTTAATATATTGTCTGCCAGTATTCTTCCTGAAAAAAAAGATACATTTATTATTATTAATAATAATATTTGTTTAAATAAATATTAAATAATTTATATATTTACTATAGTAATATAATATTTTTTATCGTTTATTATATTATTAATAATATTATAATATATAATATTAGTATAGTAAATTTTATACTAATATCATTAATATTACAAAACACAAATTTCGATGTTGTATCTACAAAAAAACAAAATAGAGTAAGACAGAAGATTAAAAATTACTATTTTTTCAAAAATACCTTACTCCAACATAACTAATCATTTATACATTCTCAAACTCGTTAGAGACGATTTATAAAACCGTATTGTGTATGTAAAATCGTGATAGAAAGATGCAAAAGTAATGAGAAGAGTGCTCGAACAAACTGATAGACAGTTCTACTTCTTCGCACGTGTTTATGTAATTGAACGGTGTTACGTATGTGCATGCATATATACGTAAATAAAAATACTGTTACCAGAAGAAGCAGAAGAAGCAAAAAAAGAGAAAAAGAAAAAGAGGATCAAGCAGCAACCCTCTTGAGTTCTTTAAATAAAACATTACTCGCGTTTGATAAATACGAGTACACGGAGGAAGAAAGACAAAAAGAAAGAAAGAAAGAAAGAAAGAAATAAAGAAATTTCTTTAGCAGAAAAATTGTTCAAATCCTTTTGGCCAATTACATGGCGGCAACATCATAACACGTTGATCATAATGAGTACTACTCACTGAGAAAATCCATATGCGAATTGCCCTCGAACTTGAGTCACTCGAGCCTAACCAAAATTATTTCGATGCCTGGTAGCACACGTTTCTCTTCATCATCCTCTTTTACATACACACATGCATACATTAAATACACACATCTTTACGTGGTTTGCCTTTGAATCGAGACGAGGTTAGTTCTCGTTAACAACTACTCCTTCAATTTTACCTCTTCGCGATAATTAGTCATCGCTAAAATTGTACTTGAATTGAGAGAACAAAATTGAAGAACAAAATTGATGAAAACAAACAAAAAAAAAACAAAAAGAGAAAAATAAGGTAAAACGATGAAAAGGAAAAATGAGAGAGAGAGAAAGAGGGTAAGTGAGAGAGAGAGAAAAAAAAAGAAAAAAAAAAAATGATTAAATTATTAGAAAGAAAAAAAATAATCAAAATTTGGTATTTATATCCTCAACGTTCGAACGATATTTCTCTTCTGTCATCTAAAAGTCTAATCTTTAAGGACATTGAGCAAATTTCATTTCTATCTTTTTCTCTCTCTCTCTCTCTCTCTTTTTTTATGCATGTCCTATCTGTCTGTCTCGCTTACTCGCACATACAACTGTTTCCTACACGTGAATGCATCGAAGATCTCGTTTACTCGCTCGAAATACGTTTTCTCTCTCTTTTTCTCTCTCCCTCTTCTCTCTCTTTTTTTTTCCTGTTCATCCCACCACCTATTGTATCACACACCTAAATTTCCTGTTATACGTGCCAAATAAAATAGGAATAGTAATGGTCTTTTCCCTATGCGTTATTCACGTGTATATATGTGAACGTGTGTGTTTGTGTGTGTGTGTATGCACTGTGTAAATGTAAGTTCAAAGAAGAAAGATTAGAGAGAGAGAGAGAGAGAGCAAATTCGTAGAAACATTTTATCCTCCCTTTTTATCTTGTTCACTGTCACCGAGCCAAAAGTCTACACTGTCAAAACCCCATCTACTTTTATTTACTAGTATGTAACAATTAATGCATCTATGTAATAGTAGTTACAAAATGATTTACAAAATGATCTAAGTTATATTATACATTTGTTTTTTTATTTATCATAAATCTTTAACAGACATTCAGTTGAAAGAAATAAATTAAATAAAAATAGAACAAAATGATCACAAATTTTAATTATCATTAAAATAATTAATATTGTGGTAACATTTAATGATCCAAAAAAAACTATATTATATTTTTCTTTTTTTTTTTCATTCATTCGACTGTTAAATATAATTATTGATGAAAAAAAAGTTGATAACATTTTAACAAGTGTCACAATTGACAAAAATCATATAATTACATTGTAAAATTGTTATATATATATATATTTTTTCTAAAATGTGATAAAATATTTTTTCTTTTTTTTTTTTTTTTATCGTAGACTGTTTATTTTATTTGGAAATTTCAATTTAAATTTAATTTGAAATATTTTTTTGTTTTTTTTTTTTCTACGTGTACGAGAGACAAACAGAACAGGGAGAAAGAGAGAAAGGGAGATTCATCCAATATTTTAGTATTTTTTTTTTCTGTTCTCTTTTTTCTTCTTTTTTTCTTTTCTTTTTTCCAGGTCGATTTGGTTCTCGTGGAAAGCTGCGTTAGTTTCTGGTGGCACCGATCCAAAGCCATCGTCGTCTCTTCAACGTCCAGACGCCATGCGCTAGACATAGCACGTGTCACGATCCTCTTCGTGATAGTTTAAATCGAGTTTCACGCGTCTTTCTCTTTCTCTCTCTCTCTCTCTATCTCTATCTATCTCTCTCTCTCTCTCTCTCTTTCATGGCACCGATAACGGGACGTAATCTTGGATGCACGGCAAATTCTTTGGAAATGGTATGCGTAACCCGTGTGTTCTATATATCTAATATATATATATAAGCATAAGAAGATAACTTACTTTCAAGAATAATAAATAACAAAAATATCTCAATCAAAATTATTTTCATATAAAAAAATTGCAATATTATTATACTTATACAGATTTATCTACTAAAAAAAATTGTGGACAAAATTTCTAATCAAATAATTTAGATATCGTGCATGTACGACTTACACACATTCCTTTCCTTGTAATACAAATGAAACGAAACGAAACGAAAGAAAAAGAAAAAATGGAGGAAAAGCTTATCTTATCTTATCGTTTATGTGATCGAATATTTTTTTTAACTACATTCCCTTTTTTTTGTCCGACGACAAAAAGGAAGACACACAATTGGACTTACCTTTTTTATAATCGCGTCTGTCGTAAGTAAAATTGTGATTCACGTCCGGGGGAGGGATGTTCGCGTTGTAGAGAGCAGAATGCAAGTCTCGTTGCAACAGTCTCGTCTCGTGAGTAAGCTCTCGAACCTGATCGAGAAGCTTCTCATAGCTCGATATTGGAAGCGTCATTCCTCTCTCATTTGGCTTCATTTACGTATCGTTCCTTGTGTTAGCCGCGCCTTCGCTGGACGCCTTATTTTACCACCCTCCTCCACCGACATTTTTTTCGGCGATTACTTTTTTGTTCTTTTTCTAAAACAATAATGTTTTTTTTTGTTTTGTTTTGTTTTGTTTTGTTTACGTTACGACGATTAATTAAAATTCTACGAAAGAATATGCCGAACATTTTACTAAATTATCTCTAAACAAATCCCCCCCCCTCTCTCTCTCTCTCTCTTTCTTCATTCATACCAGCCCTTTCACCCAACCCCTAAAAAAAAGTATTTTTTAAAGTAAAACATTTGTTTTCTTTTAGTTTTTTTTTTTTTATTTATTTTAAAGTTAAATAAAAAAGTTCCCCCATTTTTTAAAAATCATGCCAAAATAAATAAGAGAGAAATTTCTGCCAAAAGTAAAAAATAACAAACAATATTTCTACTGGTCTCTACTTCGTTAAAATAAAATAAAAATAAAATAAAATAAAATATTAATTATTGTAGACAATATTTTCAAATAAAAAACATTGAACCTTAAATTGAAATGTTTGATGAAAATAATACAATTGTGGACAAACCTTTAGGACAATTTAACAAAGTTCTTTTTTTTTTTTTTTTTTATCAACTCTTTAAAGTAAAATGAGAACGAAGAGAGACATTTGAAGAGATTAAAATACTTTTTTGTGTTCTAAGCGAAAGAATTTTATGTGTGTGTTGCATGTGCGTATGTATGTATGCTTTAGACGATCATCATCCTTGACGTAGGAATATGATCTTTTATCTCTTTTCAACGAATGAAAAAAAAAAAAAAAGGAAAAAAACAAGATCGTATATGACAAAATGAAAATTCGTCGTGAGTATAAGATTCGTAGGATAGAAAAGGGATGATGATTTTTTTTATTCATCGTGAACAACTCATCATCATCGATCTTTTATTATTATCGCTTTTACGAACATTCGAGTATCAAACTGAAGAGAGGAGGAGGAGGAGGAGGAGGAGGAGGAGGAGGAGGAGGAGGAGGAGGAGACATTTCTCTATTTTACATCTTCTTTTCTATATACCAACAATAATTATAATTATAATAATGACGGTAGGAACAATGAGATAGAATTAAGAGATGGGAAAAGAAAATGAGAAGAAAAAAAAAAAAAAAATTAAAACTCAAATATTTTCATTAATGAAGGACGGAAAATGTAAAATAAAAATGATCATAGAGGTAAAGAACAATAAGATCGCATTAATATAAAATAATTGTAATAATATACTCTCTCTTCGCGTACAATTGTGACGAATTAAAATAAAAAAAAAAAAAAAAGAAAAATTGCGACAATTTCTCTTCTCTTCTCTCGGATAAAAATAATAATAATAATAATAATAATAATAATAATAATAATTAAAAAAAAAAAAGATCCAAATTAAAAGAACAATTAGAAATTTCATTTACATATTATAAGAATTATACACATGATTTTTAAGATACACACACGGCGGCTAGGTACACTTCTCGCGAACGTGGTAAATAGAAAAATAACATTAAATAAAATTATTTATAAAGACAAAAGTTAAAAATCAAGAAACAAGATAGAAAAGAATTAGAAGAAGAAGAAGAAGAAGAGAAAAAGTAGAAAATAACAAAGAAAACCACAAAGAATAAGCCGACGCGCACGGATTCATTATTAGCGGGTACGCGAATGAAACGTTGAAGCGTTTCGCGTTTCTATCCCTCGCGTGTTTTCTCCTCCTGATGGAGCTTTTGTTGTAGATGAAAAAGAAAAAGAAAGAAAAAAAAAAGGGGAGGAATTGAGAGAGAGAGAGAGAGAAAGAAAAGAAAGGGGTTGGGGGAGGAACGTAGGGAGGAGGAGGGGGGGTTTACTGCGCCCTCACCGCCGTTGCATTTGCACTTTCTGCACGCGGCCACTTGTGCTCGTATGATAGCTCCAAGCGATATAGTCGTGCGTGCAACTACTTCCTAAAGGGAAAAAGAAAGAGATAGAAAGAGGAGAGTGGAAAGAGAGAAAGAGAATGAGAGGGAGGGAGGGAAGAGAGAGAGAGAGAGAGAATTGTCTCGCTCTCTATAACAACTTCCGATCGATTGTCCAAGGGAAACAGCTACGTGTCGAGTGCTATGTCCGTTGTGTTATACTTGACGATCCTAATCGAGTTTAATTATAATAATTTAATAATATTTAAGAGAGAAAAAAAAAAAGAATAAATTACAAACAAAAATTGATAATAAGTATAATGATACGAATAATAATATACATAATATAAGAGATACATGTTGTTTTTTGTTTTTATTACGCCAACACCATAAACATAAAATGAATGCGTGATTATTATTATTATTATTATTATTATTATTATTATTTTAATCATATAATTATTATTCTTGCTAATCGCATTACTATTTAATATTGTAATTGTATAATTATATATATATATTCACACACACGCATACACATATAAACTTTATAATATTACAGTACAGTGTGATATTGTAACGATGATCCATGTAGATCAAGTGAGATCGATGAAAGCATATAAAAAGGAAAAAATCTTCGTGCAACTTTGAGTCAGCTTACAGTGAAATATCGAAATACCATATTATCAAACTATCGAAACTTAAAATACACGTTCTCGTACGAGACCTTATTTTTACTTTCCTTTTTATTTATTTATTTATTTATTCTTTTTTTTTTTACAACTTCCAACCAAAAATGGGAAAATCCTTGGCGAGAATGCCGACCGGTTTGACGAGGTCTCTATAAAAGTAGACATGTGTTAGCTGGAATGTTGACCTGCATCTCATCGTACTTTGTAATTCATGTATAAATAAATCGAAATATCTTTCTTTAGAGTTAACATACGAATATAATAAAAATACAAAATGAAGGATATAAAAATCGAATGCAGAATGCAACTATTATACGAAATTCTTCTTTTCTCTCTCTTTATGAATTTCGATTCAAAACGTTCGATTTATCAAAACGAATGAAAAATAAAAAATAAAAATAGATGACAAAATATAAAGTTCTTCTGGTTTTTCTTTTTTTTTTTCTTTTTTAAGAGAATATATGTACATTCATCACAGTGATCTGAATAATTTACAGGTGAATTTGAAAAATCGAGAATCGAGCGAACGAGCACGCACGCCCGTATGCACGCAAGCACTCACGCATGCATGCACGCACGCATGCACGCACGCACGCTTGCGGAAATAGAAATCTAATACGTTCACGGTAATTCCAACCGAGAGAGAAAGAGAGACTATGCTTCTTTGCTGCATCCTGGGAATCGAAAGCCACGAAAGAGGAGATACATATACACCACTTTGCATTGGATACTTTGCTGGATAGTATAAGAGAGATTTAAGAGAATTAAAAGTTTATAAATCCCCTGAACGCAAAAGAAAAAAAAAAAAAAGAAAAAAAAACAAGAAGAAAATGAAAAGAGAGAAAGAGAGCTGGAAATAGAAAAACATAAAAATCAATCAGGAAAGAAGGAAGCACAAATTAATTCTCGACCTACATAACTTAACTTCTACTATACTACATCAGAATTTATTCATCTTTCGCTTTCTTGTTTATATTTTTATTTATTATATTTTTTTTTCTTTTTTTTCTACTCGTACGTTGAATCACCCTTCTATGATTTCTCTCTCTCTCTGTTTTTTATTTTATTTTGCATTGAAACACGTCCAACTCGTTCGATGTTTGTTTTCTCCATCTCATCGTTATCGAAAACTCTCGACGAATTTTTTTTTCATTCCCCCCAAATACATAGAGACACACGTGTATGTGTACCATGTATCATCAAACATCAAACTATTTTACATAAGTATGAAAACAAATGTCTAAACGTTTGTACACAGTCTCTCATTTAAAATCGAACCATGAACGACCGACCTAACGAACGAACGAACGAACGAACGAATGAATGAATGAATGAATGAATGAAATTTGTATTTTTTATCTCAAAAATCATTTCGATAACTCTTCATGTATTTATGTGTGTGAATTATAAATGAATGAATGAATGAAGTGAAGAAAAAAGAAATGATGAAAATTCTGTTATTTATAATGACAGAATAGGACTTTTATTACATGTCGTGTAAAAAAAAAAAAAAACCAAATTAATGAAATTAAGTAGAGTTAAGTGAAAGAATAGAATGATCTGGGTCGTAAGTTAATTTCATATTATTTTCTTTCTTTCTTTATCTTCAAAGAAAGTCTATCTTTTTCTTCTTCATCATTTTCTTGTATTCCTTTCAAAAACGCCATAAGGGATTTCTCGTTCGTTATAAGATACTCCTACCATAGTAAATATAAACGTGCTTATTTCTTTAACTTCTCTTCTCTCTCTCTCTCTTTCTCTTTTATTTTCTAGTCTTCTCTCTCTCTCTCTCTTTCTTTCTTTCTTTCTTTCTTTCTCTTAACTGCAACAGTAATTAGGACTGCACGCCTGGCGAACTAATTTATCGCGAGGTACATCAGGATTAATTCGTTTTTCATGCTTCAAGGTACACATGTATACGCATATATGTGTAATGCGTATTATATAGTTTACCTTTACGATCAATAATAAAGATTCTCTATTCGTTTTTTTTTATTATTCTTAAAATAATTCCCATTTAATATTTGAGAGTGATATTTAAATTACGACGAAATATTCACAATCACATTAGAAGTAAATTTTGTAAACAACAATTGATACCGATATAAGTAAATCTTAATTAACGAAAGATGATTTGAGTAACGGTTTAATCGATTAAAAAGAATAAATAATCTCTTTATTAGTAAAAAAAAAAAGATTAATAATTATAACCGCGATTGAGTATAATATTTTTCGTTAAAGTCGATTTAAATGATTCTCTTCTTGTCGTAAAATTGTTCTTTTATCTAAGAAATCAAAAAAATTATGATGATAATAATAATAATAATAATAATAATAAGAATAATGATGATATTAATAATAATAATTTATCTAAGATTTTCGCTTTAATTAAATGAGAAAACGATAGCTTTCTCTTTCTCTTTCTCTCTTACATGCATAATATAATTACGAATAAATGATAGAAAGAGAAGGAGAGACAATCTCTGATCAAATTTAACAGAAAAATCACCCGTTCTTCTATGATAATTTTCTTGAAAGAAGGTGAGTAAGAAATAAAGATAGAAAAGGGATAAAAAGAAATAGAGAGAGAGAGAGAGAAAGAGAGAAAGAGAACAAACGCTTGTAGTTGCTTTAGCAAGCACGTCTGCGGTGTGCGTTCCGTGCTCCATAACTGGAACCAGTCTTGATTGTAAGAAGAAAAAGGTGTAGGTAGGGTAGCTCTAACATAGGTTATACTTATACCTAGGTTATTTCAATAAAGATAGAAAGAAGATCTTAAAACTACTTACATCCTATCTCTTTATTCTATCTCTTTCTCTATTTCTTCAATATGAAACTAACTAAACGAAAATAAGTTCATCTTATTTTACATACAAAACATAAATTAATTTTAAAATTGTTTAAGAGAAAGGTATAGATATATACAAAGATAGAAAGAAAGAAAGAAAGATAAAAAGAGAAAAAGAGTTACAATTATAAATGATCCTTTTCTATGCATTAATACGTTTCCTGTAACGTGTACCGTTTTCTGTTAACAGTCAAGATTTGATCATTTCAAATGGCACAACATATTATTATCTGTAATTATTAATTTTAAAATGAATAATTCAAATTTTAAAACTCTCTGAAAAAAACATAAAATATCTATCATACAGATATATATATATATATACACACGCACACGACGCACATGTATAAATATGATAAAAAATAATTAGAGAAATAGAACAATACATATATTATTTTGTATATTAAAATTAAATATAAATTATCAAAGTTTCTAATTATTTCTATGATCTATAATACAAACATATTCAAGTTATTGACTTATTGTATTCGTCATTGGCGTGTGTGGTATACATATAATTATATTTCCACGGGCCATCGACCCGTTCTCGTCGTCCTCGTCGTCGTCGTCGTCGTCGTCGTCGTCGTAGTCGTCCGATGTCGACACAACGATGAGAAACCAAGTTGTTTCTTGGACGTTAAGATCGATCGTAAGAGCGTTGCGTTTCACGTGCAATAGGAAGAAGCCAAACTACAATTTGCCTGTACTCGAACATTGCGAATTTATGCCAGAAACGTGTTCTAAGAATATATATATTTAAATGTATATATACTTATATTTTACATTTGCATGTACGTACATATGTATGTATGTATATATGTATGACGAATATAATTATTCGAATGAATTATATTATTTCTATTTTTAAATATATATATATATATATATTTATTCAATTTTATTCCATTTATAAATAATTTCAGATAAATTTAACTCTACGTTCATTTATATGACAATGTTACAATTGCATACATAATCTCTAACAATTTCTATAATAACAAATGGATCAACAATTACATTTGCAATGTTAATTAGTTTGAATTTGTTACATCATATTGTTAATTATTTTATCTGAATTAATTAAAATGTATATGCAATAAACATCATCGTTACGTACACATCATATCAGAGATCCTATTTGCTAACAATATTATTTTGGAAAGTAAAATAATGTAATTAATGAATGCTATGATATATACATATCAACTCAACTTACATTGAACAAAAAAAAAAAATGATAAAGGATATTTCATTGGATATGCGAAGTTATTCATGCGAATGATAATGAGTATTGAAAGACGATCTCAGTTTATGATATCTTACTATCCAAGAAGGAACAATAAAGTTCAATAATCGTACTTGAATAAATCTTTCCTAGAAAAGAAAAAAATTAACATATAAATACATTAAAAAAAAAAAGGCAATGATCGTTTCCTTACTCGTCCGTTCTTTAAATATTATTTTGAACGTATTTTTTATTTAGAAAAGAGACCAATGCTAGTGTCGTTAATAAAAAAAAAAAACCGTTATAATTATCATTCCAACTAATATCTTAATTCAGATTTCACGTTAAGGACCGTTCTGTATTCATATTTATAGTAACTCCTTGGAAATTGCATTTACGTAGAATAAATCACAACAAAAATAAATAATAAATACTATGGTAATCTAATCTAAACAAAAAAAAAAAACAAAAAAAATCGAAAATCTTATCGGATGTAAATATTAGTTGGACTTAAATAATCGAAAGTATAAACTCTGTGTCACAGAGAGAATTAGATACCTTAGAACGTCTGATAAATAGCATTGATAAAATGAAATCTTTAAGTCTTCATTAGAATATTTGTTAATCCAAGAAGGGACTGTAGAAACAATATAAGGTTTAAGGAATATAGTTTTTAAAAAATAAGAAAAAGTAGGAACGTTTAAACGAATTTGAAAACTCTACATTCCACTTTGGTTAAGTTTTACAATTAATATTTTAATAAGTAATAATAAAGTTTATTTATAAACTATAGTATTATAATTTAATTTTATATAACTTCCCTTTAAGTTTATGTAAAAATATAAATAAACATTAGTATAATACTGTTTTTATTTATTTTAAATATTAGCTTTGTATTTTCCTTCTATTGTTTAATTCAGTTTTATTGTTAAGATAAATAAAAAAAAAGAATAAATTTAAAAGTAAACATGGAGAATTAAATATATTAATTTTTCCTAATTTATATTAAATGATATTTAATCTATTTTGTTAAATCAAATGTAAATTGCATTATTACAAATTTCAAATAAATGATTCAACTTCTAAAACTGAAGGAAATAAAATTAATATAATTTCAAAAATTCCTAACAATTTCTACAATCCATTATATTAATATATATTTATATATACAAATATATTTATCCATCTAATTTAATTCGAATCTAAAAACAATATTTATTTATGTTTGTGTATACATCGGTTTGAAATTAAATAATCGCATAAAGTGTCGATCAATTATTGGATCAACTGATATAAATGGATTTCCTATAATACAAGTATAAATTTAAATTAGACGAGTCCAAAGGTCAATGAACGTAAATCTTCCTTACTTAAGGTATGACATTTTATTTTTTTTTTTTTTTTTTTAAAGCAAATATACGAAGAAGAAACTTGTATTAATTAATATTTAATAGTATACCTACAAGTGAATGCATCAAAGAATGGGTCGACCATCTTTGTTTCATAACGTGCGATCTTCTTTTGTTTTCTTATACGCAATCATTGTGTGTGTATATAATATTTGGCGCGTTTTTAATTCGCCATGATAGATTTTTCAAATAATTGAAAACTAACGAAATATCCATTCTTCTTCATTAGTATTAATTTGCACTTACAATAATACACAAACCAAATCAATTAATCAAAATGAACAAAACAATCAGGACGGTACAATTGTATCTAAAAATTAATCGAATAATAATAATAATAATATAAAAACTAAATCTTACTTTTATCGAAATCTGTATTCTCGAACGATGTCCACCTAAAGATGACAACGAATGACGATAACTAATAAAAAAATCACTTTTTTTGATTTTTATTTTTCTAATTTCACTAAAGTCCTCACTACACGATGCACGTTAGTCATTGATCAAAAGATTTGTGTTGATCGATAGTCTAAAATAAAATACAAAAAAATATAATGAAAAGAGAATGGATAAATAATAAAATAACACGTAAACTGTGGATAGCAACGAAAAGAAGACAAGGAAGAGTAGTCAATAGTGATCTTCTTCCTAACGTTGCCGTTTGAAAACTCGTGCGAACACGTTACGTGCGAACTCGCGATACCCCTCTTCCTACCAACCACTCTAACTCTCTCTCCCACTTACGACAGCTATTCCCGCGCGCGACCTTCTCCCCACCTCGTGACAAAACTGCGCGCGCACAATATGATCTCTTCTCTCCTTCCAATTTTACCCCCACCGTAATCACCACCACACACCATCGTCCCTATTACAATTTATACCCTACCCCTGCTACTTTCGTGTTACTAGTGCACTTTAACGCACTTGTATTTTGTGCTGGTTTTTTTTTCAAAGATGGAAAAAATAAAATAAAATAAAATAAAATAAAATAAAAAAGAAACACATAGGATAGAATTTACGAACTTTCCCTTTCCGTTCATACAACATATACGTTTGTGAATAACGATAACGATATCGACGTTTATTATGATTTAAATGTAATAAATCAAAGTTCCTTAATCTCTTCAGGAACGTAGATATGCATGTTTGATTTTGGGGAGAAAGTTAAATTTTTGTTTTTTGTCATTCATTCGACATACTTTTGTAAACTTGTTTCTCTTTTTAATTATTATTAATTTCAAATTTAAATATACAATATATTTATGAATTAGATTTTTATTTTTGTTACTGAAAATAAATCGTTTTTAAAGAGATTAAGATTCTTCGACGATATAGAAAACAAAAAGTAACACGTATTTTCGTAGAATTCAAAAACACGAAGTAAAGAAATATTGAAGAAACCCATTGAAAACTTGACGTGTATGGAGCTCAAAATAAATAACCCATTTACAAAGTCCATGTACATGAATACATACGTTATACTTACATACAAAGAAGACCTGCTTCTTTCGAATTTCAAGCGCATTCTTTCCTACAAAGTTACGAAAGAGTATACATGTCTGTATATATGTATATACATAGACAGGGCCGTTCAAGACTTTTATCCGCCCCTATCAATGCGGATCAAGACTAGATTAACAACCTACCTACCCACCCACACCAACTCTATTCACACACATTTAAATCGTATCGACCAGTGGCGTATTATCCTTAGACAAAAAGAGCAATTGCCTGGGGCACCTATCAATAAAGGGCCCAAAATTCTTAAATCAATATTCTATTAACTCAAATTTATTTTTGTAGTAAAAAAAATTATGGATCAAAAGAAAAATTCAACGCTATAAAATGGAGCCACTAAATTAAATATCCTAGGGGCCCCGCGAAGCCATAACACATCACTGTTATCGACGTACAGAAAATTTCATGAAATGTATTCTATTTAAACGCAAATAGAATAAAGAATTTTACGATATAAATAAAAGGTAAAATATTTACAAAATTATGTATATAAGTACAAATTTATACATCAATTACTTTAAGCTCCTTGCTTGTATTAACAATCTCCAAATAATATTTCCTTAAGTTACTCGTTTTGTAGAGAAATATTCTTTATATTTGTTTATAAATTGTTTTAATCGTTTTTAAACAAGAAATTTCTTGTTTTACTCTCTTTATAAAAATAATACTTATGTGAATTTGTAAAATAAATAAATAAATAAAAATACCGATACCGTGTCAAGACAATGACAATTGTTATGTTTTGCAATAAGAATCTATTCGTTTTTTTTTTAATTAAAATTTGTCTTTTTTTCTTATGTACGTAGTTCAACATGCATGTTATGCACTTCATGTTCCCCATACTCCCCGTGTACCATTTGGCGACAAAATTCTCCATGGATTCAATGCGAGTCAAAATTTAATATGCCTTCTAAGGTAAAAACTAAAATTACTACCTCTGTCAGATTTGGTGGATTACAATATGAAGCACACAATGTTTTATCAACTCCGCCTGTTCTATACAGTCTACCACCATTCTATCTTGTTCTCGTTGGTTAGTTGTGTTATGGTTTCTTTTAATTATATGCTATTCTACATTTATATTTTATTTTTTAATTCTTAGGCACTTATCCTTTTTGCGGTTAACCAAATCCATGCGATGAATCATCTACTTTAATTAGACTGCTGATACCTTGACACACTTACTTTATCTTATTAGTATTATTCGTTTATGAGTATTTTGTTAAAAAAGAAAACATAAAGAAACAAGCCTTGTACAAATTACAGGATAGATATCAATAAATTAATAACTAAATTTGTATTCTCTGTTATTATCTTTTTATATATGCGTATATATCTATTATAATGAACCTCACAAAGGTAAAAGGTTTATATTTGTACAAGAAAAATTCACGCCCAAACATTGTAATTTATTATTTTACACATTCACAGTAAGAAAAACTTGACAGAGTGCGTCAGTGTCTCTTGTACCGCTTATGTTAGTATAACTCTACAACTTAGGAGTTTAAAGTGCTTAAATGTATGGCATCGCAAACACTTGCACCTTTTTCATTGATAGCTCGTAGTTCTAACAACACTCGCGAGAGAATGTTCCATTATTTTATAAATTAATATGCCGAGAGGAAACACGATTCTCTCGTAGCGCAGACTTCCTTCAAAATATACAAAAAAAAAACAAAAACAAAAGAAACATATATCTTTAATGCGCTGCATTCTTTTCTTAGTCTTGCCTCAAGTTCTTAACTTAGGCATAGACATAGAAAAGACATACATAACGCAATATCTGTATTCCACTAATAACCATTAGACAACATCCAAAAGTTCTCAATTGCGTATGTGTATCACCACTGACCAGATTATTTAGATGGATATGTTGCCTTTTTTTTTATTTCAGCCACAAGTAACCAAAATTTCTTACATTATGCTAAAGCCTTTGGTAAGGTCTCCTTTCCGTGAAGAAGTTCTTGAGAATGAACACTTGTCCTACAGAGATAACAACAATTGCAATAGTCTCCATCACAGACCACCATAAGACCCGTTCATTCAAATCTTCTGCTCGTTTGCGACCCTGAGCTTCTCTCAATCGATGATGTGTTTGATAATCGAGAATACTATTTAAACTTTCGTGCACAGCTTGCGCAGATGATTCCATCTAGAAAGAATAATAACAAAATCAATTATCTTACATCATATTTATCTAAATAATCCAAACACCATTGTTCTATTTACTTGTGTCATAACGGTGACATGGTCTTCAAGACCAGGAAGTTGATCTTCCTGGCCGACTTGAAAATCCATATATACAAGCTTGTGAGAGAACGTAGAAAACTCATTGCTGAAGCATACTTTATATACCCCTGATATAGTCGGCGTAAAAACATGAGAGTCAAACTGCGTTTTCACTTGCTTATAAATAATTTCTTTATTCGGAGCTTCCAATGTAACATCAACATCATATTGACCTCCAGTTACCACCTGATTCGGTAGAAAATGCACAGAAATCAATATTATGTCAGAATAGAACTTATAAATATGAATACTGTATCAAGTAAATAAATTAATTGACATATTATTAGATGTTGATTTAACTTACGTAATTTTAGATGCACGTATTTACATATATATGACAATTTCAATAAAACAAAACTTTATATTTATAACAATTACAAACATCATACCTGAAATTCAATGGTAGACGTAACATTCTTTTCGATTTCTTGATAAAAGCATTCCTTAGCATTATCAGGCAATTCGAAGCTTAATTCGACACCACCCGTAAGTAAAATAGTGTGAAATAACATTGTAACAATAAGCATCCATGTTGACCAGTAATCCATTCTCCGTTTCATTTATTAAATCCAATTAATATTAAACGCACATTTACACACACAATTATAACTTAAAACTACAATTGTTTCATTTAATTATATCAGTTTTAAGGTAAAGTCAAGCCACAGACTTAAATTTACTTCAAATAATCTATTTTAACGTGGCCGGATATTAGTCGACGCTCGAATTCGGAAGTGGCTGAAGACACGTCCATTTTCTCTGACGTCATTTTAGCACACATGACCCATAACCACCTTCGATTCACTTGTTTCATAGCTACATATTTTACTTAATTCTTATTGAAAAATTGAATAAAATATGTTCGAATATAATTTTTTGAATATATTTTACAAACATATTTCGAAAATTCCGACAATTAAAATATATATAAATAAATTTTAAAATATATGAAAAAATACAATTCATTTTACTTGTCATAACAAAATAATTGAAATTGGATTTAAATGAAATAATATTGAAATAAAATGTAATTTAATCTATTGGAAATACTATCGTTAGGTTTTATTTTTATTGTTCATCGTATTTTTAATTCCAATTTTCTTTAGATTCTATATACAATCATTACGATGATAAGAGATAAAAAGTAAATCAAATATGGCGCGCAATTAGCGAAAGATTTCAATGGCTCGCTTGAATCATACAAATAACAATAACAATTCT
This sequence comes from Polistes dominula, assembly GCF_049000335.1. Classification (NCBI taxonomy): domain Eukaryota; kingdom Metazoa; phylum Arthropoda; class Insecta; order Hymenoptera; family Vespidae; genus Polistes; species Polistes dominula. Next base: position 2,226,015 of record NW_028300899.1, read on the forward strand.
TTTCAAAAAATTTAATATAATAAATGTTTATATAATAAAAACATTACTACACTTGAAATATTTTAATAAAAATCAATAAATAGAGATGACTTATTTTAAATTCTAAAATGAATTGCACAAAGTATGGCTTCACCATATTTGATTGAACAAATTTTAAGTAAATGCGATTCTAATCCATTACTATTCATTGAAGAATTTGCGTTAGACGCTTAAGTGTTTATTTCGTCGTTATTTAATACAAATGGAAGAATATATAGAAAGAGTGCAAAGGGTTTTTTCGGTTCATGAGAATGAATCAGTCAAGCTAGATGCTAAAGGTAAGGTCAAATGAAGAAAAAAATCATGAATTAACGCACAAAATTTCATGATAATATTCAACATTTGACCTTAAAAAGAATGTCTTAATTAAGAATTATTGAAAAAAAAAGTCAATTTTAATCATCACTATAATGACACATAAAATATTTTACTTTAATAATAAGAAACGACAATTTAAATATGAAGAATCAACCATAATTAATTACTTTCATAATTAATCTAATCTGACGACGACTTATTGAATTCTTTTTATCCAAATTCTAAGTGCTTTTACAAAAGATATAGTTATTTTAATTTGAAGATTATAATGGATGACAAGATATGACGATAAATCAAAATTGCAAAATAATTCGTAAAATATTCAAGAAAAGTATATAAAAGGTGTTACGTAAATAAACGAAAAATATAAATAAATTTCTATAATTTCGAAATTTTTAACGCATTTTGCTTCACAAAAAAAATGATTCTCGTTTATTTCTCGTATACGCGATGCGGCACAAAAGAAAATTATTTCCCATGTGGATTAGATAAAAACTAGAAGTTAGTTTCCATTCTTGAAACATTTTGCTACATGTTGTTATTAGTTCAAAGTAGTTTTAAAGATAATTATTATATACAAGTATTTTTCTATATATTACAACAAATTCATATTAAGTATTGTAAATATTTTCAATTACAAATCTATTAATTAATTGATTGAACTATCTGATAAATTCAATTAGTTGATATAACATAACATTGTCAACATTGCATTATTTTATTATTATATTTTTCAAGATAAAATGGGTGTGAGTGAAATAAATATGTGGATATTAATACGTAGGTACGATCAAATTGGTAAGTTTTAAGATTATATATATATATGTTATTGTATATGTGTGTAATAGACAACAGTGCAAACATATGTTTTCTAAAGAAGAAAGGTTAAGAGACATGGAACAATGAATATTTTGTATATCTAATAAATTATCTACATTCTTTAATTAATTCTTTATATTTATTGAATCAAATATTGATGTTTATATTAATCAATATGTTACGGTTTTTGTTTATAGAATCAGAAAATGATACATTAAAAACAACATTGAACTGTTTTACTGTTGTACCTGGAATAACGTTAGACGAATTAAGAATATCTATTTATTACTGGGTCGGTATAGAAAAGGACAATAGCAAAGTATTAAAAATTAGAAGACATGATAATCATTTAATACCATTGTCTTCGTTGCTCAGAGGATCCCAAAAAGACAAGTATAATAAATTGATGGTTTATCAAAAATTAGATTAATGATATAACGTTAAATAGATCAGAAATGTACAATATGTTCATTTTCTGAGAGAACAATTCATGGTTTACAGGCCTTTTATCATTGACGTTGTTGGCGTACATCAATTTTGTAAGTCATAGTATTAATACTGATATACTTAACGAATACAAATATAAGCATGCGTTTGTATTAATTTTTAACTTCCTTTTATAAATTCAGGTCCTGTAGAAGAACGGAGCCTGCCGCCTGGTTATTTAGATGCTTTCAAGTCTAAACTTGCCAATTTAGAGAAACGGGTAAGGATGAGTTAATGTTTGATCACTTTAAATTATAAGTTTTCTTAAGTGTTGTTAATAGAGATAAATAATAGTATGTACTTGCAGGTGATGATGGTAGAATCATTTTTACCTAATATGACTTCTTCTCATATGCGTACAGTAGAAACAATGGTAACTCAGTTAACAAATTGTGTTAACTTCTTAGATCGTAGACTGGATGAATTAACACCTATATGTTTGAAAAGTCAAATTCAACCGGAAGCCTCTTGAAAATGGGACATTAATAATAATAATAATAATATTCGACTGAGAATGCATGCTTTAATCTATTTATCGGAGATTCAGAATTTTAACAAAGGATACAAATAACTACATTAAGAAATGGCAATGGTATTGGATGTTCACAAATTCTAAATCGAAACGATCTTATAATTTATATTTGTATGTAAATATGATCAAAACATGAAGAAAACAAATAAAATAATTGTGAGTGTCATTAAGTTTTTTTCTTTCTTGTTTTCAAATTGATGTTTATTATTTAATTACATGACGTTTTAATAAAACAAAAATATAGTCAATTCGCTCGATAGTACTTTCGTTATTTACAATTAAATTTCATACAACGAAAGTAACATCGACCTAGGTTTCATAAAGTGCAGGTTACTACATACTTATTACTGAGAGAAACCCACAATTACATTTTATATTATTTATATTATATTTATTTATTAAAAATATTTAATAATGATCTCTTAACAGTTCGAAGATATACTAATTCACAATAATTACATAATAAAACCGACGTGAACAACAACGTTAAAATATGAAATATTTGAAAATCACGAAAAAGCCCGCGAACAAAATAAACGCTGATTGGTTGATTTTAACGCAATCAAATGCAATGTATTAGTCAACCACATTCTCTTGTGTAAATGCATTTGTACATTTCAAATAAATAACTATTTAATTTTTATATTAAAAATAATTAAAATAATAAAATTTGTTCTTAATTTTATTTGATATGAAGAGAAACCATATTTTCTTTAAGGTTATTTATTATTTTTTTTACTTATTTCAACAACTAAACAAAATATGAAATAAAAACGCCATTGTAGTTTAAACACTCATTATTTTTGTTAAATGATGCACGAAGATGTACTGGGTAGTTCATATTTTGTCCTTAACATATGACATTTGTTGCTTAACCTTTTCGTTACTAACGATTCATATATGGATCGTCCATTTAAAGATCCCGGACAAACAGCTGACCCATATAGGGATCGTATAATGTAAACGCTCATATTTACAAGCGTATTTATATGAAACGATACTTATGCAAGTCCTCCTGTAGTACACGCGAACGATATAATCCGACCCAAAGCATGCTGTAGTGAAAAGGTTAAGTTACATATGTTTTGAAAAATAGACGAACAGCCTTAAGAAAATGCGTGGCGGTATACTTCGAATTGTTAACTTTTTGTTTTTACAAAAACGTTATTGTTCCGAACAAGTGAGAGTGAGATTTGCACCGAGTCCTACTGGTATATATATATATTTTTGTATACTTCTTGCAAATAATTAACAAGAAAATAACAGAGATAATTTAATTATTGATATTAGGTTAGCTTATTTTTTTTTGTTTTTTATATATTAGAATTTTTCTACAGTCATAACACGGCTAAATATATTTATTGTAGGATATATTTCATTTGATTAAAAAAATTGTTTGCGTTATAATCACTCATATAAATAAATGTGTAATTAAGTATAATCTAATGATGTATTATATTCCTAATAGGATATTTACATTTGGGAGGCTTACGCACTGCGCTGTATAATTATTTATTTGCTCGTGCTAAAAATGGCACGTTCATTCTACGAATCGAGGATACTGATCAATCTAGAACAATACCTGGTGCGATGGAAAAATTACAAGATGACTTGATATGGGTTGGAATTATATCCGATGAAGATCCTATGAGAGGTGGCCCCTATGGTCCTTACCTTCAATCTAAACGTCTTGAAATATACAAGTGCGATGCTTCATGATCAAAAAATACTAACAAATATTGCAATTCTTATATATATCAATATTATTTCTGATCATATTAATTTCAGAGAAAATATACAAAAACTTCTTCACAATAAGACTGCTTACTATTGTTTTTGCACAGAGAATAGATTGAATTTGTTAAGACGAGAAGCTATTAAAAATGGTCATGTACCTAAATATGATAATAAATGTAGACATTCTACTGAAGAAGAGGTCAAAGAGAAATTGAGAAATGGCGTACCATATTGTATTAGATTTAAGGTGATTATTTAAGATGATTGTATAATTTCTTATTATTTAATGAAATTGTATTTACTTTCTGTAATTATTATTCAGCTATCCCCAAACATAGAAGCATTCGATGATCTGATTTATGGTCATGTAGCTCACGATATTTCAAAGGTCGAAGGAGACCCTATAATTATGAAATCTGATGGTTTTCCTACTTATCATTTTGCAAACGTTGTCGATGATCATTACATGAACATTTCTCACGTTTTGAGAGGTGTTGAGTGGCAAATATCAACACCTAAACATTTAATGCTTTATAAGTAAGATGATACTTATACACAAGATATTAAATATACAATAAGATGATCAATTAATTAAATGATTTTTTGTTTCGTTTTAGAGCATTTGGTTGGGTACCACCTGTTTACGGTCATTTACCTTTAATACTAAATAGTGATGGTTCAAAGTTATCCAAACGGCAAGATGGAATAAGAGTTGATTCATTCCGGAATTCCAATATTTTTCCATTGGCGTTATTAAATTATGTTACTCATGCCGGTGGTGGTTTTATGAGAAATCCAGATACTCCAGAAATATACACTTATGAACATTTGATTAAAAAAGTGAGTATGTTAAAATTTTCTTATTTATTTTATTAAAATATTTTATACTTTAACGTTCATATATATCATGCAGTCCTTTTTTTTTATATTTCTTTTAGTTCGATATTAAAAGGATAAATACAAATTCAACAAAGTTAGCACCCGAGATATTATTAGAACTTAATAGATTGGAAATATCACGGTTGTTGAGCAATCCAAACAATCATAAATTTTTAATCGAAAGAGTAAGGAAAATAGTAAAGGAAGCGTTTCCAAATTGGTACGTATCCTTTTCATCAATTATACAAAATTTATTGTTTGAAGAAATATCTGTGTGTTATCTTGTTGATAATTAATTAATCATTTCAATATCTATTATTTCAGCGAAAATAAGACATTAAAATTAGACGAAGATCATATTATTTCAACGTTGAATTGGGCGCAAAATAGGATTAACAAGTTAAGCGATCTTGTAACAACTGATTTAGCATTTATATGGGTTATACCAACTTCTCTTCCTGATATTACTTCACCTGAATGTATAGGTACAAAGTTACAATGAAAATCGAATAAACAAAATATGTAAAGTCACTTAATTATTAACTATCGTTATTAATAATTGCAGATGCTATTAAACATTTAAATGATAAGTTGATGGAGACTGATGAGAATGATTTATTGACGGATGTATTGAAACCGTATTTAAGAGAACTTGCTGAAAAGAACGGTATTCCGTTTCCTAGATTGATGAAAACTTTGCGTAAAATTCTAAGTGGTTTAGAGGTATTCCTTCAACAATACTATCCTTGTAACGATATATAACATATTTTAGTTACATATAAATAACAGAATGATATTTCTTATTTTAGAGTGGACCAAGTGTAATAGAAATGATTGAAATTTTGGGAAAGAATGAGACTCAATTACGTTTAAAACGTTGCATTCAATGACAAGAAAATACATAATGATATTGGACGGACTGAAACTTTACATTGTTTAAAGGCTTGTGCTATAATTATTAAAACACATTCTATTATAGTAGAAGATGCACTAAACAACTTTGATGATTCTTTTAATAGTAGTATTTTAGAGTACTAGATAGCATGATTACATTTCTTCTGTTCGACGTCTAAAAATGTCAGCGCATCTGATTATGGTAGTTGAAAGTAGTTAGACGTTTGGTGTATTTTCCTGTAGTATATAACAAAGTGCTATCATACTGCTCAGCATTTTTTGAAAAAATTTTTTATATAAGCTCGTGGCATTTGACCAGTTGATATAAATATCATTTTTAAGATAAACCAGTTATATAAGTAAATGATATAAAGGCTAAATACTTACAATTAAGAACTTTCTCTTAATGATGATTCCAAAGTTAGCTGTTTTTCTATTGTATATTAAGATGCTTTGCATGAAATGAAACTTTTGAAATATATTTACTGTCAGATTCTCTTAATTATTTGCAATTAATATAAGAAAATAGTACAAATCAAACAATGTGGAGGTTATGTGTGATCAGTAATTTAATTACAACTATGCAAATATTTTTTATCTGACAGATAAATAATCTTATTTGATATTAATAATTATTACAATTATTTAACTACATTACAAACCAATTAGCAGCTTCTTTAAGTCTTATTAAAGTAATTCCCTTTATTTCGTTTAATCAATATATTAATCTAAGAACGGTATACATTTAAACTTAAGTCATGCGTACTTCGAGATACTAGAAGCGCTACCTTGCGGCGAATAATTTAATTAATTTTAAAAGTTAATCCCTCTGATGATAGGCAACGTTAGTAATAATTATAAAAAAATAATTTTGAATAAAGATTTAAAATGTTATTTTTTTTATTAGATTAATAATTATTAGATTGTTTTTTGTTACTCAAAATTTTATATTATTCTGCCGTAGATTTTTATATTAAAAATATTTACTTAATTAAAATCAATAGTCAGCTATTATTAAATTGTATTTCTATTTTTTTGTATGGTGTAAATTACAAGTAGGTTTTTTTGAGTACAGAAAAGAATTCATATATACTTTTTAAAATTTTCTTTTTTTAAAAAAGATCGAATACTTATATATTGTTTAGATAATATTGAACACAATCGCATATTCTTAAATATATCCAAAAATACAATTATGCAATATTTAATAATACAATATCGATAAATTATGTTAATTTACTTAATAATGTATATATATTTATATATAAGGGCACTATTAATCATGTATAAACTTCTTATGTGCAGTTTGCCTAATGGCAAATAAAAATGGGGAAAAAAATCAAACGAATAAAGAAAAAGAAAAAAAAAAGAAAAAAAGGGCAAAAATTTTCATAGCAAACTAATAATAAAATTGTTCTCAAGACAAAACTAATACACAATTTTTATCTATTTTATATATTTAAATTTAATATATAAAGGAAAAATCTCTCAACCAGATTAAAATAAAATTGTATGTTTGTGCATTTATACTTAAAGAAAGAGAGGATACATGTTAATTAAATATAATAACAAGTATTCGTGTATTCGTGATTTTAATATTTAAAATGATATGAAAGATATTTTTGATTAATGGGCAATAATGATTGATATATCTAAGTACCTCACAAGCGATACTCTAAATTATATACAACGTTTCTCAAAAGTGTTTATATTTTTCTTATTCTGAATATTTATTTTTAAAAAACAAAAAAAGAAAATAATAATTAGAAAAAAAAATGGTCAGTACAGGCGTGTATCCTCCTATGTATTTATTCTACCCTGGAAGACTAGATTAAAAATGCCTACAAAAAATTACGAGACCCTAATGAACGTTTATTTATTTATTTATTTTTTTTTTTTTCGTTTAAATAGTACGAACTTCTACTACTACTATTATAACTTGCATTATCATTCATTTTTAATGAGTAATACTTGCGCGTTAAACAGACTAATTTATTGTGATCTAAATCCTACATTATTATTATTATTATTATTTTTATTAAATACATTAGCATTAGTGGCAAAGTAATTTACTCTCTCATTTCCATTTTTTTGTTGTTTTTACATTTTACTTCAATAATAACGATAACAATTGTAATATTAATTTAGTTAAATACAAAATATACTGGATTATGCACAAATTTGAAAGAGAGAGAGAGAGAGAGAGAGAGAGAGATTTTTTTCATTCGTATAAGTTGTAGCACCGAGATTTATATGTAAAAATGTTTTTTTTCTTTTTTTTTCTTTTCAGAAGTGTAGTCAATTTTATAAACGAATATAAAAAAAATGAGGAAAGAAATGTTGTAATAAAAGATCAACTTATTCGATGACATAAAAACTAGTAATCCTTAAATTCATGCTAATTATGGCAATAGCGAAGTAATTTTTTATAATAATCGAATCGGTTAGAAAGTACATGTACACCATGAGCTGCTACAAAACTCGGTTTTTGGCAGTTGCCTCATAAATTACAAATCATCTCCAAATATTCTTATTCGTATTTCTTTTTTTTTTTTTTTATATTAAAATTCTTTTCTTTTTTTTTTTCAATTTTCAATATATTCAACTTCGTATAATTATTTCGATAAGTCTTATTCTCTAATTCTAACAATTTTCATAATCGATTAATTAAATAACAAATTGACACGCGACTGGTTAATAATTTAGTGTTTTTTTTTTGTTTTTTAATTGAATTTTCTCAATTTCGTCGCATAGAATCTTCAACAGGCATATCTGCTGCTATTTTTCTTCTTCTCAGTTTTTTTTTTTTTTTATCCCAAATCGAAGGATCGAGATTTTTACTAAAGAGATCTTTTTCTCTTTTTTTTTCTTTTTTTTCAAAAATACAAATTAATTGTTAATAAGCGTTTCGTCTTTTATTTTCTTGTCTTTCTTCAAACGCCATGATCAAATTCGTGATATCCTTCGGCTCCTGTAAAAACTACATCGACCCAAACTCTCATAGCTTCTGGACTAGGTGCCATCAAGTGATACAATCTTGACGAAGTTTTTATGATGAAGGTTAACGATGGTTGTGGTGATTTAACTGTGTTCATGTGATCCACGTAGACCTCTTCTATTGACTGTATATAAAAAAAAGAAAAAAATTAAATAATAATAATAATAAATTATTCCCATATATTAATACATTGTCGTCTACATTTATTATTTTGAAGAAACAATATTTGATTGATTGTTTTTTTTCTTTCTTTTCTTTCCTACCTGAAAGTAAATAACTCCTCGTGCCTTTTTCGAATTGCTATCGCTGTAATACGTCAAGGTTTTCCTCTTTCGATCGAAAACGAACCACCGTTTGTTCCAGTGATGAAACTTTTTACTCATCTTTGACAAATAACCACTGCAATTGGTAGTATTAACCGTGACATCATCTATCAGCTGCAACTGATGTCCGGCAGTTTCAATGTGATGCCTCAAATCCAAGGATTCGGATTTTATAGGTAGATATCTTGTTAACGGCCTCTGAAAATAGATTTATAAATCATCGTATTATGCGTCTAACTTATCGCTGATAAAGATAATAACGCGAGAATTGTAAAATTATTGTTCACTATTGTGATTTAACATTTATTAATTTATAAATTGATAATACTTTTTCTTCGGTCTGTAAATGTAAATTTTTTAAATGATTTTAATTATCAAAAAAAAAAAACAATCTTAAAAATTAATTAATTTACCTGGAGTTTAGCCTTTTCACGATGTTTAACAGGTTGAAGTGGACCGATAGTATCCATTTCACTGGAGATCTGTGAAAGAGGTCGGCTTCCGTTTCCGTCAACGATACCACCACTGTTGTTACTGAGCCTTTCCCCTTCCATCGACGTTCTCCTATCATCTCTCATCTATTTAAAAAAAATTTAATCGTATTTATATTGTTCTAACGTGTTGGTTCTATGTGTGTGATAGGTCAGGAGAGGTTTCTTCATAATCCTTTAGCGATTAAATCCTATGACATATTCTAAATTTAAACAATGATTTAATAACAATGACGATCTATGATGATGAGAAAAAACGTGAATGACACAATATTTCATTTATTTAATAATATTATACAAATAGCAGTGTCACCTTTTTCTGAATTTATTTATTAATCTAATTTAACACTAGATTTACGAATTGAGCCAATTTGACTCATTGAACATTTGATTATTTTATATATTTATAAAATTTAAATACTATTTTTTGAAAACTTATTGGTTTTTAGTTACGTAATGAAATATACGTAAATATTAGTTCAATTCCTTTACTCAATCCTTTATTCAAACAATGTTATTACGTCATTAAAAAATAATGAACAAAACATCCGTAAATCTAGTGTTAAAAGAAATTTTTACTAGCTTGACTTTAAATTCATTTGAATTAATTAATTTATTTTTGTTGTTGTTGTTACGTTTTCTATTCGAAAAATAATTTATTTTTTTGAATTTTGTTAATAATTGATTAACGATTGAAACGGTTGAATGAGATTTGAAATTTTAATCAAGTAAAAAGTCACGTTGACGATGTTCGTAGAAGTATTTAATGCGTTTCAAGCGTACTCGGGTGAGAATGAGAGAAAAAGAGAGAAAGGAGAGAGAGAGAGAGAGAGGGCATGACTTCGCATAAGGGCAGTCAATGAGGAAAAATTGCTTAATGAGGTAGCCCTGAGTGATTCATACAATGGAAAATGCTCCTATTATTCCGTCATTTCTCACACTTTATGCAGAAACTCGGTTTAATAAACTTCGACGATACTCGAGACTTTATTGACTACGTATTATTATACTTAATAGTATTTATATATATATATATATATATTTTCCATGTTATTAAAAAATAAACAGAACTAAAATAATTATATAATAATAAGAATAATATTAATCGTTATAAATATATATATATATATATATATATATATATATATATTGAATTGATCGTTAATATAATTTCATAATTTAATTATAAAAAGAAAAGAGAAATAATGGAGTAATTTGATTTGATTATTTTAATAATAGAAAGCAAAACAAAACAAAAAATTAAAATAAAATCGAAACAATGATTAATACTTAATGATAAAGTAATTTTTTTTTTTTAAATCGTTTAAATGATTTAACTTACGCGTTTTTTTCTAATACATTTCTTCTTTTTAACTTCTCTTTTAATATAATTCATCCACATGAGAGACATTTGATTTGATATTTTTTTCTTTTTCTGTTTTTTTTGGATGATTGAAATTTAACAAAGAGAAAAAAAAAAAACAAGTGTATAGAGCAATTTTTAGAACAGATTTGAACAGTTGTCGATTCTCGAAGAGACAAAACGAAACTGACGTTTCTGTGAGAGACAGAAAATATCTCGACAATTTCTGTTTCAAAGATTTGTCCTCCTCCTCCTCCTCCTCCTCCCTCCTCCCTCTTTTTCTGTTTTTATATGTATGTATGTATCTGTGTGCATATGTGTTTTATTCGATTCTCTCTCTATCTCTCTCTTTCTTACTATAATCTTTCTGTATATTACAAATATCATTCTTGCAAAATTTAACGTAAGCTTATTTATGTGGTTGTTCAATAGAGGAAGTATTTCCTATCTAAAACAAACGTTTTCTAGATTCTATTTACTCGTTGTTTTATTACGTAACATCCAATAGAGAGAAAGAGAGAGAAAGAGAAAAAGAAAGAGAAAAAGAGAGAGGGGTTGGGAAGAGTAATGCATTCCACGAATAGTACAAGTAAAGCCAGTCCATTCGAATGAAACTCTGAGAAAATTCCTTTCAAATTCGAAATTTGATTTAAATTTAAAAAATTAAATATTTTCTGTTATATATATATATATATATATATATATATATGCCATTGTTTTAATATCCCATTTGTTTGTTTTTTTAATAACCGCATATTCAATGTTTTTGATTTTCTCTTCTTAAAACTTATCTGTATAAATTTGTAGTAAAATATACAATAAGATATTGACAAATGTTTAGTGAAAGATGCTACAAACTTAAACACGTTGTGCAATCACAAAATGATTGATCATAGATAAACATAAAAGAAAAGATTTCGAATAATTCATTTTAATTAGTTTAATTTTATGCGAATCAGATAGAAAAGAAATTGAATTAAAAGTACATCGAATTACTTCTTCTTTCCATTTTATTCGATGATCTTAAATATAATGTTTATTTTATAAAAGATTTTTCACAGACACGAATCAAAATTATTGCTTTTATGTTGAACTTTTGTAAAAAGTCAGGAAATAGTACATTACAAGTATAGTACAGTAGACCAGAGCATAGCAGATACTCAGACATTTTTAATTCTACTTTTTCTCAAACTACTTTCTTTTTCTCTCTCTCTCTCTCTTTTGTTTAAGCCTTCTCTCATTACATTTCACCGAAAGTTTTAATCTTTAATACTACCCCTGCCTTGTTTGATCCATGCTCAAAAAGCACCCCGTTATTACAACCCTGGCCTAGTTAAGGTTTGTTTAAAGGAAACACGTGTAATGCAGCAACGTTTCTCTTCTTCTTTTTCTTCTTCTCACGAATCGACCAAAACGTTTTGCTCTAGAATGTCTACTACTTGCGAAATTTGTCTTTCTCACTTTTCTTTTTTTTTCTTATCTTCTCTTATTCAGATAATAATTGTAAATATGTTAGTTTATTTGTTTAAATTTTGTAATCCAATGTTTGTTCTTTTTTCATTGTTTTCTTGGAATTATTTTTAATATCAATATTTAGTAATCTTCTTTAATTATTAATTATAATAACAATAATACAAATTACTAACAATTATAATCAAAAAATTGTACCTAATTTTTCAAAGCTCCTAACGATAGGCAACACTTTTACGCGAATGTAGAAAAGGTTTTATTGTAAGCGCTATCTAGTGATAATATTATTGAACTAATTTAACATAATTTAACACCCCTATCGATAGGCAAACTTTTTTTTGAAAAAAAGGGAGTACGCAAAAAAATTTGCGTACCTACATTCGCTCGAATAATTGATAAAATTCAATTGATATTCATTTTTTAAATTTGATGTCAAATTAATGAAAATGACGAACAAATTTTAGTGTAAAAAATTAAAAGAAAAACAGAAAACGTTTTATCGTGTTATTATCTTTATCGAAACTTCGTCAATTTAAGCCTGACATGATTAAAATTTATCTTTCACCAATAACATTTCGATTTAGCAATTTATCATGAATTTAATAAACATCTAGCTATTTAAAACGAAGAATTATTTAATGATAATGTAAAAACACAAATGAAAAATAATGATTAATTTTCATTTACTAAACTATAAATACCAATTATTGAATAGAATCAAATAAACAATGAGTAAAACAATATGATGATTACATGGCAAATATTTGACGTAAATGTTGTTGTTTTTTTTTTTTTTTTTTTTTTTATATTGAAAGACGTATTAGAAACGATCGAAAAAGCAGTTACGCAATGAAGCAAATGTGGCAGAGCAACAGCTATTAATTAGGTCATGATGCAGTTTTTCAAGCTGCATCTAATGTACGTCTCGATCCTTGTAAAAATGTATGAGAGATAGATATATCATCGTGTTTGATGAATTTTTACAAATATTTTAAACACGCAACTTATATTGTTAGACATTTTCTAAAACGATAATTAATTCCAATCATCGTATCCTAACGAATCAAACGATTTAATAAAAATGCGTGTTTTCGAGAAAATAAAAAAAAAAAAAATAAGTTTAAAAACTTGTAGTCTATGAAAAAATGACGTCAATGATATATCATTGATTAGCGATATCATAGATATAAATTTAGATTCGTAATATAATTTATCTTTATGAAATTTATCAATGATTTTAATCGTAACATAGAAAATAGATTTATTTAATCCAATAATCCTTTATTTAAAACTTATCCGATCGAATGCAACGACGTGCAAGTAAATCGAATTGTTGAGTTGTGATTGAAGATTAGAAAGAAAAAAAAAGGAGAGAGAGAGAGAGAGTGATTTATTTACTTACGTTATCATTTTGAAGCAGACTGTAAGAGTTGTTAGATGGTCCTGGACTTGGCGAAGTGAGTTCCGAAAGTTTACTCGGTGATAATTTCTCACCGGTTCCCCCGTCAGCTCCGTCGCTACTCCCGCTACCACTAAAAAAATAAAATCAAAAAGAAAGAAAGAAATATTATAAATTAAAAAAAAAAAAAAAAACAATAAATAAATAAATTGTGAAATAAATAAAATCATGACACAATGATTTATCTTCCATTACCAATTGATTTTTCCCAAGTCAACAACAAACATTGTGGCGTAGACAAATTGTAATTGTATTTTTTTTTTTGATCATAAACAAATATATTAAACGATTAGAAATATGTTTTTGTGTGTGTGTGTGTGTGTGTGTGTGAATCATACCAGATGTTATAGGTGATGTTATAAAATTTGTCGTAATTGAATGAACAATAATTGTAAAATTCTTTGGCGTGTTAGGTAGAACGATTGGGACTTTACCTTCGATGTTACGTGTACGAATAAACGACGACGAGAGTGTATCTCGATTCTCTCTGCTAGCGTGAACTTTAGCCGGTTTGCATAGGAAAAAACGTACTGGGACGACTCTTCTACTCGTGACCGGCGAGACTACTGACGAGGCCTATAGTCGCGGCAGGTATTATTAAAACCTAACAAGCACAAAGTGACTTGTGCTTGGTCGACCGGTTCGACAGAGTGCCACCGGCATAGCGTTTGATTCTCTTCTTCTACCACGTACAATGTGTTAGTGGTGAACAAGTAAACGGCACTCCTTCGCATCTCCTTCTATGCCGTCATCCTTGATTTTCCCTCGTTTCTGCGCTTTCTTTCAAGGTCACTCTACCACTCTCTCCCCTACCCTCCCCTCCCCTCTCCTCTATCTCTCTCTCTCTCTCTCTCTCTCTTTAAATATTACGTCCTTCTATTTCTTTCGAAATATTTTAAGAATGCGACACAACATGACTACTTTACACATATACAAATATATATGTGCTTAATGGATATATATATGTATATGTATAAATTATAATTAAATAATTTATGTAGAAATTGAAAAATAATGTTAAAAAGTAAATAAAATTTGAGAGAAAAGAAATTATATCTGTGTTCGGTGCTAATTTGATTTTTTTTTTTTTTTAATTTTATTTTATATATATATATATATATCTCGTATGCAGTATTTTTTAATCAAAAGTTATTCCTATAATTTTATAGTAGTACATACAGTAAAAAAAAAATTACTACAAATACACTAACACGTTATGCAATCACACCAAATGTGATTCGCAGGTAAAATTCAAATAAAAATCAAATAAAATTAATTTAAGATTGAAATAGTACTATATTGAATAAATTAATCAAAAACAATGTAAATAAATATGTATTTTAGTGAAGATATTTAAATGATTTTTTTATATTTTTTGTATATTTTATTTTAGAACGAATAATAAGAAATAAAAAATATTATGAAACTTACAGACAACGTTGACGAATATCACGAGTTCGTGTTTCCAAAGGATTACAACAATTTTCACAAATCCAATCCTTGGTAGCAAGATAATAACGATTACTCGTGAGAAAAGTAATTAAATTGCACCCTCTCAGCCTGGCCTCATTCATAATTGTTTCACCCACGTTTCTTCCGTTCATTTTTGAACATTATCCATAAACTTTTTATCTTTTTTTTTAAATAACATGTGCACTTTTTCATCAAAGTTTATATCACCAAATCCACTGGTAATCCATCGTTAATGAAATTCTTAATCTTACTTGCCATGATCCAAACATTTCACTTATCTTTACTTACATTTGTTAATTTTTTTAACATAAATTTGTAAACTTTCTTACGAATAAAAATATTCGGTCAGAAATCACGTGATAAAAAAGATATTTTTATGATAGATTAACAAAAAAAAAAAAATAAAGACATAATTTAAACACTATCTTCGTATGTTACACTTGAATCAATATTGAATTTTCGAACAGAATATAACTACCTCATCATTTTTTAGATTTCTAAGTTATATTATCTTTCTTTCTCTCTCTCTCTCTCTCTTTTTGTCTCGCTATCTTTATTTTATTATTGATTTTAGTTTTCGTATATTAGATCGAATAGAGAACGACGACGACGACGACGACGACGTATCAAAAAACGTTGATGTTAACGTTGACGAGCCGTGGAAAGACAGCGAGTTAGGAGAGATATCGTATCGCATGATAACGCCCCACTTCGAATAGCAATACTAGCACTCAGAACACATATATATACATTATACCAGATACATTAAGAGACTTAGGAGAATAACCATACACGTATGCATTTGTGTGAGTGAATGAGTGAGTGTGAGAGAGATAGATTGTTAAGAGGTTCGCTAAAACGTTTGATTGTTAAGAGCAATCAGGCTTCTCGTCATCATGATCGTAACGTACAATCGGTTTCCTTCCTCGTAAATTTGAACTTTCAAGGCTTCCCACTTTAACTTCTTACTCTGAACAAATTCTAATTTTTTTTTTAAATTTTGTCAGAAGTATTTGGTAAATGTAAATATTGAGATTAGGCGAATAAGATAAATCCTTGATTTTATAGCACTGTCGTTTTCTTCTCTAGACTGCGATTAGCTTAGACTTCTTGAACTTTGTCTATTTAGAAACGTTGTTATTATCTGTTGATCTTTTTAATGATGTGTTTAATTTTCTTTTTTATTTATCTTTTTATTGAGATCTATTAAAGATCCACTGTTTATACTGTGAATGAGAATAATACTGAAACACTTTGTAAATATCAAAACCTGCACGGATTGGAGCTCACGTTATACTAAAAACAATTCGGTACTGGGAGTTCGAAGAGATCCGTTATACGGATGATCGAAAACGTACGTGGAATATTTAATAAGATTTTTCAATGGCTTTCCTTTCTTTCTCCCCTCTCTGTTAAGAAGTTTTCATACAAGTTTAAAACACTATAGCCAACATGCGTCATCGATGTCCTTTGTAATATCGGATATATTACATTAATTATATTATTCCACGTATTCATTATTTTGAACATATTTGTGTTGGAATTTATTTAGAGTAATGATCGAGTTAGTTTTCCTTTTTTTTTCTTTCTTAAATTTGATTTATACGAGCGTAGGATTTGATAAGATTAGAATCAAGATTAGAAGGTTTTGAGAAATGTGATAGATACCTTTCCGTTAAGCCTGTTGAATAACTCGAAGATTCTTCACCTGATTCGACACTATTAAAGGAAGCACAATTCATTTTTCTTTCTTCCCATTGAGAACGTACTTCGTCTTGAACGCGTCTTTTGAGTTCTTCGACTCTTCTTCTTTCTTCAGAAATCACTTGGCTACCTGTTTTTTTTTTTTTTTTTTTTTTCAAATATTTTATTCGTTTTATTTAATTTTTGTTTGCAGTTACTAACCTTGTTTCGCTAAATGAAGCTGTCGATTTCTCTCAATTTCCTTGAGGGACTCGATAGTTTTTCTACCTAAGCTGCCCTGATTATTTACTATGGGAGAGTCAATGGTGACTCTGGAGATTCTATCGAAATCTTCCCTGCTCGGTGATCGTTTCTCTTCGCAATTATCGCACGAATTTTGTAATAAGTTTTCGAGTTCATCGTTGATGGTTCGCAATCTATTTCTTCCCTAATTAAAAATTACAAAAGAAATATATTAAATAAATATTTTTATTGTTGAAAAAAAAAAAAAAAAGAAAATATGTCGTTTGAATTTGTTGTCTCTTACTTCTTCCAATCGTTTCAAATGGCCTAACTTTTGTCTCTCAAGGCTTCTAGCATCTTTTGTCGCTATATTGTTGGCTTCCGATCGTTGAGACTCCAAATTATTTAATTGAGCTTTCTTCGTTTCTATTCTCGACGTTAACTCGCTCAAATACCTGCAAAAATATTAATCAAAAAATATAAATCAACGAGTAAATAGAATAAATGTGTAGAAAGTAACTAAAAAATCTCTACAAACCTTTGCAATTCCTCTCTGGTAGCAAGTTTGCTCGCTTCCTCTTCCAGATGATGGAATTCTAAATCCTCGAAAGCTTTCCTCTCGGTTTCAAGGACGTCCTGCTGAGCTGCCAACTTTTCACCAATGTCCTGCTGCCTCATTTCATCCATGGAACGCGTTAATTCTTCTTCTAATCTAGCGTAAGCTTGTTGAGCTTTCTGTACTCTTTGCTTAGCCTCTGTTTGTAATTTTGCTTGGGTCGTATTATCCTCGGCCATTTCTCTTTCGAGTTCATTGATCCTCATTTGGACCTTTATCTTTTCACTCTCCTCTTGTGTCAATTTTAAAGATTCCGATTCGTATTCAGCCGATAAGAGTGCCTTTTCCAATTCCAACTTAAATTATTAATAATTATTATAATCAAATTTTCTAGAATACAAATATAAAACATAATTGATAATAAATGTAATTAATGGAAAAATTACCTCTCTGCTAATTTCTTCCTCTTGAATTTCAATATCAGCAACGCTTCTCTTCAAAGCATCCATGTTACTGAGAATATGAAGTTTTTCGTTTTGCAAAAATTCGATGTACTTTTTTTCTATCCTCCTCTTCCAATTCCTTCCTTTCTTTATCGGCCTTAGCCTCGTTCGATTTCGCGTTATCTTTCTCGGAATTATTTCTTTTCGGTGTGGTACAAATTTCTTTGGATTTTGACAACATTGACAATTGCTCGATAGCTTCGAGAAGATCATCGTTCGATATCGTCAATTTGTTTTCTATCATTTCACACGAATTAGAAAGTTGACCATTTTTCTTTGGCATGGAATGATTTTGATTATTATTGTTATTGTTATTATTACTGTTATTACTACTGTTATTGTTGTTATGATGATTAGGAGTGTTGTTTGGCATCGATGATGCTGGTGATATGGAAGACACGATTACGTTCTCGTACAAACTCAAATTGCCATTTGAAGACACGAATCTTTCGTAATTTTGTGCCAAAGTTGTTTGCTGTTGAGTCGAAATTTTCGTACCGTTTAATTGAATCGTTCCATAAGTCGAAGTTTCTTTTGTACTTTCACGTTCGTCACTGTTGTTGTTATTGTTACTATTATTATTATTATTATTATTATTATTATTATTATTGTTATTAACTGCGGTACGATCGAAAGTGATATTTTCGTAATTTGGTGTGCGGGCTTGTGAAATCGAATTAGAAAAACTATGACTTGTGTTATTCGCCCACTTGGTGGTGGTAGCTTGATTATTGTTGTTATTATGATTTGGTATAGTTTGTTGAATCGCTGTATCTTGAATTATTGGACTATCCAATTTCTGTGGTATTTGATCTTTTTGATCGATGGGTGAAGTATTATTTTGATAGATCATTTTGGAATTTTGTACTGTCACGTTCTCGTAATTATTCGTTGACGATTGTTGTTTTGGGGATTCGAAAGAAAAATGTGGTTGATTCTTCGATGGACTTTTTGGGCTTTCGTACGGTGATGCGTAGCCGCCTCCTAATCGTTTGTCTCGTGGAAGAGAACCATTCGTTTTGATTCTGTGAAAAGAAAATCATTGTTCCAAGTGAAACGATACAATCGTATTTCAAATTGTCATTAAAATAATGAGTATAATTATGAATAAGAATTACCTGTTAGGTTGTCTAGGTTTATCGAGGGTACTTTTGTCTTTCGTATTCCGCGCACATAGCCAAAATTTCTTCCAATCTCATTTTCTCTTGTCTTTCAATTTCCTGTTCTCTTAATCTTTCTTCTTGCGCCCTTTTTCTTTTATTCTCAGCCTCACGACGTTTGTTTTCAGCATCGATTTGCCGTTCACGAAGTTCCTCCAACGAACAACCACTTCCTATGCTCGGTGTTGGACTTTTAACACGAGTATATGGCCTATTTTGTTCACCACTGTATTTAGGATTACGATTAAACGCTGGACTCGGTGGTTGAATCCTTTTAATGATATTTGGACTCGAACCAAAATTTGGACCAACTGCGTTCCTAATTACACCACTGGTGGTGTTGTTACTACTGACGCTATTGTTACAACGATTTGGTGTCACCGAACCATTACAAAGGTTTGAATTTGATCCAAATTTCTCCAATTGTAAATATTCCGTAGTGGTTTTGGTGACAATCAAACTCTGACTCATGTCAAATTCCCTACCAACTCCGAGATCATCCAAATCATTAGATCTCTGACACATCATACTACGAGACATTAGATCCGTACGAGAGGCTGAATTTCGTGGCATAACAACATAATTCTGAGAACCTTGATCGTTCTCACTTTTATTTTCGCGATAATACGGCTTGTAAGTTTTCAAATAAGTTTCAGCCGTCGAGAACATTTGTATTTGATTACGATTTAGGGTCGGTGAGTTTTGATAAGGCAATGAACGATTGTGATCTAACATCGGTGAGTTTTGATTAGGCGTGTTAGATCTGCTATGATTTTTATTACTTTCTGTTGACTGACGATTGTCTTCGAAGGAATGATTATTTGGGGATGACGTAACGAAAGACGGTGTATTCGAACGGCTTCTGTCTAAATTCGTCAAATTTTGAAGCGGCGAATTATTGTTGCTCGACAAATTGGAACTGTTCCTTGCCGAGGAAGTCGGTGTTCTCGAGTGTCCTAAAATCTGATCGGCCGGAACGTTGGTCGTAATACCACCTGCTGGAAATACTTTCGGCGATACGCAGTTGTTTCTGTTTTGCTTCGACAACATCTCAAATTTCGTTAACTTCCCAAGGAAGCCAACTTCATCGTCGGAACATGAATTCCTTGGTGACTTTCTTGGCGCAACCGGTGGCTTTCTTTCCAAGTGACAGCCCTCCTGAAGTTGATTGTCAGGTAGGGAGAAGCTTATGGGTGCCATGGAAATTCTTGATTGTGGCAGTACCGATCGGAGTTGCTTGGCCTCGGCAGGGTGATTGAAGCGCATGTAATTTGATCTGCCAATCGACAGCATGCAACCTACAACACACGACAAGGAAGAAGTATTTTAAATGTGATTTTTATTGTTATTACATTGTCATGTGTCAATACTAATAAAATTTATCTATCTATCTATCTATCTATTTATCTAAGAAATAAATACAATTTCTATATGTATGAAATATTTCAAGAGAATAAAATTATTCCAAAAGATCGAACAATTGTTTTTTTTTTTTATTTTTTATATTACTTGGGTAATCGAAAAGTGAGAGTGAACGTTTGAAAAGTATCCTTCTTTCGAGACTTTCTTTTGGATCGAGACAAATTTGGTACGTCGGTGGTACACATACAGTGGTACAAGGTCTTACCTTGAACAAGTCGCACAGATGAATTTATCGGGACACCATCGATAGCCGTGTTTCCATTTATGGGATGAAGAGTGACCACACCGTTATTGTTTTCAATCGCGCAATGAATGGATTCAACTCCTGTACCAGCCAATGGAATATCAGCATCCCTGTTCGATCCAAGAGTAATTCTACCTGTATCAAAGAACAAAAAAAAAACTTATCAAATTTTTACATATGCGCACACAACGCATTGTTTCATCATTTGAACAATAATTATATTTTAAATTATCAACATACAGTAGAACTTTAATAATAGTAGGTGAATTTTCAAGTGCAAGATCTTTCAACGCTTGATCTTTAAACTACCAAGCTCTCAATGTTTATTTGAACCGAAACGAGGATCAAAGTTAACCACTCGAATTTATTTTCCCTTCTAAATTAGCAAATCCTTGGAACTCTGAGCTCACCGTTTGCACCCACAATTCTATGACGGAACATATAGTTACATATACAGAGAGAGAGAGAGAGAATTAGGTTCTATTCATTACACCTCGTTACATGAAAGAGGCACAAGCGTTAACAGTAATCGATGTCTCTCAGTAGTTCTCAACCAATGGAATAACGATATTTCTGATTAATCTTCTATTATTATTATTATTCTAACTTAAAAGGGCTAATTTATTATTATTTCTTTTTGAAAATAACCGATTATCTTTCGTCTTCAATAAAAATGTCGTCGTCCCCCCCCCCCACCCCTAGTATGTTATGATTCAGACATTTATTTCTACATTTTGTTCTTATATTTCTTGGACATCCAAGATTAGATCGGCGCCTCGGAGGGCACCACCAGGATTCACACTTACTTTAGTTCGGTAATCGTCCGAGAAAATAGAAGAATGAAAAAGATTCTCGTGCAGTGTGCCCGAGAGTATAATTCAGAGTCCGCGGCGTATTCCGATCTCGCAAGACGCGAGTAAATCGCAGTGCATTCTACAAAGGACTGCAGTTATATTTAGTTTTGGCGCGGTTCTACTTTCTCTCTCTCTCTCTCTCTCTCTCTTTCTCTCTTCAACCCCTCTATGTTCTCTCTTCTTCCTTCTCTTTCCATGCATTTTCAGTCTTTTTGGAAACCCGTCCGCCATGTCTAAAATATATCCCTGACTTAAGGGAGAACCTTTGAGTTACTTGGAATCTGACAGGACAACTCGTTCCACAATGTCTTTGTCCTCTTCGAACTACGTTCCTATTCGCAATTATTAATTAATAAATCATTGTGTATTTTTATTGAATGATTCATTGGCAATAATATTTTACATCTATTTATTTTTATTTCGACGATTTGTTTGTTTGTAAATTATTACAAAGATTCGTTCTCGATTATTTCTTATTTTTGTTTGTTTGTTAATATTCTACGTCCAGTTTGATCAAGAAGGATTATTTGAAAAGAGTATTTTCTGATGAAAATTATAATAGTGAAAAAAAAAAAAAAAAAGATATTCCTTTCGATATAATCTTCTTGATCTTTCAGCATAATCAACAAGGGTAGAAAAGTACAATCGAAAGCTTTTAATCTTCTCATTTTCCAGCATTGTGACTATTTACTTGAACGGTTCATTGTTTGTATCGGTAAAAGGGGTAGACAAGTTCCACTTGGTTGCACAATAGTACACATGGAGACCATGTATACTTAGCAACCAGTCTTCTCTCTTTATCTATCTATCTATTTATCTATCATCTATCTTTGTATCTATCGATTGTGTGAAGATACATAGTACAACACCACTGTGTACTATACACCTTGTGTACAAGTTACAAGCTCTCTCTATTCATTCTACTCAAAATGAATAGGAGAAAAAAAAGACTAAAGAAATAAAAAGAGAGAGAGAGAGAGAGAGAAAGAGAGAGAGACACAAACAACACAACACATTCGTACGATAATCAGCGAGGTGCATACAAGAGAGAAAGAGTGAAAGAGAATTAAAAACAGGAAGCAACTTCCTGACAAACCAATTCGCTTTGGTCCCTATTGTATTCGAACGAGCTTCATACTTCCAGTTCAAGAATTTACTCTCGCTCTTTTGTGTACGATATTCATTTTTAAATTTATGCAATCATAAAATAAAATTATTATATTTGATATATATTTTTTTTAATATTTACAATGTAATATACGTGGGTGGTGGGTTAAGAAGTTTTCTAGCTTAACGTGGAAAACATTTTCTTTCGATCAAACTTATTTTTATTTAAATTAAAAACAAGGAAATAAAAGTGTGTATCAATTCATCCTAATGTGTGCAATAATTTAATTATTTTTGTATTAGGTCTTACAATATATATATATTTATTTACTATTTTATCTAAAAAAAAAAAAATAAATAAAATAAACACTTTTAAATAATATGATTCATTTGAAAAGAATTCAAGATTCTTTTTTTTTTTTTTTTTTTTTTTGTTATTTGAAGAACTTAACTAATTGACTTTCTAGCTCGATGCTATATCTTGTTTATTTCGTCTCGTTTAAACTATGATGATTACACAACGCAATTGGATCTCATCGGGCTGCGTAATAAAGATGACTTTAGATGGATGGAAGACACGGTTGTCAGATAACAAGAAAGAATTACTTGAAAAGTGAGCTAAGGAACGATGATTATTAGATCTTGGGAAAAAAAAGGGGGCCAATCAATTTCTAAGTATACAGAGGTTGTGTATTAACAAATTCGTAACTTTGAAATAAATAAAAGAATTCATACAAATGTTCATCTATTCAACTTGAAGTATCTTATATAATGTATATTTTATTTATATGATGAAAGTAATTAGGGTCACATGAATGGAAGGGAATTAAAAGATGGGGAAGAAGATCGAAGAAACGGTTAGATTCGATGAATCTTTCGAAGGAAACGGGAATGAAATATCTTCAAGTGGAATCACCTCTCATCTCATACTAGAAAATACTTCTTGGATTAGGATGATTCACTGGTTGTAACTACTACTCCATGACTATCCGTTACCATTTCCCAATGTTTTCCAAGGAAACGAGAAACAAGCGAGTTTAGGGATTATATTCTGGAAGTTTTGAAAAAGAATAGACCGAAGAAGTATCTGGGATTTACTTAAAAATACAAATTAAAAAAAAAAAGTAAAAAAATACACACACACACACACACACATACAAAAAGGAAAAGTAAATACAAAAGAGAGACTAAAATAGGAAATAATATTAAACATGAATTTGTATAATAATTTGAACAGATGAAGAGAACAACACGAAGGTGTAATGAAAAAGAGGGAAGAAAAAAAAAACAGAAAATAAAAAGAAAAAATAATTAATATATGCAAAACATTATTAAAAAAAAAAAAAAAAACAAGAAACAAGAATAAATAAATACACTAAATTCATAATGAAATAAAATTGTAATACTTGACGCAAAATATTATAATAAAGGGGGAGGATACATAAACATTATATATGAAGAAAATTAGAATAAAAAAAATATAGAGATAGGAGAGCTAGGGAAAGTGCACATAAACGATTATGAGAGAAAGATAAGGAGTAAGAGTAACGTAGAGAGTAGTGATAGAGATAGAGAATGAGTAAGTAAAGAGGTAAAAGAGGAAGAAAGAGCGCACTTTGAGGATTGACTCATGCAATAATTTATATTGCGAGTGCCCTACTCTCCACGAAGCGACTATATTTAAGTACTGCTGTACAACTTGAAGAAAGAGGCATGAGAGTGACTGAGAAAGCAACAGAGAACAAGAATGAGAGGGAGAGAGAGAAGAGAGAGAGTGGTATGCACTTATGAGCCAGCATGGTCTCTTCTTGCTGGGTTAGTGTCCTCCGTTTCTCCACCACCACCACCATCACCACCACCGCCAGCATCATCACCACCAACACCACCTTCTCCTTCTTTTACTTCTCGTTGTTGTTGTTGTTCTGCTTCTTCTTCTTCTTCTTCTTCTTCTTCTTCTCGTTCTTCCGCCTCTTCCCTTCATTTCTGACCGAAGAAGAAGCGTCTTTACGCCATTTATATACCCTCCCGTACGAGCAATTTATACGCGCGCATGAAAGCACGTGCATCGAAGAACGCTCTTTCAGAAATGGCGCGCTGTATAAAAGCGCCCTCACCTCCCGCATGCAACACCCTACTTTCTTTCTATTTTCTTTCTTTTATTTGATTATTATTATTATTATTATTATTATTATTATTATTATTATTATTATTATTTTATTTATTCGTTTATTTTCTCTCTGTCCCCTTTCGGATGCTAAGAAGATGGCTTTTGATGATGAATTCGATAAAATTTCTTTCAACATTGAGAATGAATTGATTTGAATGCGATATTATCATTATTTTAAAATTCTTCTTTTTCAACTTCACTCTCGATCAATTTTGAAATACATTTGTATACTTTCAATCTTGTATATATCTTACAAGTATCATTAATTTCCTTGATTGTTTAACAACATCAAATTTACGATGAATTTATTTGATAAAAATTAATATCAATCTCGATTGTACTCGTGTGTTTTAATTATTTAATAATAAATAAAAAGAAAAATTCAATTATGCAAACGATATTATAGATTTTACTCTTTCGTTGTTTTCTTTATTTCTTTTTTTTTTTTGAAGTCAAACTTCCTTCCGGTTTTTGACGTTTAAACTTTGAATGCATCTTGTCGAAAGTACACGGATGACTAGACGACGAAAGCGTAACATCTTACAAGATGTATTTTTAAAAGGGAATATTTCAACGATGAGGCGAACTCGAACGGCAAACGGCAACGGCAACGGCACACGGCCTTTCTAGAGGAGCTCGATTATTTCAGGAATATGTAGTCGAGCACCAGAGTTCGAAAAGGGAAGGAAACACAGTATGTATGTATACGAGAAGAAGAAGAAGAAGAAGAAGAAGAAGGAGAAGAAGAAGAAGCAAGGAGAAAACGCTTGACTTCTACTTTATGTAATACATACATGATCAAGTTTAAGAATTTAATCGCGTTTTTTTTTTTTACACAGATACAACACTGAACAACACACTATGTACACACACAACATCCACGGAGATTAATCTTGAGCTAGTCTAGAGATATCAAATTAACAAATTAAAGAACCTTATTCGTTCGTCCCTCGAAAATTCGACCCTAATCAAATCCTTACTCCCTCTTCAAAATTATCTTCCCGACGGTGGTAACTAATTATTTAATTTTGCTGGATGATAATTTTAAACTCACTCCTCTCTCTTTCTTTCTCTTTTTATATTTGTTATTAGTTATCAGTCCTTGAAAATATTACACGATGATAGATTAGAAAAGATTAGAATATTTCGAGTAGTATTTGGTATATATGAAAGTGAGCGTGAAATAAAATTGTCTAATATTATCGAATAATATATTAGAAATGATTAAAGTATTTCAAGTTGAACAGATATGAATGAAATTTCTAAAAAAAAAAATAAACATCTTATCAAATTTAATTTTATCCAAAAATACGAGAAAACAAAATGATTATTTGCCACATTAATAATAATATCAATTGATTTATTTTTTTCCCCTTAATTATTACTATATTCTAATAATTTTCTTTAAAAATGATGATATTTTGCGTTATTAAACCACATAAAGTGGTTAACGTTATTATTTACAATTTTAATTAATACGAAAATATATACACGCGTTATCCTGCGTATGATGTCATTTTACCGATGACATCATATTTGCAAAGTCAACTAACTAAAATGAAGATTTTTGTTGCAATTTAAATCCTTGAATAGGCAAAAAAAAAAAGAAAAGAAGAAGAAGAAAAAAAAATAGAAATGCAACTCGAGCGTGAGCAAAAATAAAATCTTCTTCGTACGCGTACCACGATTACGAAAGTTAATCTTATCTGTCGGCGCTATTATACACGTGGATTTTTTTTCAGACATCCTCCCCCTCCCCTCCTCCTCCTCCTCCTTTTCTCCTCCTCCGCTTCTTCCTATTCCACCCCTTTTTCTCTTTTTTTTTTTTTTTTTTTTTAATTTCTTTTCTCTCTCTCTCTCTCATCGAGATGATATCACTTTGTTCCTACTACTACACGCGATTATTTTCCCCCCACAAATTGACTCTATCGAAAGAATTTATCTCTAGGTGACACGCCTTCCAAAGAGAAAGAAAAAGAGAAAGAGAACAAGAAAAAGAAAAACAAAGAGACAAAGAAGATGTAGATGGTCAATCGAGAAACACCATGGGATTTCATTTTCTTTTTTGTGCAACGTCATCGAGAGTCTTTAGAAAACGAGCGATCGTTTTCCTTACGAATTATCGTTCCTTCTGCCCTCCTCTCCCATCCCCTCCCCTCCACCCCATTCCATTTTTTTTTTTAAAGGAAACCCTTTAGCTTAATCATCATTGTACTATCGATACTATATACGAGAAGTTACAAATAAACGATTTTGATGGAGCAACTTGTTTATGATTGTTTCTTGTAGAAGTTCTTAGTATATCATATCTATGTGTGGTATGATAATTAATCATTATTCTATAATTATCTTCTACGTGAATCGTACTTTTATTTATATATATGTATATATATATTTTTTTATTTTAAATAAATGTTGATACACACATAAATTTAGTTAACGTCGTTTCACATTTCCTATGTAATATAATGCTATTATTTATGACGTTACAATTTAGTAATTATTTTCAATAGTAAAGAATTATATAGCTCGTATAAAATGCATGTAACTTGGTTTTACCTTCAGGTAAAGGATGCAAGGTCACTGCAGTCGACAATCGTCCGCTTCCCGTGGACACAAGATGCGGTGCTTCCGTTTGAACTCGTAACGCCCGGCCAGCTTCTCGTACTTCAAGACCAGCGTTCGCCATTGCTGTAAATAACAAAAAAAAAAAAAAAAAAAGCCATAAAAAATATTATTACAAAAATAGTCTAAAAAGTGGATATTTTATTTTATAAAAAAAAAAAATAATAAAAAAAGAATAGCATAAAGAGTTATCTTTCTTTATTTGATACAAATGCGTTTAGGAGTGTGATGATAAATATATTATGTTGAATTATTTAAAATCACCATGAAATATCATTTTTATTCACATATAAATTGCTCACACAGAAGTCCAATTCGATTAAGTCCAGAAAATTAATGTTATATAATTGATTTTAAAAACTTCTTGTTGTTTCTTAATTTGATCAGTTCAGTATATAAAGTCTCTTTTGATTTTTTTTTTTTCCAAAGAGTAGACTTTGCAATAAAAATATTTATTTGTACAGAACGTACAAATAAAAACTTCAGTATTTATTAGAACAATAGTAGCATCTTAAAAAGAAATTAGAACTTTTGATAATTGAAAAATCAGTCCGATACACACGTCTTTAAGTCAACGAATTACCTTATACCGCCATCTGTTAGAATCTTATCGAACTAACAGAGATAATCATGACTCTTTGTTAGTAATAAACAAATAATTCGCAATTAATAAAATAATATTGCGAATATAAATTGAGATATAAACTATTCTATCTTTTAAGTTGGACGAAACTGCACACAGTGTGCAAAATTTTATTCAAATCAGTTCAGTAGTTTAGGAGTCCATTGCGGACAAACAACGTAACACGTAATTTATATATATATATATATATATAATAAAAATGAAGCAACGGGTATAAATCTTCTAATAATGAAAAAAACAAAAAAAATTAATTATTCTATTAAAATTGATAAAAATCAGAAAATATATAAAAAAAAAAAGAAATGAATTTAAACGCATTGGCTTCTGAACGACTCATATAAGTACCCTATGTACATGAAATTTTTGTGTTTGGTAATAATTATATTAGATAAAAATTCTGTAACACGGTGAATCATGATTGGTATCATTATTGTTTTATATATGTTGTTGTTGTTGTTATAATGTTTGCGTCTGCGATAGAAATCACGACTTCGTCGCGTCAAATCGATTTCACCCGCGCCTTATAATACCCAAGGCTCGTGGGAAAAGAGAGAAAGAGAGAGAGAGAGAGAGAGAGAGAGAGAGAGAGAGAGAGAGAGAAAAAGAAAAGGTTTAAACGAATACGAAGAAGAAAAAAGAAAAGAAGGGGGATGAAAAACCGGTCTTCTCTTTCCTTCTTCTCTCTTCTCACATGAACCACCGATAGACGGTCGTTCCTTTTTTTTTTTATTTTTTTTTTTTTTATTATTTTTTAGTTCATTTTTTTCTTAATCTTCTTCTCATCCTTTCTTCGCAGACTTCGGTCTTCGGAGTCACGGGTCAAGATAAATTAGAAGGCGTGTAGGTATTTCTCGCGTGTGCCATGAACGCGTGCAATGATTCAACCTCGTTCTTCGACACGTGAGAAAAATATGAAGAACATATCGTTTTTTTTTTTTTTTTCAATTTTATACGAAATATTCTACACAATTTTTTTTCTCTCTTTATACCGGTTTAATCATTGTTTTTCATTTTACAATATCTCTCATCAGGAATAAATAAATATATATATATATATATATATATATATATGTATATTATAAAATAATATTTTTAATGAAAATAAAAAAAAGAAAGAAAAATACATGATATTTTAAAATAAGTGATATTTTTAAGACGATAAAAAAAAAAAAAAAACCAACAAGAAGATATAAAGAGATTTACGATCAAAATCTGAGACTAATCGATCGAACGAGTCGATTTATCGAATACGTACTTACGATTAGTAAAACCGGCTTCCTTCTCGTGCATCTCCATGCCTTTTACATCGATGTACCCCAACGAACGATGCTCGCTGACTTAATCGTGCGACTTAAATTACCCGCCAATGGAATACGAGAAGATGTAATCCAGATGAGTAGTCAAAGAAAGAAAGAAAGAGAGAGAGAGAGAGAGAGAAAGATTAAGAGAAAGGAAGAGAAAGAAAGAAAGAAAGACTGACTGACTGTATATACGTGCCCTACATGACCATATAATAAAATGACAACTTAGGTCGATTTCTCGAGACGTATGCTCGATCTTGGGACCTCGTAATTCACCAAGGTAAATCTCAGAGTACCAAGTATATACATATATATATATATATATATATAGAAACATGTATGCGTACGCGTGAATGTACATATGTGGATGTGTGTACAGTTTCAAAAGGGAGAAGACAGAGAGTGTTAGTAATCGGCATGAATAAAAAAAAAAAAAATAAGAGAGAGAGAGAGAGAGAGAGAGAAAGAGGCCAGCAGCTCGTTCCCTCATAAATTCTGACTTCTTTTTCATGTATTTCTTTTTCTTTCGTGATAACAGGTGCTTATCTTGCGAGCTTGCAAACATTGCAAAAGTCGACGTCTTCTTGCCGTTGAACTCAACATTTCTTCTACCTCACAATTTTCATATTATTAACCTCGAACAAGATTCAACTGCTTCTTTATATTATCCTTTTTTTTGTGTGTTTATTTTTAATATTACAAAATGGGGAATCAAAAGTTTACGAAAAGGTAATTTACTCTATTTAATTTCCTTCAAGACATTTTAACTAAATGTTCATTATTAATAGTATAAGTCTTTAGAACTTACTATACTATTAGCTCACCCTGTATTATTTCAAAAATTGTCACTTATCTTTGTCTTTTATTCGTACAAATGTACTGTTTTTTTTTTCTTTTTTTTCTTTTTATATTTGTTCTGGTTATAGGAGACCCCCTTTTAGAGAAAATTGATCTTAAGTTATAAAACTACGAGACGTTATATTTCCTCGTGTCGCTTATGTTAGACCGGCGATAGGCTAAATTCAACTGGTCGGTCTAGCGTAATGCGCTTAATTAAAGTTGTTTCAACTCGTTAAGATCGTTCACACGGGATGAACAACCCTATAAAACGACGTGCATAGTTTGCGCAGGCAACGCGAGTTCTACTCGTTCAATTTCAAACGCAAAAATTTCATTTTTCTTTCGTTCAATCAACATCGTTTCAATTTCATTTTCTATATTGATTTTTATCACTTTTGTTATTTGCCCTACATTCCCCCAGTTCTTTCATTTGGAAATCTTTTCTTTTTATTATCCCTTTCTTCAATTTTTTATTTTTTTTTATTTTTTTTTTACTTTCAATCGCATTTTTCCTACTCGTAATCCGATTTCGCAAATTTGTTTATTCTTTCTTTCTCCCTTTCGTCTATTCCCCATAGAATTTCTATTCACGCTTATTTTATTATGATATTTTTATTATTTTCTCCTGTTATATTTCTTCCATTTCATTTGTACGTTTGCTTACAATCACATTTGTTTTTTTTTTCTGTATTCTCAATGCATCTTTTTTTTATGCAATCGTTTGTCTGATTGAATACACCTATGTACTCTGCATGGAATAATACTATTCAAGTATTCTTTGCCTTTCCAAATAGGCTACTTGTTAGCCATTGAATAGTATAAAAAAATACATACGAAAAAAAGAAAGAAAGAAAGAAAAAAAAAACAAGAAGAAGAAGAAGAAGAAGAAGAAATTTTGCAAGTGTAAAAACAGTTGTACCTGGTTGAAGCACGTATAGTTACATACGCGTGTCCTCATGTTGAAGAAACAATTCTCCTTTGAAATTAATTCCAAACGTGTACTCGTTCCTAACGCGTTTTGTTACCAGCTTATACGCTTGAATGTGTGTGTGTGTGTGTGTATGTGTGAATGTGTGAACCGTCTTGATAAGATACGCGACATACGTGATGAGTCGACATATGGCAACTATACGCACATATACACATAAATGATATAGAAAAGAAAAAGATTAGAAAATGTTAGAAAGAGATATTGATCGTCGTAATCTTAAGTTATAATCTTGAATGAAAACGATTTGACATATTTTACATACGTATATAAATGCCAATGTTCATGCATATATGTGTATGAAACTATACATGACACCGTTGTCAAGGAATTTGTAAATGGAAACTACGAGAGGAAGGTTTATTGATCGATCGATGAACTAAAAGCGTTGGAACAATAAACCACTTCCCTTTCCAACGAAATTCCAATAAGAGTCTACTAAGCAAAGAAGACAATCGATTTAATCCGATGGAACGAATAAACATTATCTTTCGTTTAAACAATACACGCGATCCCATTCGTTTCTACCAATCGATTACAAAGTGCCTATCGATTCTTCTCTCTAATTCCATTTCTTTGTAACTTTTCAAATTTAAATACACGTCTATGAATACACATCAAAATTTGAATCACCTTTTGTTTCAATATCTGTTTTAAAATTTGTCAATTGATATTAAGAATATTAATATATATAAAATTGATAAGAATATGGAAAAAATATTCTATCAAATTTAATTAAATTATGTCATATGTGCCAATGATTTGTAGATGATTTTATAATTACAAAACTAATCTCGAAAAAATAATGAAAATTATCTAACAACTTTTGACCAAACTTGTACTATACCACACATGTGTAATAACAAAGCAATGATACATATTAGTATTTGTTGTTTTACAAATAAATAAATGTCGGCATGATATTTCTTAGTAAAAAAATAATATTTGATAACGAGAAAAGACGAGAAGGCTTTAGTAATAACTTCACGTAACTGGTGGAGGTACAATTGTAACCTTCGGAAGGGACACACCTGCCGCTTCGCAGGTGAACGATGAACAGAATTACCTTTGAGGACGAAGCCGAGACAACAACATGCAGCATACCTAAGCGTAGAAGTTACTGAACATACACAGACGAGAAGTTACACCGCAGGTGCTACCGAGGAATATTTTTTTTTTTGTTTTTCAAACAAATCGACACGTTTATCCACGTCTCAATATGATCTTCTATCCCTTTATTTATTTCATTATTTATCTGTACGATGTTTCAATTAAATTTTCAATTACAATTTTGTATAATATAATATTCGTTGTATATATATGTAATTTTACAAATGAAAATTATTGACTTCCTTTATTTGAAATTAGAAAAAAAGAAATGTCTTAACTATAATATCGATTAAGTAATTATGTTATTATTTTAAAAATTTTTTTCTATAATATTTAATTAGTATATTTAAGAGATGATTCTGTGTTATATCTCTCATTAGATTACCACAGCTGCTATCGAATTTTTTTATCGTGTACTTGCTTACTTTGCTGCTATTATGCATACGTATAGGACATATGAATATATGTATGTATATATCTTCGCAAAAACTGGTTCTCCTTGCATTACGTAAACCAAAAAATAAAATATATATATATATATATATATATATATATATATATATATATATATATATATATATATAATTACTTCTTTTCGTTCAGTACACTTGATCAAAACGAAAAAAAAAAAAAAAAACCAGGAATTGCTTTTTTTTTTTTTTTTACTTCTCTCTTTCTTTTTTTCTCTACAATCATCATTATTTATTGCAATCGTCAGTAAGATTATTAAACTTCTTCGAAAAGTTCAATGTCGAAGTTCACAAAATGTAAAATACTCTGACGATATGGTCGAGTGTATATAATAAAAAAAAAAAAAAATCACGAAGGCCGAGAAACCGGATTGAAAAACAGTACCGAATTAAGTGAGCTTAATTGGTACATGCAACACATACACAAACTCTGTTGTGAGACATGTTTTTCTAACGGTAATCGTTGATTCCTTCTCGTTCGTTACGAACTTTACGTAATTCTTCAAGTTTGACAACTTTTGCCTGCAAGACATTACCTTTACTAGATAAATATGTTAATCAATTTTTAATTAATATACTATAATTATTTTATTTTTATTAAAACATTTCACTGAATAAAAATTCATTTAACTCAAATGAAAATAAATCGTAATCTCTTTTTTTTTTTTTTTGAAGTGAAAACTTCAGAAACTTTAGAATGGGAGTGATCTGAAAAGTAAATAAACGGAAACGGAGCTATGTAACGAAGAAATGAAACGGCTGCTATACTAAATAATGAGAGAAAAAGAGACGAACATATAGGATTGTGTAATATGTTATGTATTATATTCCAATAAACGTAAAATAATTTGTGAATATGGTAACAATATTATAATAATAATATTATAACAAATAAAACCTACAATTATCCTACACCTGATATTCTGCATTCATCTGATTCTCTCGAAACTTAGTTTTCGTGTGATCTAGACACACATGATATTTTTTATTAAATATCAATATTATATAACTTTGTAGTAATATTAAAATAATATTAAAAGAAGTTGAACAAAATTCATTGGATATTATCTGAAAGGAATTCAGATAGAAATAATGAAAGGGAAAGAAGAAATGCAGTTTGAATTAGATTGCATTAGTTGGATCGTTGGTGTAGGACTAACCAACGTGAGTTAGTTGCGGCATGTATATGAAAAGAAGAAAAGGAAAATAAGAATAATGTGAAGTCAAAGAGGAAGCTAAGTAAAAAGTTGAAGAAGAAGAAAAGGAGAAGGGTAGACGGTTGCTAAGCAGATGCCGACGAGACGACAGCCTTTCGTTTCTAAAGGCTCACTAAACTTTCGCACGGACAAGTGTTATGCGATATGATAAAGAAAAAAAAGAGAAAAAGAAAAAGAAAAAGAAAAAAAAGATTTATATATGTTTATGTATGTATAATATAATTAAGCAGTCCTTTTAATATTCCTTATCTCTTTTTAAATTTAAAAATAATGTTCGTTTTTTTTTTGTAGTAAAAACATTAATCTACAAAAAAAAAAAACACAGTTTATAATCTAAAAAACAAAAAACAAAAAATAGTATAGTGTATAATTAAAATGAATGGATTTATAATTAAAATGATTTTATATTCGAAACTCGTTCAATCAGATAAAGCGATCACCGATAATCCATGATTTTATCCGAACATTCTCAAAACCTTTGAAAACGAATCACTTTAATCGACCTTGTTAAAAATCCATTTACGAGATGAGAAACATTAAAGATCGTTTTCATTCGCAAATGGGTTCGAAACGATTATCGAAATCAATTTCATAATAAAAATCAAATCAATTGCAAACGATCGAATGATTTGTGTTTTACGTTTAATTTATATAATATATATATATATATATATATATGTATATACAATTAATTTACAAATAAATATCTTACTTGAATTTATATAACGGACATAGATGTTAGTTAACTGATACAAAAAGAAAAACAATCCCGTTGCACATCTAATATATTCTATGCTAAACCCGATCGTGTTAGTCGCACGTGCGTATGCATTTGAGACGGTCAAACGAACGCGAAAGCGTCTAATATGCATCGAGTGCATCCGAAAGTGTAAAGAAAATTGACGTGCATTTCTAACAGGAGGTAGAAAAGAAGTAAGAAGATCCGTTAATCGAAACGTTACGTGACTCCTTCATACCTCTTATGGTATTTTTCGCTTACGATTTCAAAGTCACGTATGAAAAAAAAAAAAATAAAAAAGATCACACGAAGATTCTATTCGAATAGATCATCTTACGTATTTTATTTTCTCAAATTTAAATCTTTATTAAATGATTTAAAAAAATTTCATTTTTCATGTATTATTTTCATTAATTCGTGAGTTATAATATCAAATTATCGATAAAACTCTTATGTGTGTGTGTGTGTGTGATAGAAAATGAATGAATTTCAATGAATAAACGTTGATTAGTTAACACTGTAGAAACACTTTCCCTCAGAATGATGAATTACTTTCAATACGGGAAAGACTACGTAACTTAACAGAGAAAGAGGATATATTTATGTGTATGATATGTGTGTATGCATGTGTGTGAGCGTGTGTTCTTGAAGCGGATGTTCTATATGCGGCAAACCGGACGCACCGACACGCGTTGTACCTGATGCGTACGCTGATGCACTAAAACTGTTTCTCTAAATAAATCTGTATAGAGAGAGACCGAAGGAGAAGAACAGAGGATGTTACTTCTCCTCTTCACTTCTCTTACTCTTCCGTTTATTTCCGAGGCCCTTTTATATTGTTTCGAAGAAAGACAGGCACGAGCAAATGGGATGTTCTTTGGTCGTGTGTAGGGTGCTGGTGTTTGTAGGCGTACACGCTAATGTCTTTTCTACGTTTTTCTATCGAATACAAAATTGTTACTTTTAAAATCCATTTTATTACTAATTTAAAGATTTTTATTTAGAGGTTATCTAGATTCTGTAAGGTTCTTTCAATAGATGGCACTGTATTACAATTCAATTGTTTCATTAACAAATTTATTTAAATGTTTAAATTAAAAAATTCAATTTATATTTCAAATCAAACTTACACGTATGTATGTATAATATATGAATCGAAAAGAAGATTAATCATCATTCCATTTTATTACTAATTTAAAGATTTTTATTTAGAGGTTATCTAGATTCTGTAAGGTTCTTTCAATAGATGGCACTGTATTACAATTCAATTGTTTCATTAACAAATTTATTTAAATGTTTAAATTAAAAAATTCAATTTATATTTCAAATCAAA